>NW_022631096.1:0-517234 GCF_010015895.1 Lontra canadensis | reverse complement strand
GGGTTATGGACATTGGGGAGGGTATGTGCTATGGTGAGTGCTGTGAAATGTGTAAACCTGGCGATTCACAGACCTGGACCCCTGGGGATAAAAATATATGTTTAAAAAAATAATAAAATTTATTAAAACCCCCTAATCTGTGGATTTACTACCTTCTCCCCTACCCGCCCCATGCTTTCACTACCACTGAAACCTGGTGATTAACTAGACCTCCTGCCCTTTCATTATTTTTAAGATATGCAAAACATTTTTATAATTCTGAAGTTGATTAACTGTACATATGAGATAACTTTGTTATTTGTTAGGATAAATATAAATAAAGCAGCCATTTTCAAAGTGTGGTTCTCAAGACTTGATTTGCCTTTTTACCATGTTGACATGTGCACTAATCACAGATAAAACTGTTGCCATCTTTCCATTAATCAAGGAAGTAGCACCAACTGTTGTCATGTATTGTATTTTTTTTTCCTTTTTGAAAATTTTTTCTTTATTTCAGAGAGAGATCGAGCACACAATCATGAGTTGGAGGGAGGGGCAGATGGAGAAGCAGACTCCCCGCTGAGCTGGGAGCAATACGAAGCATTGATCCCACAACCCAGGATCATGACCTATGCTGAAGGCAGATGCTTAGCTGACTGAGCCACGAAGGCACCCCTGTACTGTATTTTTCAATTTCTACATACTTGCATACTCCTAGTTAATTTTTTTTTTACTTGAGTATTCTTAATTTCTTAATTCCACTTTTGAGTACAGGATGTAATTACTATTCTGGGTGACAAAATGAAAATTATGTATAAAGCACTTATGCTGCATATAGGAATACAGTGGTTGTTTCAAGAAAAACACTTTCTATAACTGAGTTACAAGCCATACTAGCCACACTTTTTCACAGCACATTTTTTTGTTGAAAAAAGAAATGAGACAAATGTGGTTATTCAGATGTAGCAAATTGGAAGATATTTTCTCAAACACTAACAGAGTGACCCTGTCATTTCAAGGAAACCAACTGAGTGTCTTAGTTGTCAATGATAAAATTCTGGCTTTGGAAAACTTGTATCCACTACTGAAGCCTGACAGCTTCTCAAGACTTTGACAGCTTCTTTTCTGACAAAATTGGTGGTGATATTAACAAATGTGACTTGGATATTGTATACTGAAATACATCAACATGTGGAAAGTCTGAAAACTCAGTGAACCAATATTTTCTGAAAGACCAATACGTGATATTATGAGATTATGCAAGGGTAAAATGTGATGCAAAGTGTAAGACCAATATTTTAATGTAACAGAAAACATTATTGGTGATTTCAGGAAGAAAAGTCACAATTATCTGAAAAAAAGCTATTATAATGTGCTCTCCTTTTCCAACAATGTACTTGTATGAGGACAGATGTTCTTCATACAAGTAAAATAGCACTGCAGTAGATGGAATGCTGGAGCAGATGTAATAGGTAATAGCTATTGAATGAACCAGAAATTAAAGAGATTTGCAAAATTGTAAAACCATGTCCCTCTTTCCTGTAACTGCTCAGAGGATTCCTCATAAAAATGTTAGGCTTACTTTTAATAAGTTGATAATTTTTTTTAACCTAAGTTTTAACTTGTAATACGGGGACTACAGATAGGACACACAAAATGCTTTTTGGGCTCTTCATCAATAATTTGAGTGCAGAGTAGTCGTGAGGCCAAAATTCAGAGAAGGCATATTCCTTAGAAATGGGATTCCTGGGGCGCCCTGGGTGGCTCAGTGGGTTAAAGCCTCTGCCTTCAGCTCAGGTCATGATCCCAGGGTCCTGGGATCGAGCCCTGCACTGAGCTCTCTGCTCAGCGGGGAGCCTGCTTCTGCCTCTCTCTCTCTGCTTGCCTGCCTACTTGTGATCTGCCTGTCAAATAAATAAAATCTTAAAAAAAAAAAAAAAAAAAGAAATGGGATTCCTGGTAAAAATATACCCATAATTTTGGTACATTTTGCCAGATTCCAATCATACGTTTGTACAATTTTGCATTCCAAGCAACACGAGAAAGGGTGTCAAATTTTTTGCCCACTTGGTAGGTGGGAAATGGTATCTTTATATATTTTCAGTTTACACTTTATAGAAGATTTATTTATTTTAGAGAGAGAGTGTGCATGAGTGTGAGCAGCAGGGGGAAGGGGCAGAGGAAGGATGAGAGAGAATATCAAGCAGACTGCATGCTTCCAACACGGGGCTTGATCTCTGTGCGCAGCTGAGATCTTGACCTGAGACAAAATCAAGTGTTCGCTGCTTAATTGCCCATCACACCCAGGAGCCCCCTACATTTTATTTTCATATGCTAAAGGGCTATTTCATTTCTTTTTCTGTGAACTATGTTTTAGACTTTTACCTGTTTTCTTTTACTAGGTTTTTGTGGTCTTTTTTCCTTCAATTTAAGAACTATTTATACAGTGAAAAGAGCATTCCCTTGTTACACAAATTCCAAATATTTTCTCTCTCCTTGCCATCCATTTTGAATTTGCTCCAATTTCTGTTTTGCTGCTTAGGTTCTTGAGCCTCCTTGTAGTTTCCTTTGTTTTGCTTCCCTGAACATGGCCCAGACCACTCAACTGAAAAGACTGACCAGTTGCCAACCGAACACATTCACAATCCAGCAGCCATTCCTGGCTTTATCTTACTTGATTTCTCAGCAGCAGTTAACAAAGTTGACCAAGACCCTCCCCTTGGAATGTTTTCTTTCCTTTGCTATCAAGATCATAATCTGATATCCCTCCTACTTTACTGGTCTGCTTCTCAGTAATCTTTTTTGATCTCACATCCTCTAGAGCCTCTAAGTTTTGGGGTGCTTCAAGGGTCAATTCTAATCCCTTATTCTAGTTTCAGTTTCTTCCCAAATAATTATATATCCAAAAACTTAAGTACCACTATCCAATTTAATCTTCTACCTCCATACAATACTTCCAACTCATTTGCAATTAAAGGTCTAATAAGCACCCCAAATTAGCAATTCTAAAACACTATCCAGGATTTCAACCAATGCCTTCCTTTTCCCAGCTCACCCTAAAATTCATTCATTTATAACATCTCAACTAGTTTATGTTCAGCCCTGCCCCTACTCACACCTCGAAATCCTCAGTTCGACCAGAGTACTATTTTAAACCTAAATCAAGATTTCTAACAACTTTCCAGTACACTTAAGATATAATCCAAATGGCTAACCAAGTTCTCTGTGGTCTTCCTGCCTGCATATAATCTCACCTCTAGCTTTACCGAACCATTGTCCATTCCAGTTATGATGATAAATCCATCTGTGCTCTTTAACTTGGCAATGATTTTCTCTCATATTTTTGTAATTCTAGTTCCTTTTTTCTTACCTTCAGTTCTCAGTTCAAATGTCCCTTCACAGAGGCCCTTTTGGAAATACCTCCCATCATTCACATCCTCTCATTTTCTTTGTATCTAATATAAAGTATGAATGAATATATTTGTTGGCCACTCTCTATCCACAAGAAACTAGAGTTTCTTAGATGTATCTGCACCTGACATACTAGATGCTCAGTAAATATTTTTTTTTAAGAAATGTTTTAAATCAGCACAAAGTTAAAAGGAAATAAGAGGACAGTGAAAAGAGAGATTAGATATTTTTACAGAAAACAAGAGAAAGGAAAGTTGGAGAATAGTGTGTCTTCCTAGAATGTTGACTATGTGCTAAACTTACCAACACTTATTTCATTTTTCTTAATTTCATTTTTTTTCTCTGACTTGGCTTTCTCATTTTTTATATGGTTACATTCCATAATATACATTAAATCTTCCATAAACATTAAGATCAACTCTAGATATTTAAAGAAAACCATGACTACAGAAATGGTCTTCAGAGAAAGCTCACCTTTGTAATCCTGGGTATTTCCCTTCAGGGAAAAAGCCAAAGAGAGGAGCGGTAACCGAAGGGCCTTTATCTGTTCAGCTGCTCCCTGGTCTTCCACTCCCATCTTCAGGTGGCAAAACTGTGACGTTTCAAATTCTATCCATATAATAAATCTAGGATAGTGGTTATCAAACTTCAGCAAGCATTAGAATCATTTGAGTTTATGGAATCAGACTTCTGGGCTCCACCCCCCTCAGATTTGATAGAGCCGGGTGGAGTCTTTTTATATTTTAATGAGCTTCTAAAAGGTGCAGGATAGCCAGTGATCTTGGTTTAATCTATTTTGTTCTATCTCCAAGGTTTTAAACAGTGCCTACTGCAAAGTACCCCCTTAATTTTTTTTTGTAATTTATTAATTAAATTTTTAAACTATATGTATATACTATATATAAGTATATATATATAGTATATATAATAAATATATATCCTTTTAAATTAATTAGTTTGTTCGTTCATTCATTCATTCACAGGAAAAAAATCCTTCTACAAGCCCTTACCCCAGAATCTCACTGTGTTTTCTCCTTAGCCATACCATTTTTTTTAATTCAAAATTTTAATTAATTCCTGGAATTATTAAAAATAATTCCATGAATTCTGTAAACAACTGCATAAATGCTGTAGTGTAAAAAAAATCTAAACAAGTGTTAACTTGAAACAATTCACTACAAGGAAATGATGATACATTATAAATACTACCTTCTGGATTAAGAAATTTCTGTTCCAGTAACATTATCATCGAAATACTCAGAACACACATAGATTGACGCTTCCATAAATTAATCCACATGAAGCAACCACGAGGCGTCCGGCGATCCCAGTTACACAAACAGCAGGGGCTAGAACCTGACCACTAACGGCGAACACTGGAGTCCAGAGGCAGCAAGAAACGCGGTGGGACTGAACTCAGCACCCCCCTTCCACCGCCCCCTCGCGCCGGGCGCTGAGGCAGCTCACCTATGGAACTTGAGGCTCTTGAGGCCCTCAGGGTGGGGAAGGCTCCCTCAGAACTAAGCCATACCACTTAATCTTAAATAATCAGAGAATAATACCTGAGTTCACTGTTAAGTTTTCAACGTTCACTGAAGAAAGTGATCATGGCATTAGTTGTGGGTAGAAAAATCACGAGTAGAAATAACAGCTTGAGGAATGTGTCACAGATGGGAAGTCCGGGGACAATCCCATAGTTCATCCTTGGTGTGTAGAGAAAACACGCACAACTTTCCAAGTTTCACAATTCTGCCTCTGAACATTTTTCACTACGTCTGTCAATCCCCTGCTAATCAAACTACAGTGATTTTTTTTTTTTTAACTGCAAGCAAGACAATGAGAAATTCCACACTTGCTATCTATGTAATCTGATTTTCCAAAACCTGGCTCCACCCCATGGAATTTTAAGTACATCTTTTTCCTTTATCTCAACACTTACTCCTCTTCTAAACCCAGATCCCCCAGGCTTCTTCAGAGAGACCACCCTCATTTTTGCTTGCCCCTTTCTTCCTCAGCTGGAACAATCTCTTTTTCTACTAATTTTTTTTTTCTACCCAATCCTCTTTTCCTAAGCCTTGATGCCCCCAACTTGTGAAGATTTTATCAGTTACTCTGTCATTTATTCTCATGATCCAAGCTTCATAGTTAATAAGATTTCATTTTGACAAGGAACCCTTCAAAATCTTCACATCAAAAGGTAAAAACATCAAGCAAAATTCTCATGTCTACTATTGTAGTCTCTTAAAGCCTATCTTACATTTTAAGCAACTAGTAAATTAACAATTCTAGAAGATTAAATATTTTAACTTAAAATAATTCTAGTAGTTGTGTTACGTAGTGTGCTAAGAAATTTTTGTTTATATATCACACAGTCCTGTGAGACAGGTAGTATCAGAATACATTTTATAGCTGATAAAGCTGATGATTTAGAGGTTAAGTAATTGACCCAAAGTACTCAGTAACAGAAAATTACAGATCTAGGTTTTGAGTCACAAGATTGTGATGCCAAATTTCATAATACTTCATTACCTTTATTAAGCATTATTCAAGTACATTGCCTGTTACAAGAGAAAATGCTTCAGGTTTGCATTACAGTTTATCACAAGATTCTTTTATAGGCCAAGAGCAACATTATAAAGAGCACAGATCATTTAAAGGGTTAACTTTTTACATAGGCATGCCCTTGTTTAAAAATTTTTTTTTCGGGGTGCCTGGGTGGCTCAGTGGGTTAAGGCCTCTGCCTTCCGCTCTGGTCATTATCCCAGGGTCTTGGGATCAGGCCCCGCATCGCATCGGGCTCTTTGCTCAGCAGGGAGCCTGCTTCCTCCTCTCTGCCTGCTTCTCTGCCTACTTGTGATCTCCATCTGTCAAATAAATAAAATCTTTAAAAAAAAAATTTTTTTTTTCTACATTGTCAGAGAACAAAATGATTGGGTCATGGTCCTTGTAGCTTATTTCATGTGCAGTCCTATCACATTTGTTAGCCATGGGTCCCCTCACCACAGACCCCAAGGTATCATATGCTCAGCTTCTGAGGAGGACAAATATGGCTGGTGCCAAACAAGATATTAGTTGTTACTTCTGGGCTCATTCTGCTGCATTAGAGCCCCCTCATCCCATTTTAGAAAGTAGTGGAGATGTGGCTCTTGGTCTGCCACCTTGTGGTTATTCTTCAGGAAGGACTAGCTGTTCTCTGGTTTCTTTTCCAAGGTGGTTCTATCAGCAGCAATGGCTTAGCACTCTTTGGCCTGCTCCCCACAACTCCCAAGACGTCCAGAAGTTCAAGTCCAGCTATTTCCTTGAAGGATTATTTAAGAATAAACATTCCTTGCAGACTGCTATGATAGGACTGTTGCCTTTCACTTGCAAATCAGGGCTTATCTAAACCCAACCTATCAGGTTGTTGTTTTTTTTAACTCTTTCAAAGGAAGCTAATCCTTCTCGGTAAGAGGAAGAGGTCACCTTTACCTCATCTAGTCCAACATTGGGATCAGTTCCTCTCTTTTAACCAGAGAATCTTCAACAAAGCAGAGGGGCTCACTGTAGCTGGGGTCTGTTAGGACCCTGAGCAAATGAAGGTCAGGTTTTTGCCCAAGATCACACACTGAGAAGACTTTCATGTCTAATTGATGAAGTTAGCCTAAAGTGGATTTTGGTTCCAGCTCTGCCAGCTAACTGCCATGACCTTCAGCAAGCCACTGAATATTGAACATCATCTGCAAAATGAGAATCATTATGACCATCTTTTGTTTACATGGGAGCATTATGAGAAGTTGTATGAAACACAGGAGCAAGGGGGTAACGAGAAATTTCTCTCTGCAGTAATATCTTTCCTTCCTGAGTCAAGAGCATTGCCTTCCCGAAAACGGAGTGTGCAGCTGAGGTGGCAGAGAAGGTACAGAGGAGTTACAGGGAAATGAGAAATAGAGCATTTTTATGCCCCTTTAAGAGTAGTAACTAATTTATACTGAAGCACATACTGTTTATTAATTAGATGTTTATCCTAGAATTTCAAGATCACTGGTCTCTATCATGTCCCTACTTAGGAAGGAAATACTTTTCAATCATTATCTCCATCACCAAGATATTAAAATGTGCTTGCGCACGATCACTGTAAGTGATGGATCCTCATCCCTTCACAGAAAACAAGGACTCAAAAAGCCTGCTGCACACCTTGAAGTCATCTGAGCAACTACGGCATCTTGCAGGACCTGAAAGTGCACTTGTGTTAAAAGATTAACATCAAACATATAAAGATTGCTCAAACTACTGGCTATGAGCAAAAGCCAACCTTACAGACTTGACCAGAACTGGTTGCAATGTGAATGTAATAGCAGGAACTCTAGCAGCTCTCTTGAGTCTAATATTCTATTGGGGAAAGCTATACATATTAAGAGAAATAAAAAGAGAAGTCCAGGTCCTTAGATGTACAGTGCCTTTCCAGATAGTAGATTGAGTAAAAGAACTTCTCTTATTTAACCTGTCATTAGTTTTTTACTGGTACTCTTCTATCTTGTTTAACCTGCCATTAGTTTTTTTACTCCTTTAGTGCCCATGGTTCTTGGTTATGCTGCTTTGAAGAACCAAGAGGTAAACCTGATGAAGAGTGGTGAGAAACAAAGCAAAGTTTATTGAGTGATAACGAAGTTTATTGAGCCACAGTTCAAACCCGCTGAAGAGGAAAGGGACTGTAGAGGGTTGCCGCAAAGTTTCTAAGTCTAGGGGTTTTTATGGGCTTTTGGGGCTGTTTTAATCTGATTAACCCTCCAAGAGCCTGTCATCCAATCAGATTTTTGTCATCTATCTATCACAGGGGAAAGGGTGGAGGGCTCCTTCCCAGGTGGTGTAAAATCCTTTCAAAAGTGGCTTCCTCTTGGGGGTGGGGTGGTCCTTTGTCCCAGCCTGTCAGCCTTCCGCTATCCTTCATCAATACCTGAGGGTTCCTTTAATAACACTGATTGTCCCAGAGTTGGCTCTGAAAGACCCAACAAAAATGGCTTGTTGTGGGACTAACAGTGATCATTCTGGTTATCTTTGTTTTCTTTTAGAGGAAGTGCTGGGGGATAGGAGATGAAACTAAGGAGGGAAGGTAGAACCTAGGGAGGAAAGACCTCTATAGAGAACTATAAGAAATAAGACATCTCTAAGAGCTATAAGAAATTATATGTCCTTGCCTGGGTGGTATGCTAGGAAGGAGTTTAGGCAAGGAAAAGTGGTAAAGAACTCAGACTATCTGTGTTGTTTTTTTTTTTTTTTAAGATTTTATTTATTTATTCATTTGACAGACAGAGATCACAAGTTGGCAGAGAGGGAGGAGGAAACAGGCTCCCTGCTGAGCAGAGAGCCCAACTCGGGGCTCGATCCAAGGACCCTGGGATCATGACCTGAGCCAAAGGCAGAGTCTTAACCCACTGAGCTACCCAGGCGCCCCCTATCTGTGCTTTCTAAACCACTTGCATTTAAGAACAAAAAAAAAAAGACAGAATATATTGGAAAGCAGCAAACCCAAACAATTTCTCTCAAAACTGGCAGACCCTAGCAAAAGAGGGTAGGAAAAGAAAACAGTATTTATATCTAGGCTCTGTGTGTCAGGAACAGTTCCATTTGATCTTAGTCCTATGTGGATAAGCCTTGGTCTTTACTGATTGCTCCAAACTTAGAGACGTAGTAAAATGATGGAACTGTCTATGTTCTTGTTAAGTTAGCTCAATTTCACCATTGCTGAACCTCACCTGAAAGTCCTCATCTGTTCTAACTGTCTTTGTGGTCAAGACTCAAAACCACCTTGGAAAAGTTAATAATCTTAAAATGGTGTCTGTGAACAAGGATGGAGTTACTGTGTTTCCTTATTCCCTTTTCTCACTGGACTCCCTCGATAAATCCTGCCTGAAACAAAATACAAAATGGACACTGGTAGGCAGGCCCCCAAATGGGCCGGAATTAATCCAGTAAGCCCCTAAAGAGGTCTGGGCTCTTGGTGGAAAGAAAGATTCTACAGGAGGGATGTGGGGCTTAGGCAATGGTTGGGGCACATGGGGCACTCATCAAGGAATGGCCTCTAGGAACTGGGAGCCATCCTCTCCTGCTAAGAAAATGGGTCCTCAGTCCTGTTACAACAAAGAACTGAATTCTGCCTACAATCTAAATGCATTTGGAACAACATCTTAAACTTTAGTGGAGAGCACATCCCTGCCAACACCTTAATTTCAGCCTGGTGAGATCCTGAGCAGAGAACCCAGCCATGATGTGCTGGATTTCTGACCTACGGAATAATGAGCTTATAAGTGGAGGTTTTCAAACTGCTTAATTTGTGGTAATTTGTTACACAGCAGTATAAGGCTGATACAGACACTGGTGAACTGCCACTTGGTGCCCAAGAAGAGAAATAGGGCTAGAAATGGATTTTTCAGGCAACTTCTGCAGCTTATGTTGGATATGGGGAACACATTAAGAATTCTGTTTTAACAAGATTTTGTTAGATCACAATGAAAGCCTCAAAAGTGAGCCTGGGATACCTTTGACACAGACTTTAACTTGGAAAAAGAATTTCTGAGTTGGGACTTTTTTTTCATGACCAGTATAATTTATACTTCCTGTAGAGGGGGAAGACAATTCCTTCTCCCTAAATCAAAAGGTTGGACATAATTTCTTATTTTCTAAGTTTTTGCCCTACTTTACCTGTTCACCTGAGTTACCTGAATGTCTTAACATGTTCAGTAAAATGAGTGAATTGCTGTTCGTTTCAGCAGCTTTCTGACCAGATTCTGCAGTACTCTCTCTTATAGAGAAGTCTCCTATAGTTAGGAAGAGTCTTATAACTTTTTGCAACAGCTTTAACTTCTCACCCATTTATAAAAAGGTTTGCTGTTAGATTGTCAGTGAACTGTGAAATTCCATCCCGGTTGAAGTTAGTGGCATGTTCCAGTCTTACAACTAGTAACAAGTACCTATTTTTAGCTATAGTTGTCTAGTTTAAGAAGTGAAATCCTTCAAAGGGAGTCTTACAAAGAACTGTAACATACAGATGAAAGTTAAATTTCTCATCCAGCCATTTTTAAAAATCTGACTAATTATCTGCTTCCATACCCACAGAATTGTTACAACAAAACGTTATAAAAACACAAACATTTTCTTACCTTCGTAGATTAATTTGTCTAGCCTGTATGTTGCTATCAGTTTATTGAATCATTACCACAATTAAAAAATAATGACTCTGAGTACCTTCTCCTGGCAAAGTTAATTTGGGACACACAGTTCATGAAGCACTCATATTAAAAGCCTTTCTTCCAATGTGTCATGCACAAGAGTTTGAAAAAACACTGACACAAGGAAATTGCAATCTAATGCAAGAGATAGATAATTTAAAAAATAATAAACTGCAACACAAAGACCATGAAGGAGATGTACAAAGGAATAGAAGGCTTCTAGAGGAGAAGAGGAATTTGGTTACCTAAGGAGGTCTGGAAATGCTGCCTCAAGGAAGCTGACGCTAAGAAGGTAGGATATAGGGGAGGGCTAGGAAAACCAGGATTCCCCGTATCCTGCTCAGGTAGCTTTCATTCATCTCTTGGACTCATTTTTAAGGTGCTCCTTATTGTGCAAACAGTCAAGAAAAAGCTTGATATCTTCTTTAAAGTGATTGGTGGTTTGAAGGGAAAGCTATTATTAAATACAGAACAAACACATTCTTTGTTTTTTCCCCCTATCATCTAGATGTGTTCGGTCTCCACCTTCCAAAACCTTTTATTAGACTTTCACATAGTGTTGCCTATGGGTTTTCCACACATGGGCTTTCCTGTAGAACACAAGCTGAGGGTAAAGTGTGCCTCCAAGGAATTTAGACTGTTTGGTTTTAAAAACACCAAATTTGCAAACTTAAGAATGTCTACGTTTTAGTTGAGTCTTGTTATATAATTCTAGCAAACTTCACCACACAAAAAGCCTTGTGTTTGGTTCCATTTGTAGGGCTAAACCATTTGAGGTAGTCGGGCTGTAGTTATCAATTGAATCTAATCAGTATCTTTGACTACTTCAGAGGTTTGACTTAAAACCTCCCCAGGCATGACATTCTTGTGGTAACTTAAGCTTATAGAAATAATGAAACTGAAGTTGGTAAATATTACAGTTCTTTGCATATATTTAGATCTCTAAGATCTACTTAGAACCCAAATCTAATGATTCAGTTGTAGGTTGTAATTGGAATTACGTCGCTATTACGCCAAGCCACATTGTCCTGCATATTAGGAAGAACACGGAGTAGATTTCACATGTTCAATACAAAAATCTTAAGAATCTGGTTATAGTTCTTACTTCAGTTAAAAAGGTGCTAATGCACTAGGGAATATTTAGCTTTTTCATTAAGTGAAGTTACACTGGACTGGGAACTTCAGTTGGGTATGAGTGTGGAGGCTGCAGATAGCCAGAGGGTTCCATCAGGGTCACTTAGGAACCAGAGATCACACCATAACTGATAAATCCCGTCCTAGGTGCATTTTTGTTTATTTTTAGCAGTTCCTTTGCAGCCTGCTTCAAGTGGCAAAATAGATATATACACAGGGATACTTACCGGGATCTTGTTAGAGGCCCTGGCAGCGCTCTCAAGTTTACCATGTTAGTGACCTGATAGCCCCTCCAGCTTTCTATTCCTAAGCCTAAGACACACCTCCCTGCTCTTAACAAGCACCTATCATTTGATAGATTTTTATATGACTGTCTTCCTGGACTCTTTAAGTGTCCTTTTCATTTAAATCCAGCTTGATCTTGAGGGGAATACTCTATTTTCTATATATAGGCATTTGTTATGTAACATATTTTCCTAAACACACATACACACACACACAACCCCTCACTCCGCCAAATCATACACTAATAGTGCTTTTATAAGTGTTGGAACAGGACGCCCAATCCCGGTGCAACTTGAACCAGATGCTTATAAAAACATTAACAGTCTTCAAAAAAAAAAAAAAAAAGTCATGGAGTAGATTAAAATACATGATGAACAACAACAGAAAAATCTCAACAGTTTTTTCATGGAGTAAAATTATTTGACAGGCTTTGGGAAGGGTTGAGGCTGAGGGAGGTGGGAAGGCAAGGACAAAATGCACACAGGAACAACCCAGTAAGCATCTCCAAGTTAGTATCTGGTTAAACCGAGGCAGGGAATGTATGAGGTCAATGGCCGTCATGTCAGTGGACAGGTTACCACAGTGGTGATTCCTGCATTTGTCTGTATCCACGTACTTAACCTTCAGCAGATTTTACTTGGAGCAAAACTGCAATTTGCTGGTTTGAACCAGTCCTGTTTAAACCAATGTGATTTTCTGCAACAACTCTTTTATTTTGCATTGTAGAGCATGGAATTTCTAGCCCAATGGTCAATTTCTAGACCTACTATAATTCCAAGGATGTCTGATAGGTAGTTGGACTTGGAATTTCACCTGTCATCAATGATCATTGCATCGAGGCCAGCCTTTAGTATGGTTCAGGTCCTCGCACTGGAGTTAACTGGTGTTTGGATGCTCTTGTAAAGGCAGAACTATAGCCTAAAGACGGAGCTACAGCCTTGGGTTCACTGAAGACTCCTCCTTGATTATGTGTGCATTCTGATTCAGCAGAGTCTAGGTACACTTACCTGCTCATTTCTCTCTTCCAAGGGACATGCTCTCTTGTTAGGATTTCTTGGACCTCATTCTGAAAAGAAAATTTCACTCTTCACTCCTCTCAGAGGTTGCTATGCTAGAACTATACAAATATAAGTTATAGCACACTTAGGCAGGACTTACAGGGTGAAAATCACTCCTAGTCAAAAAGCATCGTTTAGGGCTCCCAAACCTCCATGATTGACAGCTCAGGGATAGGAAAATAATTTAAATGCATATCACATTAAAAACCCAAAGTAGTAAGGTTGAGACTGAAAGACAAGACAATCTTACCTCAAAGATTCCTGTCTCCTTCTCAGTGGTAAACACAGTGAGACTCCTATTCCCAAGAGAGAAAACAAATCTCACGAAGGAGCATCAGATCTACTATACAGACCCCCTTCAGTCTCTCTTGGTTAGGATCACATATGAGTTTTTAAGTCTATTTCCCAAGGACTTTGTTATCTTAGCCATCATCCCTACCTGCAGGGTACACCTCCAATCTCTCACCTTGTACATATCCTTGACCTTGAGGCAGGTGCAATGGGGGCTTTCCTTCCAGTTTCTTAAGAGACACTCTAGCAAGACCTGTGTCCACGGTCAGTTGCAAATGGTTCAAAGAGCATAAGCAGATAGAACAAGTCAGCTCTTTCAGGAAGTCTGGTGGATTGGAGGTGGATTTCAGTGGGGGCAGAGAAAGATTAAGAAGGGGAAACAAAAATCATTCATTCCAATCCACTCTTTGGCACAAGCAGAGCTTTGTCTTTGGCACTGGCTCACGATCACATTCCTTCATCCTCTCTTATCACTCACGGCTGTGTTTTTATTTTTTTTTTAATTTTTTAAAAAGATTTTATTTATTTATTTGACAGAGAGAGATCACAAGTAGGCAGAGAGGCAGGCAGAGAGAGAGAGGGAAGCAGGCTCCCTGCCAAGCAGAGAGCCCGGATGCAGGGCTTGATCCCAGGACCCCGAGATCATGACCTGAGCTAAAGGCAGAGGCTTAACCCACTGAGCCACCCGGGCACCCATAGCTGTGTTTTTAACCGCCATTCTTACCCTGTTGAGAAGTTGTCTGGGACTTTAAAGGCCCTCTCCTGACTTCTCTCAGATGCTCTTCACCCCCTACGTCCACGCTGGGGACTGACCTGCAGCTGCTCTGGAACCTCATGTGTGCGGCGTAGTTTTGCTAAAGTTGTGGTTCTCAAACATCGTTGCACAGAATTACCTGGAGAGCTGTAGCTATGGTGACACCTTTGTGGCTTACAAACTTTAGAATCCAAACATCAGAATCACGTGGGCATCTGGTTAAGGCACAGATTGCTGGACTTCGCCCCCCAAAATTCTCATTCAGTGGGTCTGAGTTGGGGCCCAAGAGCTGACATGTCTAACAAGTTGTGTTGATGCTGGCCCAAGTCCTCCATTCCAATCAGGGCACTAGGAATTCAATCAGAATCTCTGGAAAGAGACCATGGGCTTCAGGTGTTTTCAGGTGATTCTTTATGCAGCTAAGCTTGAGAACTACAACTCTAAGACCAGAAGGATCTAAAGGAGGCATGATAGGGCACACAGAAGGAAGCATATGTGAAACGTAAATCCTAACCCAGCCTGAGACCACAAAATAGACTTTGTGCCCCAGTTGCCCTGCCGGCAAAGACTTCAGTCTTTTAGGGAGTTGTACCATCCCTGATACCCCTAAAAATCTTTCTTTAGTTTTCCTTAGCTTTTCAACCAGGATCAGAGCAATACTGCCCGCTTCCCCACCCACACCCAAGGTCACAGCTCCTTACAGGCCTTCAGCTTTTAGTTCTTACACACCAGTAGTTTTCCCCAGCGACACACAGTGTCTCGTAAATTGCATGAGTTGCTTTGGTTCATGAGCTCCTATGGCTAGGACCCACATTCTTTAAAATTCTCTCCAACTATATTGGTACTCTAGCCCCACAAATATTTTTTTAGTTTGGGCCTCAAAGGCCAAGAAAGGACTAGGATGGTGAAGGCAGCACCAATTTTGTTTCTTCCCAAGAGCTCCCACTAGCTCTTTTAAAAAGCTATGTCTCCGTCCATCATAGGGAATATCGTCAATACCGTAATAACTTTGAACAGTGACATAAAATAAGTAAGAAGTTGTGTCATTATAAACATAACATACCTCAAAGTGAGCGCCCTCTCTGACCCTAACACCTGGGGTTGCAAACAACATAAAAACTTATGAGGAGCGCCCCCTGGCTGTTTCTGGAGCCAATTACCATTAGATAGATGGGAGAGGCTGGGAGCGTGCTCAGCCAGCCACCTTTAGTGGCGGCTTGACTGGATCCTTGCACAATCAGCAAACCAGTGTTTGGTAACGGTTGTAAACACTTGGAGTTTAATATTTGTGGCACAACGGAAGTCTTGCTCTGTGGGTACTAGCTTGGACTCTGCAGTCCGGCCACCTCTGTGGATCTAGGGCAAGGTTCATATTCAGTTTGTTTTCTCATCTGTAAACGGTGCTAGAATACCCACGTCATAGGGCTGCGGGAGGATTAAATGAGTAACTATATTAAAGGATTGAGAATGGTGCCTGGCACAGAGCCAGCACACTCTATTTGTATTACTCAGTCTCATGGGTTTTTTTCCCCCATAAAAATACTGACTTATGATGAGAGATTAAGAATCTTATAAACAAATGTTAAGATTTTCTTAAGAGACAAGTAGACTTCCCCATTAAAAAGGTGGGGACCTACATGTATAGACATAAGAATCTGTTTCCTACCTATAAAATACTAGTTTAATAGGGATGATTGTTCATATTTATCTAATCTACTGGGTATAGTATACCACCAGCTACGTGAAGATGTTTCATAATTCCTGCAGGATTAAGTGACAGACAGAAGGGGTGTCCTATGATAGGAGTAGGACAAAAACAAGTGACTTTTGCACTCTTAAGTTTTTTTATTTGTATTTATTTTTTATTTTTTAAGATTTTATTTATTTATGAGAGACAGAAAGAGAGAGGCAGAGGGAGAAGCAGGCTCCCCAACTGAGGTGGGACTCCATCCCCGGACTCTGGGATCATGACCTGAGCCTAAGGCAGGTGCTTAACCAACTGAGCCACCGAGGTGCCCCTTAAGTTGTTGTAATGCTTTGTTTTTGTTTTTAAGAAAAATCTAGTCTTATCCTTTATGGATGGTAATCTTAGTCGCCTAGTAGCTCAAATTATCTGTAATAATCTCAAGCCCCATAATCCTCATTAAAAAGGAGAAAGACGTTAAGAGTCTCTTAGCTGTGCATCTTCACTTTAGACTATGTCTTTTTATTCTTAATTGCCAATATGTGTTTGAACAGCTTTTAAAAAGTTTTCTGTTCCTATCCCAACTCCTACAGTTTCTTTGGCTTCTCTTTTCATCGTTTTAAGAGACAAAGGACATAAACTGCCCAGCATGAAGCCGGGAGCAAGTACATTTCCAACAGTTAACTCTTCATAAAGCAAAGGGAGGAACAAGAAAGGGTCTACTCTAGAGAAAAACAAACAAACAAAAACACCTCCTCTGAAATTCTTGTTTGTGGTCAAAAGTCTGGAAGCGGACTCCCCACCTGCGTATGTCAGCAGGCGTGATGGCTGGGTTGCAGCTTTTCACCGGAATCCTGAATCCTGAAGTTACAGTACCAGGGCTCCTTCCCTGATGAGCGGGCCTCCAGGGATCACCGGTCAGACCAACCTGCTACCTATAAAGAATCAGAGAAGTGACTATTTCCAAGCTGAATTGGTTTTTAAAAAACTATTTCTGAGACGAAAAGAATGTTACAATAGACACTTTTTGTTATTGTAATATTTTGACCCACTGTCAGAGCGTCTTTTATTCTTTAAATTTACCAAAATTTTTCTCATTTCTAAATAGTAGCTGTCCTTTTGTATGAAATGTACATAAGCCCTTAGTTTAAGTCAAATGCAGTTTCTCCCAAGAAGTTTTCCCTGATTGTTCCAGCACTAAAAATGCCAAAATTTTAATAAATTTAAATACTCCATGTGTGCTTCAAGCACACCTCTTTAAATGCTTTACAAGGTTGTTGGTTTTTTTTATTTTTATTTTTTGCACACATATCTCCTTCTCCCAAAGAAGAGAAATAATTTTTAGTCATATTTATATCACTTGCTGAGGTTCAATATCTAGTAGTTACATAAAAAGTATGTTGAAATCATAAAGTCACCACCACCATTTTATTATATCACAGCTGAAACCAATCCTCTGAGATATTTTTATCCCTCAACCTGAAGAAAATCACCTCATTAATTGGTTTACTGCAAGTCACACCTCATGTTTCTTTGCTCCTGCCCTATTCCCCAAAATTTCTTTACTGCCAAAATGTTGAAAACACATTAAGAAGTTAGAAAGAGAGAGAGAAACTATATTTTTATACAAAATTTTATAAAATAAAGAAGTATAAGTTAGGCCTTCCAATTCTCCAATTCCACTGCAGCAGTATATATCTTTCCATATGTTTTCTTTCCTTTTAAATGTTATTTTATTGTGGTAAGAACCCTTAACATGAGATCTACCTTCTTTACAAAAATTCAAGTGTGCCGTATAATACTGTTAATGATAGACACACTGCTGTTCAAGACATCTCTGGAATTTCTTTACTTTGCCTGAGACTTTATGCCCCTTGATTAACAGCTCCCCATTTCTGTCTTCTCCTGGCCTCTGGCAACCACCATTTTCCTTTCTGATTCTGAGTCTGTTTTTTCTATTTTTATTTTTTTTAAGATTTAAATTTTTTTTTAAAGTAATCTCTACACCCAGTGTGGTGCTCAAACTTAGAACCTTGAGGTCAAGAGTCGCACGCCCTACTGACTGAGCCAGCCGGGCGTCCCTGAGTCTATTTTAAAATAACATACTTCATGTCAGTGGAACTTCCAGGATTTGTCCTTTCATGACTGCCTTATTTCACGTAGTTTGCTGTCCTCACAGTTCATCCAATGTTGTCACTTATCAAAGAATTTTCTTCTTTCCAAAGGCTGAATAATATTCCCTGTGCATATATGCACAGTTTTCTTGGTCCTTTCATATATAAATGGAAATTTAGGTTGTTCCCACATCTTAGCTTTTGTGAATAAGGCTGCAGTGAACACTGGAGTGCCAACACCTCTTCCAGAACTTCAGTTTTCTTTCGGGTGAATACCCAGAAGCAGGATTGCTGGATCCTATGACAGTTCTATTATTAATTTTTGAGACATCTCCATCTTATTCTCTATGGCAGTCACATCGTTTTGCATTCCCACCAACAGTGTACAATAGTCCCAATTTTTCCACATCCTTATCAATGTTTGTCCTCTTTCTTTCTTTCTTTCTTTCTCTTTCTTTCTTCTCCTTTTAATGTATAGTGGCCATCCTGACAAGTGTGAGGTGATAACTCATTGTGGTTTTGATTTATGGTTCCCTGATGATTAGTGATGTTGAGCATCTTTCCAAATACCTGTTGGTCTTTTGTGTATGTTTTTTAGGGAAATGTCTATTCAGGTCTTTAGCCCATATTTTGTATTTGGCAACTGGGGTTTTTTGGAGGGGGCTATTGATTTATAGGACTTCCTTATGTATTTTGGAAATTAATCCATTCTGATACATGGTTTCCAAATATTTTCTCCTAATCCAATGGTTGCCTTTTCACTCTGTTGTTTCCTATGTAGTGCAGAAGCTTGTTAGTTTGATGTAGTCCCATTTGTCTATTATTGTTCTTGTTGCCTGTGCTTTTGGTGTCATATTCATGAAATCTTTTCTTCCTTCCTTCCTTCTTTCTTCTTCTTCTTCTTCTTCTTCTTTTTTTTTTTTTTTTTGAGAGGGAGAGTGTGTGTAGGTGCAAGCAGTGGGGGAGGGGAAGAGAGAGAGAGAGAGAGAATCTTAAACAGTCAATCACACCACTCTGAGATCATAACCTGAGCTGAAATCATGTCATATGCTTAACTGACTGAGCCACCCAGGCACCCCAGAATCCATACTCTTTCTATGCCTTCATGTACACAGATGCATTTTCAATATCTATAGCATGACCTCATTTTTGTAGGAAAAAAATACATATATAACCTATTTTTTATTATTTATGCTTAAACTATTTGTGGGAGTAAAAATGTATTCTCCTGTTAATATATACTGGATATCATATCATGTCAGTGTGTATATACTGATCTGTCATTTCTAAAATGGCCATTTAATAGTAAGAAAAGCTATATTTTTTAAAGAAGAACTATTATTTTTAAGTATATATTTATGTAAGCCCTTTTTTGTAATTTGTGATTAGGTATTTTATGCATGTGTTCCAAATTCTCTTTCCCAGATTGTAATGAAAAAAAAAAGTTATTTTATTTACTTTGCTGTATAAAAGTGTTTAATTTCTATTTAAATTTATTAATCTTTTATTTAGTGGTGTCTAAGCTCTGACGCATGCTTTAAAAAGTCTTTTCTAAGTAGTCTATTTTAAATTTCTATGTTACCAATTATCTCTTCTTATGATGTGCTTCATTTTTTGGACACAATAATTGACCACATATTTAACAAATATTCTCCTCATTTGCTAAATAGATGTGGGGTACTCTAGAACAAAAACACATTAAAAATAAAATAATATAAATAAGGTAAAAAAATACAATACAGAGGGAAATAATAGGAGTATAAATTCATGACGAGAGTAGGGAAAATACACACACACACACATCTGGAATACACATTGGTATAAGTTGTTAGGTAGAGATCTAACTTTGTCTATTTTTTTTCCCAGATGGCTACCCCCACTTGTCCCAAACCAGTTGTTGGTTAATCTATCTTTTCCATATTGATATGAAATGACAGACATATTTTTTAAACCAGGCTTTCAAGCAATATGTTTTTCAAATAAGTCCCCATCTAGCCCACTGCCTTCACCAATAAAGATGCTCTCACTATATTGTTAAGATTCATCTTTTCCATGTGCTCCAGCCCTAATAACATGTGGATGGCAGTTGTGACTGTGGACATCTTAAGGTATTCCTACTGTCACCTCTCTCTGCAGGAGATAGGTCAGAGAAGAAGCCCTAAGTTGTTGATCTCAGAAATCATGTCTGGCAGTGCAGTGTCCTGAAGATTGGTATAATGTACTTTGGGATGGCTGGCCCACTCTTTTTCTATGAGTTATGTATAAATTTCTTCATCTATGAATTAAGCTCAGTCAGTGTGTTGTGAGAGAGGGGAAAGAAGTCTGTATCACCAGTAATGAGTGTAGCCAGTGATTCAAGATACCCGTCGCAACATCACACCATCACAACAGCTGTCCAGTTTCCTTCTGAAACATTTGAGCAATGTTCATTTTATTGAGAGACCTGGAAAATTTCAACCATTCCCAAGTCAGCAAGTGATATGCAATGTAGTACATGGACAAAAGAGAATGACTGGGAGGTAGGAAGCCCAGTTTCCTAGTCCTGACTTGATTCATGTAGTAAGCAAGTAGTCAGGGGACCAACTCAATTTATCTCAATTTTCTTCACTAGCTATAGAAAGTAGTTGGACTATATAATTCTTGGTTTCCAGCTAGATAAAAGACTGTGATTCTCTAAGAATATGGTTCCTATATTTTTTTCATTTACAACTTATTTACAAAGAATTTGAGCCCTTGCTATATACAAAGAATTCTTCTAGTTACTGATGAGCAAGATACGTTCATTGTGTTAAGGAGTTTATGAAAAGAGTTTGCTTAACAGAGGGACATGGGATGGAACAGATCAGTGTGACCTGAACTTAGAACATCCCAGTTTCCTCATTCCAAATTGGAATATAGGATCTGTGATGCCTCATATTTCTATTGTAAGGTTCATTCTAATGATCCTGGCCAGTGTTAAAGTCTCCTTCTAGGTTTGTGTGGGAATAACACACTGAATGTAGATGGTAGTTCATAAATCCTTTTTTCCAGTGAAGGTGGTTAGTGTTGTTACAGGTTTCTTGGCTTTGTTTGTTTGTTTGTTTTTTGCAAGACCCTTACTAAAGACTAACTCCCAATCAATATTGTGAAGCTGTACCTCAGTTACTAGGCTAGACGGAGTCTAAGGAGTAGAGGTTTAATGACCCCAAACTGGGGCTACCTCTCTTTCTATCTAAATTAGTATAACTCCGCTGCGTTTTGCTGTTGTTGTTTTTGTAAATTCTCATCTCAGTAATTCACAAATGCTACACAAAGGACATATGATTAAAACATTGGGATTGATAACTTCAGAAAGATGAGTTTTGAGTAAGAGAAAGGAACATGGAAAAAAAAAATTTCAGTCCAGAAAACTTCTTTTTACAAAAGTTCAAGGTATGAAAACATCCAACATCCTGTTGGAGATAAGAGGGAAAGAAGAATCAGTGGGAACCGTGAAAGAAAGAAATCAACAAAAAAGTATGGGTGATGGAGACCCATGGATGGTAGTCAGTGCTGGAGTATGACAGGCTAAGAACAGAAATAAGGTATGAGGAACTTAGTGGGAGGGTGAAATGGGCTATACTTCAAGGAAGAGCTTTTGAGTTTTGCACTTTCTGGCAGACAGTGAGCAGTGGTAGGCCATGACAAGTACTGCCTCAGATCCATATGGCAATGCAAATGTATAGGTTAAGGCACTTATAATCTCAGTGGTCATTGTATACAGTCTCTATACTATACATTTTTCCCCCTAGGTCTAAAAATATCTGAGCATTGGATTTCTTTTCAGTAAGAATTGATAGGGGGTTTAAGAAGGCCTAGTTTCAAAGAGTGAAAATAAGTGAACAAAATTATATTTACACTATAGTACAATTTTTTTTTCCATCCACTCCACAGTGTTGTGGACATGCTGCTTATGGTGGTGGAGAGGTGAGTATCATGGTCTGTAGGACAGAGCAATAAATATAACTCTGGTAATCCTTTGTACATTTAAAGTTCGGGAATATTTCAATGGATTCATTCTCATTTTGTTAGGTTGAATAAAATTAAATAAAAGTACACAGTACCTGATTAAGGAGCAAAAAGATTTTAGGCTTTGGTCAAGTACATAAAAAGGGCCTAATGAGAGGAGGAATATATGTTACAGTTTTCTGCCTTCAGTTGCTCAACTAGATTCTATTAGTGGAGTTTTCTAAAAGATTTGGACCATATTTCCAATTTAGATATTATTAGAGTTCATCGTAACTTAAATCTCTGTACTGGCTTACACCAAATTACCTAACCTTCCAGCCTAAAATCAATGTACCTAAATGTTTTCCTGGTGCTATATATTTATACACACACATACACACACTGTAGCCCACTCTTGAAAGCAGAACTTTGTTCAGAGCAAGTACCCTCAGTATCCAGCATATAGCTTGCACAGTGAAATATTCCTTGAAAGTTTGGGGTTGATTATGAACAAGGGTTCCACATTAAGTCATAATTGGCTTTGTGTTGGGACAGTATGTGCCAACTGGTGAAATCAGGCACAGAGGAGAGTAAGAGTTTCTTGTATCAACAGCGTAACAACTGATCACCCACCTGTTATTTAAAACAGTAGAACGCCAGGGAGGACTTTTCTAATGCTGGAATAGAGGCGTGCCCTTGCCTTGATGTCCTTATTGGAGAAAATGTCTACAGCAGATCTGATGGAGAATCTGAGGGAAGAACTGACCTGTTTCATCTGCTTGGACTATTTCACCAGCCCCGTGACTACTGAGTGTGGGCACAGTTTTTGTCTAGTGTGTCTCCTGAGGAGCTGGGAGGAACACAACACTCCTTTATCCTGTCCTGAATGCTGGAGGTCCTTGGAGAGCCCACACTTTCAGCCCAACGAGCGTTTGGGGAGGCTGGCTGGCATCGGCAAGCAGCTCCGATCCCAAGTGCTGCAGAATGAGGGTGAACAAGACATCTATGCAAGAATGCTGGCAGGCACTAAGGTGTTCTCTGAGGATGGGCAGGGTGTAAACATTTTCTCAACTCAGTGTCATGGAATAAACAGATTGCATCCCTTGAGTGAAGCTGAGGAGCGTCACAAAGTAAGATTGGCTGCTCAGTATAAATCTCAGAATACAAATCCTGTTTTATCATTTATTCCCATAATATTCTCTATTGGTGATGATTACAGGTGCTGGTCTCCAGGCACCAGACCACAAATTTGGTGTGGATCCTGCCTCACCCTTTGTCTTAGATCCCGCTCATCTTGTGTTCACTGGTCCTCAAGGCTTCCTCACAAGTTGGTGCTCTGCTCACTTGCCACAGAGAATTTGTTTCTATTGCAGGAGAAACTCCAGGAAATCCTAAATCTTTTGCATAAAAAGAGAAA
The DNA here is from genome assembly GCF_010015895.1 of Lontra canadensis. Taxonomy (NCBI): domain Eukaryota; kingdom Metazoa; phylum Chordata; class Mammalia; order Carnivora; family Mustelidae; genus Lontra; species Lontra canadensis. The sequence continues at coordinate 493,936 of NW_022631096.1, read as the reverse complement.
GGAAACTCAGGTTGTATTAACCCATGAGAAGGAGAGAGTAATACTGTGCAAGGTCAGTATCTGTCTTACTTTTGGGTCTTGTAGATGATTCTATGAGGGAGACTGGAGGGATACTTAGTGAAATACCAGGGGAAAAAGACACAATTTTCTAATCATAGTCCTACAGTATGCAGTGTCCTTAGTTTGGGCTGTCTGCCTCTGCTTGTCCACCTGGGAATCCCAAGACTCAGTTCAAACAATTCCCCCATCCCTAGGCCTGCTTATTTATTTATTTTTTCCTTCTTGGTCCATCCATACAACTTGATGGCTACCTCTATTATGGCTCTGATTATAATTATTTAAAATTATAAGTTATAGACAACATAGGATGAAAATCCATAGAAAAGGAATATCTCAAATGCTTTTGGGAAAAAGGAGTGCAAATAAAAAAAAAATAAAGACAAAGGGATATAAAGGCCAAATAATAGGTTGGATTAATACACCTGAACAAATGCTTGACTTAGTGATAGATTTGAAGTTGAGGTGTCTAACCAAGACCTAACTGTTTAGTTAAATACTTAAAAAATATGTGTGTGTATCTTATTCTCCCAATACACCGAGTTCTTAAATGGGAGTGTTTGTGATGTGCATCTCTATTTCTAGGATGTGATCCAATGTCTACTTTCATTGGATATTTAGTAAATAAGCAAACGCATGCTTTTTTTGTATTTTTGTCCTTTATTTATTTTTTTTTACCGTGGTATGGATCACCACCTGTCATAGCTTATTTTTGTTTCTTTCCACACTAGAATGACAGCCTTCTGGGAATAGAAATTTTGGTTTTGTTTACTACTGTATATGTATATACCTTCTAAAATATCATGCTATCTACCCCATTACTTAATACTTATGTGTTACTTAATTACTTAATACTTAATATATGTTGCCTGTCAGGCTTCAAAACTTGTCACAGCAGAACTCTAGGACTTTGTAAGGATTGAAAATCTACATAGGCATTTCTGTGCTAACTTTATTATATCATTCCTGTGTGTGTGTGTGTGTGTGTGTGTGTGTGTGTGTTGACGGCAGGAAGAGACAAAGGCCTGTAAACAGGTTGTTGTGTCAGAATATGCAAAAATGCACCAGTTTTTGAAGGAGGAGGAGCAGCTGCAGCTCCAGTTACTGGAAAAGGAGGAAAGAGAGAACATGAAGAAACTAAGGGACAACGAAATCAAGCTGACCCAACAAACAAGAAGCCTGAGCAAAATGATTGAACAGATAGAGTCCACATGTCTGAACTCCATTATAGAATCTTTTGAGGTAAGAATGTTGGGAAAAATCAATGGAATAACCACAACAGTGTGTAGTAACCCATAACTTTACAAGCCAAGCAAAATAAGTTTTTTTCTTTATTTACCTGAGAAACTCAGTTCTGGCCCCAAAACAGTTTTCCTTGTGAATTAATATTTTTTTTTTAAGATTTATTTATTTATTTGACAGAGAGAGGGGAGAGACAGCGAGAGAGGGAACACAAGCTGGGGGAGTGGGAGAGGGAGAAGCAGGCTTCCTGCTGAGCAGGGAGCCGGATGCAGGGCTCGATCCCAGGACCCCCAGGATCATGACCTGAACTGAAGGCAGACGCTTAACGACTTAGCCAGCCAGGTGCCCCGAGAATTAATATTCTATAGTATAAATTAAGTCTTGAGGAGAGAGAGAAAAGAACAAAAACAAAACAGTGGAATACTTATCCAAACAAGCCTGATGAAGAGTCCAATTTCTGCTCTGCTTGCTTGTCTGCAACTTCAGCTTCATCCATTATTTTAAGTTTAATGAACATTTCCTAGGTGCTGCTGGCACAGTAAATTCCATCGTCACAAAGACCTGATGAAGTTAATTATTGTTATATGCACTACAGGTGATTGTTGTCTACGATGTGGGTTTATAGCGGCCCTCCTTTAATAATTCAGACCCATGGCAGTTAGGAAATTTGCCCGTCAGATAGCTAATTGGGGATCGAAATGAGGTATTTGGTATGGAGCCCGGATTCTTCACCATCTTTGCTCGGCCGCCTTCCTGGGCTCCTGCTTTATTCTCCAGGGCCTCTGTAAACACGAGCTGCAGGACCCGGCTGCAGCTGTAGTTCTCCTTCCTAGACTCGCTGGTGATTTTCCAGCAACCCACTCCACTTGCATGCATGCTTAGCCTCAGCGCTCAGAGGACCCCTTGCTTTTGCCCATCGTTGACTCCCTGAGGCAACAGGAGACTTCCTGGGTTCCTACATCAGCATCAGGTTCTCTTGACAAAGTGATGGTACAAGGGAAGAAAAGGACAAAGTAGTCTAGTCATTGTGAAAACGATCCCCTGTTCATAGGAGACCCCTGGCCCCCACCCCGGGAAGAAGCTGGGAATGTTTTCCTACTACATGCTCGCCCACTCAGGGTGTTCTAAAGCTATGGAAAGTGGCTTCTGTGAGATTACCAAGGACTAGATTCTGTCTCTGGATTCTGGCTTTGCTAGAGACCGAGGTGCACAGATATTAACCCTCTTTCTTTTATTCCCTTAGGATGTGAAAGGCACCCTGGAAAGGTAGGTGTGCATTCCGTGTCCAGTGGACACAGGGGTATAAGTTATAGGGCTGCACTGCTGTGGAGATCAGGTTGTGAGAGTGGGGATGAGATTGTCCAGCTGTTGGGGCAAAACAAGCGTAACCCTCATGTTGGAGCAGGTCACGCAGTCCGTGCAGGGGACACAGAGTGACGGTCTCTGCCCTCTTGCAGGACTGAGCCACTCTTGCTTCAATGTCCAGAAGCCACCACCACGGAACTGACTCTCTGCCGCATCACTGGAATGAGGGAGATGCTAAAAAAATTCAGCAGTAAGTCAGTCTGATTTGCCAAACCTCCAGGGATTTGTGGAGTTAACTTCAGGGTGTACTAAGGAATGCAAAATTGAGCTTTAAGCCAGTTTCCTCTGAGATAGACTGTTCACCATCTGTGTGCCAGGCTCTCTCACAAAGGCACCCTGAGTCAGCACGAAACATCAGGGAGGGCTGGGGCCACAGACCTTCTCTGTTCTGGAGCAGACAGAAGCACACTTGATTGATGTCTCATTTGCCTTTGTTTTCCGTCTAAGAAGTCCTGGCACTTCCTTTGTTTGTGTTTATGGTTCTGTTTTGTCCATTTCTTCGCCTTGCCTATACACACACACCTCCTCAGGGGTTTCTGCATTTCTACCTCTGTTCTTGTGAGCATAAAAGCTACTTAAACTTGAAAGTTCTCATGAGGCAACATTCAAACAATCCTTTTATATATAAAAAAAAATTTTTAAAGTTTGTTTATTTGAGAGAGAGACACAGAGAGACAGAAGTGAGGTGGAGGGGGGCAGAGGGAGAGAGAGAATCTCAAGCCCCCTCCAGGCCCAGTGCAGAGCCAGACTCGGGGCTTGATCTCAAGACCCTTGAGATCATGACCCGAGCCTAAAACAAGAGTCAGACGCTTAGCTGACTATGCCACCCAGGTGTCCCTCAAACTATTCTTTTAGAATGCTCTAGATATTTAGGCTGGCTAAGACCAAGAGAGGTTAGCCTTAGTTTTCAACTTTTACCTTCAGAGGTAAGACAATCTGGCCTTCAGGGGAAGGTCTGATGGACTTTGGAATCAACAGAAATTTGATAAGTGAGTACTATATGCCCCACTCCATGCTCTTCAGTTCTAAGTTTTCTCACAGTGATGAGTAACAGGCTTGCCTTTACTTTTATAGAACTTCCAGTGGAATTGAGGAGACAGATGTTCATCTCCAATAATAAGTGATGATTAGGATTTGATCTATAAGTAAGAGTATGAAATTGTGTGGTAGGGGCACTTAGTCTTATCTCGGGGGGTCAGTGATGGTTGGAAGCCTCTTCTGTGACCTCCTCTCAGAAGATAGGAGAGGGGAGTCTCTCACTGGTTCACGATGTACTTACCGACTGGTCTTGGGCGGGGAGGGTCTCACTAACTCATAGGAGCTGCGTTGAAGCCTGACATAATGAAACCTGCCAACTGGAAACTGCTGTGCAAACACTCAGTGATTTTGTAATCTTGGTCAAGTTTCCTAACCTCTGTGAGCTTCAGTTTCCACTTTTATAAAGATGGGGGTGGGTGGAAATGGCATGATTAAGTGAGACAGTGTAGAGAAAACGCTTGGCAGGTAAGCAGACGTTCAGAGCAGAAGTGCCCCTGTCTCTGTCTCCCCCCTCAGGTGGAGAACCACAGCCAACCTTGGCTCAAGTGACTACAAATGACAGAGTGTGCCCCGTATGGATAAACAGCTCTGAGTTTTAAACCTGTGCTCTGAACAGAACTTCCACTCCATTATATCAGAGACTCCTCTCTTCCCTCTCAGACACGCTAAATGTCACCATCCCCATGACTTACATCTATGTCATTTTAAGGATTTTATTTATTTATTTATTTATTTATTTATTTATTTATTTATTTAACAGAGAGAGAGAGAGAGAGAGAGAGAGAGATCACAAGTAGGCAGAGAGGCAGGCAGAGAGAGAGAGGAAGGGAAGCAGGCTCCCCACCGAGCAGACAGCTGGATGCTGGGCTCGATCCCAGGACCCTGAGATCATGACCTGAGCCGAAGGCAGAGGCTTAACCCGCTGAGCCACACAGGCGCCCCGCATCTGTGTCTTTTGAGGAATTTACCCTTGGTGTTTGTGAAATAGTGTGAGAAGGGTCCAGAGATTCTGCTTTGAGCAAAACAAAACTCTTTATCACACTCACCTCGATTATACATATTTTAAAAGTAGGATTGGAAACTAAGAATTTAATTTAAATTCCACATGTGTAGGAGGGTCTTTAAGAATGGAAGGAAGGATTCACTCTTTTCTCCTCTTGCAGCGGATATAACTCTGGATCCAGCCACAGCCAATGCCTATCTTGTCCTGTCTGAGGATCTGAAGAGCGTGAGGCACGGAGGAGTCCGACAGCACTTACCAGACAATCCAGAACGATTTGACCAGTCAGCAACGGTGCTGGGCGCTCAGATCTTCACCTGTGGGAGACATTACTGGGAGGTGGAAGTGGGCAACAAGACTGAGTGGGAAGTAGGCATCTGCAAGGACTCAGTGAGCAGAAAGGGCAATCTACCAAAGCCACCGGGGGACCTCTTCTCACTTATAGGCTTAAAAATTGGAGATGATTATAGTCTTTGGGTCTCATCACCTTTAAAAGGTCAACATGTCAGAGAGCCTGTGCATAAAGTTGGTGTTTTCTTAGACTATGAGTCTGGACATATAGCGTTCTACAATGTGACAGATGAGTCCCTTATCTACAGCTTTCCTCCGGCCTCTTTCCAGGAAGCTCTCAGGCCTATCTTCTCCCCTTGCCTCCCAAATGAGGGGACGAACACAGGCCCTCTTACCATCTGCTCACTGAACAGTTATGTCTGAGGAAGATACCCCGGAGCTTTCACTAAGGATGAGGTCTAAGACCAACAGATAATTATTAATTAAGATGATTAATGCAATGGCACTATTAACATCAGGTGATCTGAAAGGAAAGCCCCACCCCCCACCCCACCGAAGAGTTTCCATTAACTGGAGCCACAATCAACAGCCAAATTGGACAACCAACTTTCAACACCATAGAAAGCCGATCATATCCTGTCTTTAACCAAATTCATTATTTAGACTGCCCCACATATATGCTGGTCACTAAAATTATAGAAGTAGAACTCGCCCTCATTATCCCCAACCCCACTGTCATAGGCCAGTTTTATAAATATATGTCATGTTTATGAGTGTATTTATTTATTTGACTCTAAAGAAGAACTCTGCTATTTGAATGTGTCTTTGTTCTATGTGCAGAGCTCTGCGTGCTGGGGCAATCCTAACTCCTCTGGGGCTGGGTTGGGAGCGGGGAACAGATGCAAGGGTCTTCTTTCAGGGTTGATGAGAGGGACTCATGACCCAGTCTCCACTAAAAAGTTGTCTTTCTTCCCATCCCATGAGGCCTGGAATATCTGCACTCAGGAAGACTTATGTCTTCAGAATGCTGCAAATATAGGCGTGGATATCATATTATTCATGTCTCCATACCCACAAGAGGCTGGAACCTTCTGTGAATATGTTCAAAGATCACAGAGCAAAGTCTCTTTTCAATAAATGCATCAAGGCTGTGGGTGCCAAATGACTTCACTGAATTTTTTATAAGGTTATTTTCTGTGCTTTTGCTACTTGCTACAAGCAGAAGGCTTTTAATCACTGCAAGGGGAAATCAAGTCTACTCTCCATTCCAACATGCTAGGGTTTGTGAAGTTTTGTGAGCAGATCTTTTGGCTGCTCTCAGATAACCTTCTGCTGGAGGTCTGCCCTTATGTGCCCCATTCTTAGGGCTCTGTCCCTGTAGAGATTTTTTTGTTGCTTGTTTGTTTGTTTTTTTCTCTGTAGGATTGTTTGTTTGTTTTAACCTTTTTTGCATGCTTACCTTGCCGAATGGCACCCATCACAGAGCCCTTACTGCCTCTTCCAATTCACAGAACTCACTGTTCATGTTTTCAGTCTCAGACCAGAAAACTGATGGGATTTAACCCACTCACAACAGCAAGATTATTAAGAAAAATGTTTATCACAGATTTTGGTCTTTAGATGAGAGACTAAGCTGGGGAAGATTGATAATTGAATCTGTTAATGAGCATAGAAAATAGCAGGGAGGGAAGTAAGTAAGCGGGGGAGGCTAGCTAACCGGCTTTATTTTAAGATTGGTATTCACTCTTCTCATTAATCTAGATCTGCTTTCTCTTTCAAACTTATGCATGTTCATCTTGTGCCCTCACAGGCAGGGGAGCAGATCTGAACTAGACTTTGGGTCCCAAATCATGCCCTCTTTTGTTCTCTGTATTCACTGTTTGCATTTCCCCCCTGACATCACATATATTTGGAATTGGAGAACTGTAGAGGGAGCCAATCATGCTTTCCTGGAACAACTTGTAGCTGTTCCCCCATTTAAAAAATTTTATTTTATTAAATTTTACTCTTGATTTATCACCTCAAAAAGCTAAGAAACAAATCATGAACAGCAAACACCAAATATATTTGGACTGTATCTTTCTCAATTACAAAAAACCCCCAAAACATTGATTTTTAAAAATTTTAATAAATGAATAGAAAGTTCAGACATTGTAACTTAGTGTGCATTATAATTAAATTAAACATACATATATTGAATTATGTGGTGTAACTGAGGTGATAGCTCTTTTTTTTTTTCCCCCCCCTTTGTCCTAAAGGGGTTGATGTTATCAAGGAAACCAGCCTATATTTTTTCCCTCTGGCAAAGTCATCCCATGGACAGCATTGTCTGTATGGGCCTGCCACTGAATCTATACTATTTTTTTTTAAAGATTTTATTTATTTATTTGGTAGGCAGAGAGGCAGGCAGACAGAGAGAGGAGAAAGCAGCTCCCTGCTGAACAGAGAGCCCGATGCGGGGCTCGATCCCAGGACCCTGGGATCATGACCTGAGCTGAAGGCAGAGGCTTTAACCCACTGAGCCACCCAGGTGCCCCTGAATCTATACGATTTTTACTCTGCTGAGTTTGCATAAGCCACCATGAAAAAGTGGCAAGAAAATTTTCACCCAAGGCTTCGCAACATAAACTTTAAGCCAAGCAGATGTGGTGGTGGGGGTGGGAGGGAGAGCAGATGGAATAAACAACTGAGAGTTGCACACCCTTGAGGGCAAACTCACCCCCTTGCATTTTTCCAGGGTCGCCTCTTTCTGCCCCTGTCTTTGAGCATTTGACAAAGACATTTTCTCAAATAGGAATAGTGTCCCACATGGGACCTGCCACCATTACTCAAGCTATCCCCTTTCCCTCCTATTAACGCCTTCTCCGCCTCCCAAATCTGTCTTCTATCCCTTCCTTCGGCGAAGATTTCCCCAGGAGATAGCGAGTCACAAGTAGCCTCTTGTAGTGCCCATTACAAAATGGAATCCAGAATCCTGGCCATTTCCCTCTTTACCTATTGACTAGAGGAGACGGGGTATGTCAACTCCTGAGGGCAGAGGACATCAAGAGTTGTCTCCCACACAGGACTGCAATTTGATTTTTTCATTTAAAAAAAAAAAAAATTGTCTTTGCTTATCCTAGTGTACCTTAAAAATAAAATATTATGGGGTACCGGTGTGGCTCAGCCAGTCACGGGACTGACTCTTGATCTCAGCTCAGGTCTTGATCTCAGGGCCATGAGTTGAATCCCCATGTTCGGCGCCACACTGGGAATGGAGCCTAGTAAAAAAATAACAATAAAAATAAAATATTATACCTCTTTTGCCCCAAAATCTAATTAACTAATAAAACTCTATTAACTCTTCAAATGAGGTCTTTATCTACACTCCTCCCCTAATTACCCCTTGCCCCAACAATGTAACTTAGACCTATTATGCTTCCAGTACTTACTTTGACACCTCATCTTACTTTGGATTACTTTACAAGGCCCTCTTAGTGATAGAAGTCAGCAGTGTGCCCAATCAACCTTTCTCTACTCTTGAATTTCTCCCTGTGCATATACCTTAAGGGTGTGGGAACAGATTAATAGTAGGCCCCAGTAGGAAAATTCAAGAATGATAAGATGCACAAAAGATAAAATTTTAAAACTTGCAAATGGCCTCACTACACAGAGATTACGAATGCTTACATTACAATGTGTGTCATTTTTTTCTATGCATATGTATTTTAAGCAACATGAAAATTAATTATCAATTTTATATTTTGAGCTTCTTGTATCTCTTCAAAATATGACTTTTTGTCCCAAATATATAAGCATGTATTTTCTAAGAATTAACCCATTTAGTTAAATTACATTTATTTTTACATTCAACATTCAACAAATGATATTACTTGGTAAATTATCCATATTAAGTATTTTCCAATTAGCCCTTTAATGTTCTTTGTAGCTGGTTGGTGTTTTTTTTTTTTTTTTTTTTTTTTTTTAAGTTTTCCAGTATCGGGGAATAATATAGGATTGTGCATTAAATGTATTGTCTCAGAAAATATGATTTTTAATGTCAGTAATATTTCATTATATGAGTGTCCTAATTTATTGAATCATTCCCCTACTGTGGGACATTTAGATTGTTCTCCATTGGTAGCTATTATAAATGACACTGTGATGAATGCACACGTACATAAACCTCTGCGTGTATCTCTAATTATTCACCAATATGTCTCCTGCAGGCAGGAAAGCTGCCTGTGGATCTTGGGGGCATGTTTCCAGCTTATACATTCCTCTACAAAAGTTTTATGTGCACTGCAGGTAGTCTGAAAGCTTTTACTCACTGGCCTTTCCACACTGAAGATGCAGACACACAGTTTTGAGACAAGTGAGAGAACATGTCTCCCCTTGCCCTATGGTCTTGCCAGAAGCACTGCATTTATTTCAAAAAAACCCATCCTGGGAGGAATTGGGCAGTAGTGCCAGGGCTTTGAAATAAATAGACCTTAGCTGGAACACTAAACTTCATTGAAAGGTAACTGTTTCCACTTTGACAAATTCTTTTAACTCTGTGAGCCTTCATTTTCTCTTCTCAAAAATGTGGAAAATAGGTATGTGTTGTGATGATTATGGGAAAACACAGAAAAGCAATTAATCCATGGTGCCTGATGAATTTTTTTTAGTCCCCTTCCCCTACTTTCCTTTCCCCTTAGAGACTCTATTTTGCAATTTATTAGAAAGGGGCCAGAAGAGCCACAGAAACCTTGTGTGGAATATAGAAAACATCAGCACAAAGATTGTTGAAATGTTTCCAAATAGGTGTCCTATTCTAGGGGGAAAAGTTTTAACATAAAATTCAATTGAAGGAAAAGAAAACCTCTATGCATTGTTTTCTTATCTTTTATGGACGTCCTTTTGACCTTCACATTTACCTAATTTTAAAGTAAATTAATATTAAAATTATGAAAATAGAACTGCCTATGATCCAGCAATCACACCGCTAGAAATTTACCCAAAGGATGTAAGAACACTAATTCAAAGGGATACATGCAACCCTATGTTTATAGCAGTATTATCTGTAACAGCCAAATTATGGAAGCAGCCCAAATGCCCACCAGTTAATGAGTGGATAAAGAAGAAGTGGTCTATATATACAACGGAATATTGTTCACCCATAAAAAAGAGTGAAATCTTGCCATTTGCAAGGACATGAATGGAGCTAGACAATATAATGCTAAGCAAAGTGAGTCAGAGGAAGACAAACACCATATGACTTTGAAAACTCATTTGTGGACTTCAAGAAACAAACGAGCAAAGAGGAAACAAGAGAGAGACAAATCAAGAAACAGTAGACTGATGGTCCCCAGAGGGGAGGAAGGAGTGGGGATGGGTTAAATAGGTGATGGGGATTCAGGAGTGCACTTGTCATGATGAGCACTGGGTGTTGTACGGAAGTGTCGCATCCCTATGTTGTACACCTGAAACTAATATCACACTACATGTTAACTAGCTGTGGACTTAAAAGTCAATGAATATAATAACCAGGAAATAAGTAAAAATAAAACCTACTTTATGGTCGTGATCTCATTTTCATTCCTTGGCAGTCTCACACCCTTTTCTTTGGTCTCTGTAGACCTGGTAAGAACTTTGCTAATCATGAGCTCTGCCAGCCCTTAAAGCACTTCACTGGGGAAGCGGGACGCAGCCTTCCTCACTCACTTCACCTCGCTCAATGGCGCTCCAGGAGATTAGAGGTGTCCTAAGACGCTGAGCCCGCCCGCCTGCGGGTGGGACTTGGAATGGCCACCACCAGCTGCGAATATCTTCCTTCTTGTAAAATACGTTAGATGTGTTTAAAAAATCATAAAAACAGCTTAAGAACATATAAAGCCTTATAAAAACATGTTAGATATGTGCCACAGCATGGAGAGGTTTGGAAAGTATTGCCCCTCCCCCACATAGGACCCTATAAATAACAGGAACATGATTTACGACTCATTTACCTGGGATGGCCTGTTAACAGCTTTCTTACTGATAGCTGGCAGGAAGGAATCAACTTCTGCAGGCCTGAAGCTCATACAAATGAGGGGAGTAATTTTTAAGGTAAAATGATACAAAGTTACAAAATCTAGTATTAGGCCTAGGGTGTTAAAGGGTGTCAGACCACAAGGGGCCTGAAGCTACAGTTTACCTATTTTCATGGTGTATCTGCCTCTGGGTTGACTGGATGCGAAGCCAAAGGGCAAAGGCAGGAAAAGCCAGACCTCCTTGGTTCCCCCACTCCCTAGCTGTATAGCCTGGGGCGAGGGGAGTGCCTTAGCCATCAGCAAGGGGTCCACAGCCTATCTGCTTCACAGGACTGTTGTAGCAAATGCCATAACACTTGCATTTAGAACACTGCTTAATTTAAAGTATAACTATGAAATAGATGTTAATTGTTCATAGGTCCTTTCTGAGCTTTGGCATCAATATTAGCTGAACTCTGTTTGCATTTTTGAATACTACCTTCTGTGGCTCTATTTCCTACCGTTCTGACCTTGAATTTCCTATATCCAAGTTCAGAATAGTGCCTCCTCTCCTACGTACAATCCTGCCCTTGAAGTCCTGGTTTCTACTCTTGATGGAAGCTCAAAGCATATTGCTGATCCTTTTGCATTCCTAATTTTAGTTCTCCCTCCTTATCCCTTAGGAAGTTTTCCTAAAAATTCCTGAGCATTTCAAATATTGCCTTTTATTTAACTCACTGACTGTTCCAGTTCATGATTCAAATAGTATACTCTTCTAAATTGTAAATCACAATACTCAGAGCTAGCATTTTCTTTCCGGGTTGTGTTTTTATTTTTATTTTTTTATTTTTTATTTTTTAAAAGATTTTATTTATTTATTTGACAGCTAGAGATCATAAGTAGGCAGAGAAGCAGGCAGAGACAGAGGAAGGGAAGCAGGCTCCCCGCTGACCAGAGAGCCTGATGTCAGGCTTGATCCCAGGGTCCTGGGATCATGACGGAGCCGAAGGAGAGGCTTTAACTCACTGAGCCACCCAGGTGCCCCCTGGGTTGTGTTTTTAACACTGATGATGGATCTACAAGTTCTTGGTTCAAAGGGAAATTCTTCCTCCACCAGTCTGATTTCATTTTGGTGAGGGAGAGCCTCTCTTCACAGAGTGTTGGAGTTGCCTGCTCACCATCCGGTTAGGAAACAAATGTTCAGGGTGCTCAGGAGAGGCAGATTGCCCCATGGTTGAGGAATGTGAACAGGGTGTGTTATGTGCGGTGCGTGTGTGTGTGTGTGTGTGTGTGTGGTATGTGGAATGTGGTGCATATGGTGTGTGATATGTGTTATGTGTGTTGTGTGTTCTGTAGTATATGTGCTGTGTGATATGTGTCTGTGGCATGTGGTTTGGTGTGTGTGTGGTGTGTGTGTAGTGTGCTATGTGTGTGTCTGTGGTATGTGGTGTGTATGGAATGTAGTGTGTGTACTATGTGTGTGTGATGTGTGGTGAGGGAGGTGTGGTAAAGAGAGAGTCCTGGAGGGAGTTTAGTTTCTCTTCTCTGCTCCATTTCAAATCGTACCCTCCCCTTCATGTTGCCGCTCTACCTTCCCTCGATTCTCGTCTTCCAATTCTCCAGTTTCTGGGAAACAAAGAACGGGCTCTGTAAATCTGCTTTGAGAAGAGAATCTCCTCGGGGGTTTCTTGGACTCTCTTTCTGCAGTTGGGGCAGTAAAAGGTGAGCAAGAATTGCTGCAGAAGGCACAGAGTGGGGCCAGATGGCAGCTGGTGACATTGCCCCAACGCATACCTGCTTCCCTGCAGAAGTCAGAGACCCTCCCGAGGCTCACCAGGAGGGATTCATGCTGCTTTTACATACATCCTATTTATTTTATAACTAGCCCTTTTCTATTAATGAGCATCACTCACAGCTCAGTTTTAAGCCATATAAATATTGAGGACAATATTATACTACATACAATACTCTAAGCTTTGCATTTAAAGTCTAAATCTCTTTTTCCCTTGTTTGAGCTCTGGGCACTATCTTAGGAAATAATACAAGATTGCTCCTTTCTGTCTTCTCTTTGCATCCATCTAAAAAACTGTTACACTCAGTTAAAAGTTTATTAGACATTTTAAAGCATTACTGTGAAATGTGTTGTCTCTTTTGAGGTGCTGGAAAATGGTCTCTGCTTATCTGATTACATCTTGTGTTCAGTTTGTGAAAATATATTGAGCTGGAAATTTATAAGTCTAATTTCTGTATGTAAATTGTACTTTGGTAAAAACTTTAAAAAAGTGGCTGCTTCTTATCGCAGGTCAGGAGTTTAGAATGCACATTCTTCATTTGCTTAGGGAATGCTCTGGAGTTCAAGAATCTTCCTTCTTCCTTCCCTCACTCCTTCCTTTCTTCATTCCTTCCTTGAAACCTGATTTATATTTTCCAAGTGGTTAAACTACAGGTTTTCATTAAAGTATCCTGTGAAATAGCCCTATTTCCCTGTTCTTTATTTTCTTTTCTCTTTTCCTTTTATTTTTACTATGGTAAGAACACAACATGAGATCTATGCCTTATAGACTTTTAAGTGTGCGACATAGGGTTGTTAAACATAGGCATGATATTGGACAGCAGACCTCTAGAATTTAACCATCTTGTATAACTGAAAATTTATACTTGCTGATTAGCAACTCCCCATTTGTCTTTCTCCAAGCTGGTGCAACCGGCATCCTCCTCTCTGCTTCTCTGAGTTTGACCAAGGACTTCTCAGTGGAGGGGAAGGAAGCAGGAATATGGAGAGGGAGAAGTCCAGCTGAGATAGAAGCCCAGCGACAGACTGCCTTGGCTGAGCACAGGAGGAGCTCTGGAGCTCAAATGCCTTTTAGACTAGAGTTATCTAAAACCCGATCGAGTTGGCCGAGGCTGTATTGATGTGCCATTGATGTGAGGTGCCCTTGAGTGAGGTGGCTCTCTGCCACTGAGACATTTCTTCAAGGCGCTTACAGCTGCACTCTCTCTGCCCATGGTCCTCTCAGCAACAAGGATAGCAAGGCCTTCTTTGCTGGAGGATCTGGGAGACGCATCAAAATGTCCATCACAACAATGCCAGAGACCAGGACTTGAATAGGAGAGGGGAGGAACAGGGTTCTGTTGGACTTTACTTTAAAGCTCTCTATTATCTAAAAAAACCAAAACAAAACAACAACAAAAAAAGTGTGGGTGCATTCCTTTAACTAAATCAAAGTAGTATTTGACATGTCCACACAGTAGAATCATTACTTTAAAATCATATCTACCACATGATTCTGCAACTAGTTTAATTTAGAAATTTAAATGAGAGCTGGTTATTCTAAATTGAAATGTAAGTGCCCATGTGTATGTTGCTTTGTTTCAAGAGTCTTTCACAAAGTACTCTTTCCCTGGAAGTTATATTTGTCTTATTTTATTCAGCATTTGCCTTACTTACTACTTTTTACTTTGACTGACTTCCATTCATGAATTTTCATCTTATTTTGGACATCAGTTTTTTGTCTTTTTTTTTAATTAATGGGACTGACTTGCTCTTCCTTACATGCTTTTAGTCAACTTTTATCAAATTCATTGCTCCCTTGGTTAGCCTTTATGAGGTAAGAGCATTCAAATAGGAAACACATTTCAGTGGGAGAAAGAAGTCTGAAAGCTACAGCGGCCATGAGAATGCATGTGGAAGACCTCTAATTACCGGAGTATCATTGACGAAGGGCCCAGCTGCTGAGTTTTGAAATCCATCAGAGCATCTGAGCATGAACCCTGCTTCCTGCAGGTTTCTCTTGACCCAGAGCAGAAGGGATACTAACGCAGACTCATTCCTGGGACAGATAGAATTTGCTCTGATGGCCAAACTTTGGCTGGCCTAAGCAGTCATCCAAATTCCCATCCAACATTCTTTCCCTCTCTCCTTCACTTTGGGGTGCAGCCTTAGCACCTGTTTCACTTATAAAAGGGTATACTGGATCCCACTGGGCTGGGACCAGCTCAAGAGGATTGTGTGTATCTCTTCTTAACTTGGGGCTCAGGGACACCATGTTGATAGCCTGAAATAGGCTACAGTGGGAGTAATTACAACAAGTAATATACAAACATTACAGCAGGTCTTCTCCCTATAGAGACCTATTGGTTGGACAATTATCTGCACACTATTGACCTCATCAGCATTTGCCTTCATAAAATCCCTGTGCATTTAATTCCCTTTGGTGTCTGTTTCTTAGAGTACCCATATTAACACAAAAGGGTTAAGGAGAACAGATAAAATCAGTTTTGGATATGTTGATACAGCAGATAGAAATCTTGAGACCCACCAAGACCATCAAAGTAAGGTTGCTTTCCCCAGTAGGAAATTTAGCAGCCAAGACTAAGTTGTTGCCCTCAGGAACTAAAGCTTAGGATATTGCCTTTTAACAAAAGTAACTCCAAAGATTAAGGTAGCGCACCTTTTCTGGTTTTGTGGCCTCTAAAACCTTCCAAAACTGACTTGGTTTCTAGGCTTCTTGTCTACAAATTCTTCACTGGGAATTATTTTTCCTTAAATGTATTTTTTACTTCCCTAAATTCATTTATCATCATAGGGCAACCTTTTCTCAATTGTCCCTCTATTTCCAAATTCTTACTACCTCTCTTTGCTGCTCTTGAAAATCTCCGGAATCTTTTTAAAAATACAAATCCATTACAAGGCCATTCATGAAATTTGCCTTCCTTTTTCTCAGGTGGGCTAGCTCCAAGTCTGCAATTTTTAACCATTATCTTAGTTGCAGAAAAAAAAAAACAAAACAACAACAACAACAACAACAAAACCCTTCATATACTAAATGTACAAAGCTATACTTATTAACTCTTCAGGAGCTGGACAAATAATCTGATTTGTTTTTTTTCTCATTATCTCCTACAGGGAAGAAGTTAAGTGTAAATCTTTAGAAAGAGCAAGCCGGGGCAACCCCCTGGGATACCCTCCTTCCTTGGGATCCTTGTACTCTGACTTCGCTCGATAAACCTTGCTTTCCTGTCCACCAAGTAAATAAAGAAATAAATAAGATAAAAAGAGCAAGCTGTGGAAGACATGAGATCTGCTTAAGAGGGCTTTAGCGTTGTGCTCCTGGAATCAGATTCCATTTCATATACTTCTTCTCATCTTTACCTTTCACTTTATGGAGAATATCTTGTTTCTGTGTTTGGGTTCAGATCCTTATCCTTTTCCTGAAAGCTTGGTTTTCTGGGGACTGTACCCTGGTTTTCTATAACCATGGTTAATCATCACAGCATAGTGCTTAGATTAATAAGCCCACTCAGATACCCTGAGCCATTGCTTTGAAACTGACTTAGTGTATTTATGAGGTCAGACAAAAAGAACTGCTGGAGATATTTTTTATGCATATATATTTTATCTCTAATAAGATAGCTCCTGGCTAATGTATCCCAGAAGAAAATAATTCCTTACATTTGTTAAACACCTATTACAGGCCAACAATCACGCATAATATTTCCACTTCTTTTAAGAGGTTAAAAAATTTGCCATGCCACTCATCTGTCTAGTGGAGGAACTAGATATCTAACCAGGTCTACTAACTCCAGAGCCCATTTTTTAACATTGTGCTATGTTATTCCTCAGTATAAATTAGCTAGGTGAAGTCATGCAGTTTCCCCAAGGAACCAGTTTGTGTAGCTGAGCACTGTAGTTCAGAGGAGCATGTGATACATTAATACGAAAAGAAGAGTGAATCCTTTGACTTTTTAGGGATAAAAATCAATTTTGCTAAGGCTTGAGGAAAGATTTTTCCAGTGCTTGTCATATACATAATAACTCCTGGCATATACATAATTTACGCCTGAAATTGTAAGAGCATCACTTAATTCTAGTAAAGACTGAGGATCAAGAACACAGGGTCAAGGATTGAGCTTTAGAAGAAACTCTACATTTAGCTTAAAGAAACAGCAGACAGGGGCACCTGGGTGGCTCAGTGGGTTAAAGCTCTGCCTTCAGCTCAGGTCATGATCCCAGGGTCCTGGGATGGAGCCCCACTTCAGGCTCTCGGCTCAGCAGGGAGCCTGCTTCCTCCTCTCTCTCTCTGCCTGCCTCTCTGCCTACTTGTGATCTCTGTCTGTCAAATAAATAAATAAAATCTTAAAAAAAAAAAAAAAAAGAAGCAGCAACAGCAGCAGACCAGGAAGGTGGAAGAATGTCAAATAAGGGTCTGTTGGAAGCTTTGGAATCAAGGCAGTGGTTGCTGGAATACTGGGGACTATAGTACTATTTTAAGGTATATAATTAATCTGTAAATAATTTCTAAGAGAAAAAGATTACTAATGGGAAGCATTAACATGTTATAATTGACTCATTTTTTTTTTTTTTTCCTTCCCAAGTTTGAGTTTCCTTCCTCTCCTTCTTCATTCTCTATTTGGTTAACCAGCACAGGTGAAAATAATTTTTTTGTTTTTTGTTTGTTTTGGGACACAAAATGTAAGATCTTTAAATGACGATAAAATTTAGTCATAAAACTTGGGATCATTCTAGTAAAATCTTATTTTCTTGGTTATTAAGTAACCAGAAGGTATTAACAATACTTCAAATCAAGTATCAGTACTTGGCAGATGGAGATGTCCATCAGTGTGTTCCTGACAATCTGGGGTAATTGGATAGAGTGTCAACATCTTGGGTAGCATGTTTGCCTTTAGCATATTAATAATAAGTGGTGGCTCAAGACCCGTCTGATTAAGAACTGGTGGGGAATCACAAGGTAAATCAAGAGAAAAAAAATAATAATAATCCCTGGGATTTATAAGAATGGATTTTGTACATGTTTATTTTTTATCATCCTTTAAAAAGGTCTTTAAGGAAGAGATTCAAGATTATTTTTGCCTTTTCCTTCTATTGAGATCTACACAACGAAAGCTTCAAGGACTGTGAACTCTGTACTTTACCTGAAAGGGAAAAAACAAACAAAACCCCCAAATACCAAAAACTGTTTGAGAAAAGTTGGTAGTTAAGAAACTTCCTATTAAATGACTGGAAACAAAGGAAAGGAAAACAATTTTGTCAATTTGGGTCAGGGCTGACCAGCTAATTGTTTTGCATGCTAATTAAAATTCAATGAGAGAGAGGGGGAAAAAAATCAATGAGCTGAAAGGCCATCTTATTTAAATTAAGAAACCTACTCAAAAGTTTGTGGACAAATTCTCTTTTTAAAATAATGAAAAGCCTCGCTAAGTCAACACATGCTAATTTTGAGTTGATGATCTCCTGAGCCTAGGCTGCTGCAGCAGTTCCAAGGAAGGCCAAGTGCTGTAACAAAGGCACCCTCAAAATAGGTCAAACAGCAGAGAGTTTACCCTTTCTCTCATGCAACAGTCCTTAGTAATAAAGTGGCCTCCACCTACAGAGTCATGCAAGGACTCGGCTAGCAGAGTGGTCTCTGCCACACCCAGCCCATGGCTTCCGTGTTAATTTCAGCCTTGACCGTTTCAAGAGAATGAGAGCCCCAGGGTATGGAAAAGTTGAAGTCCAGAGCAAGAGATGTACTTTGAATCATGAGACACAGCAGCTTCACGGTATCCTTCATCCCAGAATCCCTTAGGCGTGTGGTCATACGTGTCTGCACGGGATGGGGACATTCTGTGTAGCCAAGTGCTCAGAGAGAACACGTCTGGGGCAACCAGCAGTTTTTTTGGCGGCTACCCTGAAACTTGACTTTTTGCTTCCTGGCTGCAGGAATGTTTTGAAAATCATTCACGTTTTTAATTCCTTATCACCTTGGACTAAATATGTTTTGGAAATCAGGATTTTTGCTTAATAGAAAAGTAATAATTTACACACACTCTGTGTTGTGTAACATGCCAGCGGAGTTTGAGCAGTACCCACTAATCAAATCAATTAATATTTCTGTAGTGTAATGTAAGATTATTCATACTGAGATGATATCTTCCTGGCCACATGGGGCAGGTTTGGCCTCTGTGTAAGTTTGCACCAAACTTAAGAAAAATACTTTTAGCTTTGAATTTTGAAACAGTGGATAAGGAATTGTGGAGCTGAATTAATAGTAAGATTGTGGAGTTAAGCAGGATTTAAGAAACTTGAAAGCAAAATTTTAAAAGCAACAATAATGGTAAGAGGTCAAAGAATTCTTATTTAAGTTCTATCCTTTAAAAGTATGGTTCTTTTATACACATCTATCTTTGTGACAACTACACCTAAATAATGACAGGATGGCTTGGAAGTTTAGGAAAAAAAAATAGCTAAAACAAGTTTCATGTCCAGAGCAACAAGGCCAGGGATGTTGGATATGATGACAGAGAGGGAGACAGGATGGGAGACCAGAAGGGGGAGTCCCTGTGCTCCCTAGGAAAAAAATGAATTTTGGAACACTGAAAAAAAAATTAAATTAAAAAAATGAATGAATGAATAAATAAATAAATCTTAAATAAAATAATTTCCTCATGGTCAAAAAAATTAAAAAAAAGAAGAATATATTGGCATTGCAGTTGTTAAGATGATGAACAAAACACAGAGAAAGCAGCATGCGTGCCAGAGAAGGTAGTCAATGAATGGTACCAAAAATACCATTTCTCTCTCATTTCTCTCTCATCCAGTATGGACTCTCCTCAGCTTGACTCCAGTATCTCTCCTTATTGGGTTAGAAGCAGATTAGACCTCTTGTCTTCAAGCACTGCCCTGTACAGTCCTTCTCTTTCCCCCACTTTTTTCCTTTTCTTCCTTCCTTTCTTCCTTCTTTTCTTCCTTTCTTTCTCGCCCTTCCCTTCCTTCCTTCATTCCTACCCTCTCTTCCTTCCTTCCTTCCTTCCTGCCTGCAAAAGAAACCCACACTGGATGTACTTTCAGAAACATGGGCATGTTACCTGTCCCTTGTGCACTCACACTGAGGCGCTCATTTGTTTCTCTACAGGGTACAGAAACCACCATTTCAAGTTTATTCTCAAGAAGAAACTGGTTCAGGCACAGGAGTCTCCCGTAACAGATGTTTGTGCCTGATCAGTGTAAGAGATACAAATTTGGTGGGAATGCCAGCTGGTGTAACCGCTCTGGAAAACAGTATGGATGTTCCTCAAAAAGTTGAAACTAGAGCTACCCTATGACCCCGCCATCGCACTACTGGTTATTTACCCCAAAGATACAAACGTAGTGATCTGAAGGGGCGTATGCACCTGAATGTTTATAGCAGCAATGTCCCCAATAGCCAAACTATGGAAAGAACCTAGATGTCCACTGACAGATGAAAGGATAAGGAAGACGTGTTTTATATATATATATATGTATGTATATACATACATATATATATATATATACGTATACATATATGAGAATTAATCAGCCATAAAAAATGAAATCTTGCCGTTTGCAATGATGTGGATAGAACTAGAGGGTATTATGCTCAGTGAAATAATTCAGTCAGAGAAAGATAATTATCATATGATCTCACCGATATGTGAATTTGAGAAACAAGGCAGAGGATCATAGGGAAAGAGAGGAAAAAATGAATCAAGAAACCAGAGAAGGAGACAAACCATTAGAGACTCTTAATCTCAGGAAACAAACTGAGGGTTGCTGGAGGTGAGGGGGGTGGGAGGGATGGGGTGGCTGGGTTATGGACATTGGGGAGGGTATGTACTATGGTGAGTGCTGTGAATTGTGTAAGACTGATGAATCACAGTCATGTACCCCTGAAAAAAATAATACATTGTATGTTAATTTAAAAAAATAAATAACTGGAAGAAAAAAAAGGAAATACAAATTTGGTACTTCTCCTCTGGATGCTCTCAACTTTTCTCAGGGCACCATGACTGCACAGTGAGGGTTGGAAAACCTCTATGCAAGGAATGACATCAGTTGAGGAAGTCTTAAGGATTTCTTGATGAAAACTAATAGTTGGGTTGAGCTTGTCCTGAATACATATCTATAACGTCTGCGTTAAAGTTCTTATCAAAGAAGGGGTTAAAAACATAGACTTCAGGCTCACAGCAAAATTGAATGGAATGTACGGAGATTTCCAATATATTTTTCGCTGTTCACACATGCCCAGCTTCCCCCATTATCAGCCCCCCCCACTAGAGTATTACATTTCCTACAGTTGATGGAACTACCATGACACATTATCATCACCCAAAGTTCATGGTTTACATTAGGGTTCACTCTTGGTGTTATACAATCTTAGGGTTTGAACAAAGAGATAATGATATGTACCCACTAATGTAGCATCATACAGAATGGTTTCACTGCCCTGAAAATCCTCTGTGCTCTTCTTATTCACCCCTCCCTCCCTAAACACTGGCAACCATGATCTTTTTGCGGGGTCCATAGTTTTGCCATTACCAGAATTTTAGACAATCGGAATAATTATATGCTATGCAGCTGCAAGTTTTTGGACCAAGAATTCAGTGGAACTTTCCCTTACCTACACTTTCTCCTGTGTCTCTGTAAGACATCTTTACAATTTCTTCTTGATTTTTGCCTTTAATATCAGGGAATGAATCCTAGTTCTCACCATCTGTCTGGTAATACCCCAAGATGCCAGACAACTGAAAACAACTTATGTTTAATAGTTTGATAAGCTACTATCCTTTAGCATATCTCCCCCAGCAGGATCTGATCAGAACGCTCATACAAAAATGCAGTCAGTTTCACTATAATTCTTGTTTTGAAAATGTAAATTTGTTCCAGCAGAATTGATGTATCAAAGGATAATTTGAGCATAACAGGAATCTCATGTTTGCTTACACATGATTTCATCCATGAGAAACACTAGGTAAGCACAGCATTTAGCTGAATCTAGCCACCCAGGGATGCACGACAAGTGCGTGCACACACATACACCCCTCAAACATCTGCCAGCTACCTCAATTCACGCATGTGTTAGAGCCACACCCATTCACATTTGGCATGACAACCTCGCACCTGACTTCCCTCCTTTCCTTCCTTTTGGATTACCCTCCCTTCTTTCACAGCTTCACAGTAACTCACAATTGCTGTCCTTCTGATGCCTATGTCCCCAAGCAGACTGCAGGTCTTTTTCAAGGTAAAGTGTCATATTTATTGTAGCATTTATGTATTTCTTAACTATTTAACAAGTGTGAAACTGCGCTGTGATATTTATTAGGCGCATATATATATATATGTATATATATACATATATATGTGTATACACACATATATATATATGTATATTTTGTATTGTGTCACTGGGAAAGTTTTTAAGTATTATGCCCACAAACCCATAACCCCTGTGGTTTTTATTGCATTATTTTGCATAAAGTGGTGATTTGGGAACACATGTGTCACATCTGAGCAGAACTGACTCTATAGGACAGGATGTGAAACTGGAACTCCTGCTCTTTACGGTTCCATTGAGGATCAAGATCATCTATGTGCCAAACTCCTCATTTTTTCCTATGTTAAACTTTGCAAAAGCATTGGGAAAATAGTCACTTTTTCACATACTCTGGCTTTAGGTGGGCCAGTGTTAAAGTTTAAGCATCTAGGCATTTCTTTGGAACTCGGAAGCTTTCTTTGGAGAGAGGGACCGAGCACTTGGGACCCTAGATCCACTCTCTATGGGAGAAGGACAGAGCTAACTCTCCCCACCCCCATGCCTGGTAAGAGAGACTTTAAGCCGCCAAGCTAGCTTCCTGTGACCACACAGAGCTTGTGATTACACAGTCGGGTGGCACTGGCCTTAGGCCTGAAAAAAACTTACAGCCTAGCTGATGCGTTCTGAAATATACCGATCGACACTCAGTTTTGCGTATCATGCTATGACTACTTGAAGTAACCATTCAGTCAGGTGTCACTGGGCAGGAGAAGAAATGGAAGTGATGGCCCAGGAGAAGTGCGGACAAGAAGGAAGGATGTAAGCAGAGAGCAGAGGAAGATAAGACACTAACTGGTCTCCTAGCTCTAAGAATGGAGGAAGGGACAATGAGCCAAGGAATGTAGGGAGCCTCTGAGGGTTGAAGAAGGCAAAAAAACAGATTTCCCCCTAGACCTTCCAGAAGGAACACAGCTGCCTATACTTTGAATCTAATCTAGGTGAAAAACAATTTTAGGCTTTTGATCTTCAGAACTACAAGATAAGAAGTTTAAGTCACCAAGTTTGAAGTAATATGAGAGGAATAATTTTGGCGAATAATTTGGTCCAAAATATAAAACAAATGCATATTGAGGGCAGAGGGGAAGAGGGGAAGAGGGAGGAGAGGGAAAGACCTTCAGTTCCTACTGGAAATTATGGATTACAATCACATGTGTCCACTGAGTGCAAACTTAGCTTCAGAGGCCAAGGCAGACTTTGCTTGGGACCAGGATGAAGACACTTCCAAGTGTTGAGACCATCTGGTAATGCCATAGCCAGTGGCAAGGGGGGCAATCTGGGCAGACACATCCTACTGACTTTATTGATGACATATTTGGTTTGCTATTGGCAAAATCTCTTTATGAATACAATGATGTTGTTGACAAGCAAAGTTGAAAGTATAATTTTTTTAAAGATTTATTTATTTGAGAGAGAGAGAGAGAATGTGAGCGAGTGGGGGTTGGGGCAGAGGGAGAGGGAGAAGCAGACTCCTTGCTGAGTGTGGAGCCCTACAAAGGGCTCGAACCCAGGACCCTGATATCATGACCTGAGCTGAAATTGAGAGTCGGATGCTCAAAAAACAGACACCGAGGTACCCCAAAGCATAAAAGATTTCAATAAGCTCTGTGGGGCCCGTTAGATTAAAGATCCATGTTATGCCCTCTGGTTTAAGTAGCGTCCTTCTGTGACGAGCCAGAGGACCTCGAGTAGTCCACTGTGCAAGGAAGAGAGAGAGCTGCTAGGAGTATTCGTGTATGGAAAGATCTTCGAATTGTCCCAGCTGAGTGGAAGTGCAGGCTGAAAGAGCTCAAGTGTTTCTTCAGACCATGAAGGAGTGGAAGTGAGAAGTTAGAAAAGTTTTCTTCTCCTCCTCAACTTGCTCTTTGCTCTTTCTTTCCCACCTGACTCTGCACTTAGATTCATTGATTTTGACAGAAATAGGGTTCATCTTCAGTTGTCTGCTGATCTTTTTACTCTCTAACCTCTTCGCCTCTTTTTGCTTTTCAACCCTTTACAGGACACGGGACGGAAGTCAGGTGAAGTGGGGCTGGATTTCAGGCCCTTCACCTTCTAGCTGGTTGACCAGACATAGGGCCTGCTGGCACATATGGACTATGACACAAATGTTGCCTTTTGTCTGATCCTTCTATGATAATACCTGCCGTAGGGGCGGGCACACATCAGAAGTCCAGAATCCAGTCTCAGAAAATCGTGCTGTAGGTTCAAGCCATGAAGATACGGGGACAACAATTAGTTCTCCAATGTGAAATCTCAGGAACATCTCTGGCCTGAGTGATCCGGAGAGCCCTGGCTCCAGAAACACCTTCTGTTTATTCAGTTAGGAAAAGGGACTGATAAATACTGCATGCCTACTATGCTCTGGGTACTGATCGAAGTGCAAGGTGCTTAGAAACATTTCTCTTCTTCTTCTTCTACTTCTTCTTCTTTCTTCTTTTTAACATTTCACTTTACAATGTTTTTTTTAAAGATTTTATTTATTTATTTGACACACAGAGAGAGAAATCACAAGTAGGCAGAGAGGCAGGCAGAGAGAGAGGGGGAAGCAGGCTCTCTGCTGACAAAGAACCTGATGCGGGACTCAATCCCAGGACCCTGAGATCATGACTTGAGCTGAAGGCAGAGGCTTAACCCACTGAGCCACCCAGGTGCCCCACTTTGCCATGTTTATATTTATACCGTGGTATAGATTTCTTCATCAGACAGCTAAATGTTAGGGGCTTAATATACGTTAGGAATTCGGAATCAGAATAAGGTTTGAGTCTTCACTTTGTTTCTTCCAAAGTTTTTGACCTCAAACAGTTTTCTTAACCTTTTCAAGGCTCATTTATTCAACTGACCTTTTATGGGCTACCTACACTGGGTTCACCATGGAGCCGTCCTAGAGGCATTACAGAGAAAAGACAGAGCCCCTGTCCTGCAGAGAAAACCATTAGCCTTTAGTTTCCTCAAGTGTCAAAATTTGGATAATAGTACCCATCTTGCAGCATGTTGTGAGGATTAAATGAGATAAATTTTTATGAGAGTGCTTCACATTTAGAAGGAACTCAATAAATGTTAATCTCTTTCTTTCCCTGGTGGCAGCCTAGTGGGAAGGAAATGTTTCAGCTGGGAAATCTTTATTTGTGCTTCTCAAGTAATACTAACTATGCCTTGGGGATGACTGGCTTAGAATAACAACTATGAAAACAATATTAGAATGAAGGTAACTCCCTAGATTGGTGAAAATCATACTGAGCTTTTGGTCAACCTTCAAATTTGGAAATAATCCTGTGTAAGAATGACTTGGGTATATACATGTGTTCTGTGGTCAGATGTCCTGAAGATAACCCCTTCTCCACCACCAGGGACAGGTGGAAAAAAGGTGATATTTTAAAAATCAAATTAGTGGAAGTAATATTAATGCTCTTAGGTTTCTGAGAGAGTCTGTTGTGGTGAATGTGGTAGTTACTGGAATGTCAGACAGGCCAAAAAAGAGTTAAATATTTTTTACTACAGTGAGGCCATGATTGTTGATCCACAAAGGGAAGACCCAAGTTCTACTAACAGGAAGAATATTATTTTCTCATATGAAATTAGTCTGTCTTTTCCAAGAAAATGTAAGCTCATCTTCGAGGCACACTTGCTCCTTGGGTGAATCATAAAGAGGCTTCCACAGCCCTCAGAGCAGCGGAGAGTCTGAATGACCATTAGTGGTTCCAACCAAAGGTCCCCAGAACACCTTCCCTTAACAAGGGTGGTTTTGGTATTGGCAGCAAGGAGACCACACTGTTGGAGACCCCACGGGTATCTCAGGGAGAGAGTATTAGAGGGGCTTGTTATGGATTTTGGGCTTAGGTTTGGTGTTTTGAGGTAAGGAATCCATGACACATGGTTTTGCTCTGGTGTTGTCAGAAAATGGTGAAGATCCTATGACAAAACATCTTAATTTTTATCGAGGAGGCAGGAGGAATGGAGCATACCTTTGGAACTGGAGTCTGTGAAGAATTAGTCATTCCTGTTAGCCAGATGAAGGACATGTTTAAGCATTTTGTGGTTTGCCCAGTGTTCTTGTTTTTTATCTGTGCTCTGACATGTTTATGAGGTGGTCTTGTTTTGTCTCCCTTCATCACAGTCACTGAGTGACCTTGTCTGATGTTCATGTTGTGTGAAATCACTTATGTTCCACGGAACACCAGGCCTTGCCGTGAGCTCTGGGCTAACAGCTGTCAGGAGCAGCTTTTTCCTTTCTTGCCTGCCTACTCTCACTGTGGGCGTGATTCCCTCCCAGTGCGACAGCAACGGGCAGTGACAGACCCAGCAGAAGGAGCCATTAGCTGTTGGCATCTGGAGTGGGCCCAAGATTTGTATTGCAAGAGAGGAGAAGGAGGTAGTCTGTTAATGGGGGAAGAGAGGGCGGGGAGGGAGGGATGGAAACAGGGAGATCACAGAAAGAGAAGAGCTGGAGAGAGAGACGGATAAGGGGAGGGCCCATGGAGACACTTTCACTTCCCAGTCTATAGGATTCCTCCCCTTGTTTGATACAAGAAAATGTAGGTTACATAGGATTTGTGCATAGAATGCTCTTTTGAAACACACCAAGTCTAGTAGCAAATGGCTTCGCACATCTCCCTTGGAGTCTGGTTTATGTTTTGCCTTGGCAAAGCAGGAGGGACTGGGAGAAGGGGCTGAAAGCTCCCTTTCAGTCTTTCATGAATTACACTTGAGTCAGCCCTGTATGGACACCAGTCCCTGATGCCTACAGCCTAAAGCTTCAATTGATTGCCATGCAGTTACCACAGGTAGCTGCAGACTTAAAGAAAAAATGGGGATATAGGTAGGCATTATTCTAGGAGCAGGAGAAAATACTCCTTATGAGATAGGCAGGAAAAGAAAACTTCAACACAAACAAATGAAGTAAGGGCAGCTAAGACCAAAAAGTCAGCATTTTCACATTACGTTCTATCCTGATGTCCTCTATTATTGGCTTAGAGCGAGATAATGAAGTTTTCAATTGGGGGCTTTGAAATAGAAAAGTTGCTTCTTTTAAAAATAATTTTTAAATATTTTATTTACTTATCTTTGCGAGACAGAGAACAAGAGAGAGAGAGAGCACACACAAGTGGGTGGGGTGGCACGGAGGGGCAGAGGAAGGGGGAGAAACAGACTCCTTGCTGAGCAGGGAGCCCAGTGTGAGACTTGACCCCAGGATACTGGGATCAAGATCTAAGCCGAAGGCAGATGCTCAACAACTGAGTCACCCAGGAGCCCCTAAAAATATTTCTTGAATAAAAATACATTTATGGATATGAATTACCTAATTTATCAAATACCTCATATTTGAACTTCAAATATTTTTTGTCTCTTAATTTGGTCCAAAAGTGGGGTTTAGAGCAATCTGCAGGGAGATACTGCTGTGATGGAGGGCGCAGGAATATGTTTGTAAGGCTGAGCTGCAGTTCCACATGGGAAATGGTTTTCAGCTGAAGGACCTCAGGTACCCTCTCCCCAGCTGCTGTCGCTGCTACAAATCTACAAGGAGGGCTGATAACACAGAGAGTAAAGAAGAATGAGTGACTTTGCAGACTAGAGAGGTCAGAGTGAGAAAAGCAAGGGAAGAATAGCTTTGCTAGGGCCGCCACAGAACAGGGGAAGGAAATATGGTTTCCCAGAAATGACTGGTTGATAATGATGGAGAGACTAGGGTCTGAACAAGTGGGTAAGCAAATGTTTCAATTCACAGGGATTAGGAATTGCTCTGAAGGAAGAGGTGGCAGGCAAGGTGGGAGAACCTCGGGGTGGCACCTAGCCAGTTATGGGCCAGCCAGCAAGGAGATTCTCCCCGTCATCACATATTTGGAGACAAATCGATATTGAAATTTACTATATTCTTATGTAGGTTAAAAAAAATTCTTTTTGTAAATAAATTTGGAAGATGAATAGTGTATCCTTTTCACTACAGAGTGATAATGACTTTAGTTATTCTGTAGAAATCCTTTGTCAACATCAAACCCCCCTAGGTTCTGCTTTCTATGGTAGAATGAGGTTAGAGGCCTTACCCCCTACCTCTTTATGAAATGCCATTTTGAAGAGTTATTCTGTTCGGGTGAATTAAATATAAAACTTTTTTTTTTTTTGAAGTTGAGAAGACTTTTTTTTTTTTTGGTATTTAAAACTGTAACTACAAGCTGAAGACAAAGACAATATAACTAAATACGCCTTAAAATTATTATCAAATCTAGAAGCGGAATTTTGGCTAAATTATAACCCAATTGTTCATGACCGTAAGAATGTTTATTTTAAGGACACCTGGGTGGCTCAGTTGGTTAAGCATCTGACTCTTGCGTTCAGCTCAGGTCATGATCTCAGGATTGTAAGATCCAGTCCCATGTCTGGACTTTGTGCTCAGCAGGGAGTCTGCTTCTCTTCCTCTCTCTCTTTGCCTTTCCCTCAGCTTACACGCATGTGCTCTCTCTCTAAAATAAATAATTAAATTTAAAAAAAGAATGCTTATTTTAAATTTTATTTAAATATTATTTATTTGTACTATGTAATGCAGATGAATGGTTAAACTTCAAATTCAAGAAGACATATGACAAGTAAATATTCAGACTCCTTTTTTTGGTACTCTGATGAGCCAGTGATCCTGATATTTTCTGGTTACAAAACAGAAATCAAATGAGGTCAGGAACAAAGACAATTTGAGTCCAAGGAGTGCCTGAAGCACCAGGTGTATTGAGACAGATCTTTGCCTTCCAGAAGGCAAAGGCAATGGAATACAAAATGTTTGCTCCTTACAGGGTAGGGAGTTGAGTTGGAAATCCCTTTCATGGAGCCAGAGGAAAAGAGAAATGAAAATTTTCTATTTCTGTACTGGTTGGGGTGGAACTGAAAAAAAAAAAAAAAAAAAAAAAGGTCCTCTTGCCAGCTCTTACTTGGGTGGAGAATCTGAATTTCTATTGCTTAGATGGCCTGAAAATTTTAATTTTCAGCAAACGGATAGTTTTAAAGCACAGAGAGTCTATAGGACTCCCAGGTAATTAAGAAAAGCCAATGTCAATACTCCTTGGAGGAATAAATTCTCAATCCAGGCCTCAGAACTGCCTCACAGAGAGAGGGACAGCAACTCTGAACTAATAAAAAGAAGTCGTAAAACATATCAGAAGGAGTTGTCATGAGCAATTGCCAAAAGAAACAGACCTGCGAAGACATTGGATATTGGAGTTGCTGAATATGAATGTAAAATGGGATTGCTTAATATGTTTAAATGAATAAAAGCAGAAGTGAGAAATATAAGTAAGGATGAAGAAATTTCCAAGATTACCATATGGTTTTGGGGAAAAAAATAGAAATAAAACCTAAAACAACTGAAGTAAAAAAAAAAACCAAATCGATGGCAAGATTGCAACAGCAGGTTTGTTAAATGAGGAAATGGCAAGAGCGGCGGAGCTAGCCTGTAATGGTGGACACAGGTTATTATGCATTTTTCAAACCCCATGGAATGTGCAACACAAAAAAATCAGCCTTAAACTGGGGGGCCGTAGTTCGTAATAACATCTATTGTTTGCTCCTTGATTGCAGCAAAGTTATACTACACTCATGCAAGATATTAATAACAAAGAAAACTGTGGTTGGTGGTGGTGATGGTGAAAGTATGTGGTACTCTCTGTACTTTCAGTTTTTCTATAAACCCAAGTCAGCGCTCAAAAATAAAGTCTAGGGGCACCTAAGTGGCTCAGTCACTTAATCGGCTGATTCTTGGTTTCCACTAAGGTCATGATCTCGGTGTTATGAGATTGAGCTGGAGTAGGGCTCCAGCCTCAGGAGGGAGTCTGCTTGAGATTCTCTCCCTTTGTCTCCCCCCTCCTCCCACATGCATGCACGTGCTTGCTCTCTCTCTGTCAAATAAATAAATCTTTAAAAAAGTAAAGTCTAGGGGCACCTCGGTGGCTCAGTGGGTTAAGCCTCTACCTTTGGCTCAGGTCATGATCCCCGGGTTCTGGGATCGAGCTCCGCATCATGCTCTCTGCTCAGTGGGAAGTCTGCGTCCCCCTCTCTCCCTGCCTGCCTCTCTGCCAACTTGAAATCTCTCTCTGTCAAATAAATAAATAAAATCTTTAAAAAAATTAAAAAAAAAAAAAAGTAAAGTCTAAAAGTAGTAGTAATAATAATAAATCATGAAAGCAGTCAGTTAAAAAGACAAATTGCCTACTAAGGAAAAAGAATCAGACTATTAGCTGGCATTCATAATGACAACTGGAGATGGTCAACAGTATAATTATATTTTCAAAGTGTTTAGAGAATACAACTGTAAATTTAAAATTGTGTATATTGTGAAAATCTCAAGAACAAGCATAAAAAAGGCATTTTTTAAACATACAAAAAACGTGTTTACACAAAAAATAAAACCTATCACTAATATTGTCTGAAGGATATTTTTTAAAAAATAGATTTGTTTATTTATTTGAGAGAGAAAGCAAGAGAGCGCATGGGGGAGGGGCAGAGGGAGAGGGAGAGAAAGAATCTTAAGCTGGCTCCATGCCACAGCACAGAGCCAAATATGGGGTTTGATCTCACAACCCATGAGATCATGACCTCAGCCTCAACGAGAGTCAGATGTTTAACCAACTGAGCTACCAAGGCACTCCAGGACACATTTACGGATAAAAGAAAGAGAATCCTGAAATGAAGGTCTGAGATTCAAGAAAAAATAAAATGTACAAGTATTTAGAAATGTGGATAAGTCATAATAAATACTGATTGGATAACAATAATAAAAATGTCTAAAAGATGGAGGAAGCTAAAATATAGGGCAAAAGTAACTTGTCAACCAGGAGGAGCCTGGGAGGGTTAAATCATTTTAAGATTCTTCTGTTCTTAAAGGTAGGCTGTGGGCTGGGCTGATTGACCCTAGTTCCTGGAGTTGTGTGACAGGTGGCTCTGAGGTGGAGTGAGGCATAAAGTTTTTATATTCAAAATCACAAGAGTAACCATGAAAAGGGTAAAGTGCATATCATCTAAAGCAGTAGAAGGAAACTACTAGAATGAGAAAAATCTTAATGATTTCAAAAAGAAGAAAAAAAGGCAGAAAGAAAACTTATAGAAAAGTAAGATAAATAGAAAATGAAAAATATGGTGGTATCAAAGGATAAAAATACATCAATGCTAATAATTAATGTTGCTCAATTGAACTCTTTCAGTAAAGAATCAAGTTGCCCCAGGAGGTGATTAAACAATTCCAATTCTGTAGAAGACACACTTGAAACATAAGGACAATAAGAGGATGAAAGCAAAGGAACAGAATACTAAGTAAAGAAATACAAAGCACAGATACTAAGTAAAGAAATATGTACAATAGCTACAAAATGTATTTTATGAACAAAGCATTGTAGGAGGAAAAAAAGAGTCACTCATAGGTTCAATTAAACAGGAAGCTATAGTAATTCTAAATGGTTATGTAACTAATAGAATAGCTTAAAATATATAAAACAAAAACTGGTATAACTATAAGGAGATATTGACAAAACTATCTTCTCAGTGAGAGACTACAGCATCCTTAGAAACTGAGAGATTAAGCGAGAAAAAAATCTGAGTAAGAATATAGGAACTTTGAGGAAAAACAATCCCAATATTTATGTAAAGGGTACATACACATAGATCCCTATAATAATAAGTGAAGTATACTGACTTTTTTCTCCCCCAAACACGTAATTTGTATATATTGACATATATTTAGTCATCAAGCAAGTATCAATACGTTAAAAAATGTCAGTTTCACAGACTCCACATTTCTTCCTATAGTGTAATTCAGTTCGAAGTTAGTAAAAAAACATACAAATTTTCCCTGCATATGTGTTTTTTTAAAAACCACACTTCTAAGTAATTAACACATCTATTTACAATTATATTGCAAATTATAAAATGTGGCACAACATTAAAATCTGAAGGCTTTAGCTAAAATGATTTTTATAGGAAAATTTATAATTTTAAACCCATGTGTTAGAAGAGAAGGAGATTTGGAAATCGACGATATCAGAATTCACAGTCAAGCCTCCGTGGGATTGCCAGGCATGGAATGAGACTTCCTGCAAATGCAGACATCTGCCTAGACTTCCTGGCTTGCCCTTGGGGAGTGTCCCCACTCAGAATCACAAGGAAGTGCTCAGCAAACACGGTCCTCTCCTTCTAGTCACTCATAATTCTCCTTCAGTCCTTGTTTTCTCACATGGTATGCAATAATTTATGTTCTGCGTGCCACCCCGCTCCCTCCCCATCTTGTGTTCATTTGTTTTCAATGGAAATTTCTAAGAACGAAGCCTTGATGACTTCCTGGAGACATTATTTGCTGGTTCTCTTTGCTTCTCTTCTATCCTTTGGATTTTGTATTTGTACATCCAGCAGAAATTGCTGCATTTTATTACAAAGCAAATACATTGCATGGCGTAACTGTGATGTTGCCATGGCCAGGGATGCCTGGCTTGAAAGCCACTCATGAACAAATGACTTGGACAATGTGAACAGCACATTATTGCCAGATTCAAATAACTGAAATTATCCAAGACTTCTGGTGCCATTGGGAAGGCTGAATCTTGCATTTAGAGGTCTCTTCGACATTGATCCAGGTAGAGGCATCAAGCATTTGACCGTGGGTGATCTCCTGGTGTCTGAAGTATGGAGGACACACTCCATCCAGTAGAACTCTTCCAGTACAGGCAGGCTCAAAGAGCCACCTTTCCAAAACTGAACACCAGATCACCACCCAGTGAAGACAAATCTGAAGGCTGGGGCACCTGGGTGGCTCAGTCAGTTAAGCATCGGACTCTTTATTTCAGCTGCGGTCAAGATCTCACGGTTGTGAGATCAAGCCCCGTGTTGGGCTCTGCCCTGAGCATGGAGCCTGCTTGGCATTCTCTCTCCTTCTGCCCTTCCCCTCTTCCTATCTTAAAACAAACAAAGAAAAAATATAAATCTGAAGGCTTCTAAAGAAAGCTTAGGGAAGGAAAATCAATAAATTAACCTCTGAACACTTGCAGCTTCTCATACCAAAGTAGGAGTCACATACTGGAATTCATTCTTAACATTCCAGAGAAATATTTGAAACAAAAAAATGAACAAGCAAGTGGCAACATTGATTAGGGAAAAAAAAATTACAAACAAGTATAGATTGACCAGAGATTTAAAAAGAAAAAATAAGATAAATAATTCACTGCAAATAAAATTTGAAAGACTAAATGAACTAATATATATATTATATATATATATTATATATATATATCATATGTATATATCACACACACACTTTTTAGAGCTGACTTAAAAGGAAATAAGAAAATTGATTTATCTTATAATCATTAAAGATAAATATATTTATCTTATAATCATTAAAAATATTTTCTCCACAAAGAAAGCATGAAGACCAGAATCCCAATTTCTGATGTAAAGTCATCCAGAGATTAGAAAGAGAAAATGTTTCCCCATAAATTCTAAATACCAAAATCAAAGAAGGGTAATCTTGTTCATGAACAAATATATAAATATTCTAAACACAGTATTAGAAAACCCAGCATAATATAACAAAAGTTCATTTTTCGTGACCATTTGGGGCTTATTGCAATAATGCAATGCTGTTTTAATAATAGAAAATTGATTAATACAATCAATCACATTAAGAAAATAAAGAAGAAAAAGCATATGATCATCTCAACAGGAACAGAAACAAGCATTTGGTAAAATTCATAATAATTCATGCTAAAATTCTTAGCAAGTTAGGAAATATCTCTAACCTGATAAAAATCTATTTAAAACCTAAAATAAATTTCATTCTTCATAGTCAAATTCTATAGAACCATTCTCTTTAGATTATTGAGAGACCAGATTTCTCGCTAGTATGGTTTCCAGTTCACATCCTAATAGAAAACTAAGCTAGCATAGGAATGAAGATTTAATGGAAAAAATAAAGCTTGTTAGTATTTACAAACGACACAGTTGCCAAAACAGAAACCCCCTCCCACACACATACGTACACACGCACAGAAATACCCATAAAGTATTGTAGTGCAGGATAGATACTGAATGTTGATATTAAAATTAGCTGCTCTTCTATACATTAGCAATAAAGATTTAGAAAGTGTAATTTAAAAATTATATTTACAAGAGCAACAAATATATATGTGTATGAGTAATTACATATTTTATATAATAATATAATTTTAATTATATAAAATAGATAATATTATACTATAATTATATATGTACTATTATTATATATATAAAATAATATATACATGGTGGTATCAAGGAATTAATCTAAAATATTTGTGTAAGATCTCTATGGATTGGAGACAATTAAAAATTTTCTTAAAGTCCTTTAAAGGGAATTTAATGAGGAGGACATCGTGATCATGGTTAGGGAGACTTTATACCATAAACATATCAATTCTCCAACTGGTCTATAGCATCAAAGCAACTCCAATAAAAATCCAACAGAATTTATAATGGAATAGAAAATATTAATTTAAAAATTTATACGGAAGTACAAAGAGCTAAGAATAGATGAAAGAAACTTTTCAACTAGAGTGAGGTGGGAAAATAAACTCTATCAGGTATCAAGATGTATTATAATCCACAGTAAATCAGTGGTATTTATACAGGGATACAACAATAGATGTGAGGAATCTGACGGTCTAGAAAGAGCACAGTGCAAGTATGGAAACAAGATAAATGATGAGGTGGGACTCTATATCAGTGGGGAAATGTGCACTGTTCCATAAATATCTCTCTTTTATCTGTATCTACCCATTTATTCATCTTTATAAAATTTGTGTATGCACCAATGATTTAAAGTGAAAGGAGCACTTTAAAACTTGGAAGAAACTATAGAATGATTTATTTATTGCCTTCAGATAGAGAAGGATTTCTTAAATAACATACATAAATTGCAAACCATGAGGAAAAAAGCTTGATAAATTTATTTCATTAAAATTAGGAACTTTTTTTTTTCATCAAACAGTACTATTAAAAAAAAAAAACAAAAACACCAAAATCCGCATACTGGGAAATTTTTTATTTTTTGCCATAGGTAAAAGTGAAAAAGGAGTACTATCCAAAATAAATGAGTCATTTTCATAAATCAGTAAACCAATAAAAAAGAGCAACAGATGTAAAGATGTGAAAAAATTTCACAGTAGAGGAAATAAAGAAAAAGGACAAAAGATACAAACAAGTATTTTACAGAAAAGTAAATATAAATAATCTAATATATAAAAAGATGCTCAACTTCATAATCAGTGAAAGGCAAATTAATATCCAATGAAGTATCATGATAATACTTAAGACATTGATCAATATTCAAACTATGACAATAGCTAATTTTAACAAGATATAGAGTAGTGGGGACAGGAAATCAGTTGTTAAGAGTGTAAATTTGTGCAACAATTTATTGTGTAAATTGAACAGAGCATGTTCAATCCTAGCATATGCACTAGAGGAATGACTGCCCATTTGTACAAGGAATCAGGTAGTAGTGTTGCTAATAATAGCAAAAAAAAAAAACCTTGCAAACAACCTAAATGTCTATTGATGGGGAAATGGATAAAGAAAACGTGGTATAATCATGAATTGGACACTACATAGCAGTGAAGATAAATGAATTTGAACTTTGTATGTCAAATGGTTGAATCCTAGAAAGCTAATACATTAAGGAAGAAAGGAAAAAAAAGACATGAAAACGTGTTGAGGGTGTCTGGGTGGCTTAGTCAGTTAAGCATCTGCCTTTGGTTCAGGTTATGATCTCAGGGTCCTAGAATCGAGCCCTGCAATGGGCTCCTTGCTCAGTGGAGACCTTGCTTCTCCTTCTGCCTCTGCCCCTGCCTCAACCCGTTCTTTATCTCAAATAAATAAAATAAAATAAAATAAAATAAAATAAAATAAAATAGTGGGCTTCCTAATACAAAGCTCAAAATCCAGCAAAATAAGTGGTTAAACAGCATATACCCTGCATATGTTAATAGAAGTATAAAGAAAAACAGGTGGTGGGGACAAGACTGACAAAAGCAGACACAGAGCTTCAAGTTAAGGGAGATGTTTTATTTCTTAAGTTGAGTGATGGGATCATAGGTATTTGTTTCCTTATTTTGTTTCATGAAAATCTATCTGTATAGTAATCTGTATCTGTCACAATTACTCTTTTGAGTGTATAAATATTTCCAAATACAGATAAATATAATTTCCTACACTTCCTAGTCCTGCTGTCCCATAATTTCCCCTTTTGTCTTGCCCTTTTTTTTTTTTTTAAAGATTTTATTCATTTTTTTGACAGAGAGAGATCACAAGTAGGCAGAGAGGTAGGCAAAGAGAGAGAGAGGGAAGCAGGCTCCCCGCTGAGCAGAGAGCCCGACTCGGACTCCATCCCAGGACCCTGAGATCATGACCCGAGCCGAAGGCAGCGGCCCAACCCACTGAGCCACCCAGGTGCCCTTGTCTTACTTTTTAAACATAATATGTAGATATTTTTCCTTCACAGTATATGTAGAGCTGTCTCCTTATCTATAATTTCTGTGTAGACTTCTGTAACTTGGGTATGGTGTAATTTAACCAGTTTCCCTGAGGGACACTTGTGTTTTTTTCTGTTATGATGAATCATTTCATACGTGGATAGTTTTTTCCTCTTTATTTGGTGTAATTCTGTTTACATATCCATGTAATCCCCAGCTTTTTATAAAGAACACATCCGTCATTTCAGAAAGGTCCCTTAAAAAGAAACAAAACAACAAAACAAAACACCTGGCTGGCTCAATTGGTACAGTTTGTAACTCTTGATCTCAGGGTTGTGAGTTCGAGCCCCACTTTGGGCATAGAGATTATTTAATTTCAAAACAAATAAATAAAATAAGCTCTCAAAGCCCTTAAAAAACAAAACAAAATAAAACAAAAACCAAAAACAAAAAGAAAACAAAACAAAAAAACTAAACCCCACCCCCCAAAACAAAACAAAACAAAACAAAACAAAACAAAACACCAACAGCATCAACAAAAGAGTTCCCTTGTGCTACTTTCCAGTCAGTCCACATCCACTTACCCCAGCCCCTACCTCAGCCATAGGAGATCTGATTGCTTTCAGCATAGATTAGTTTCACCTGTTCCAGAATGTCGTAAAAGTGGTACCACATCACCTATGCCCTGGTTTACAGCTTCTTTGAGCATGTTTTGAAATTGATCTATAATGTTGTGTATATGAGAAGATTTTGTTTTGTTTTTATTTTGTCCCTCTAAGTAGTATTACACTGTACAGATAAACTACAATTTTGGGTGCCTGGGTGTCTGCCTCTTAATCTCAGATCCAGTCTTGATCTCAGGGTTGTGAGTTCAAGCCCTGTGTTGGGCTTCACACTGGGCATGGAGCCTACTTAAAACAACAACAACAACAACAAAACATAAATATACCACAATTTGTTTATCCTGCTTTCTATTTATGAACATTTGGCTCTGTTCTAGTTTTGTGCTATTATGAATAAAGTTGCCTGAAATTTTTTGTGTAAGCCTTTTTTATGAATGTGCACTTTTATTTCTTTTTTTCAAATGTAAGAGCTATGTGGGAAATTATTGAATCACAGGGTAGAAAAATGTTTAACTTTATATGATCCACCAAACCACTTTCTAATGTTGTGCCTTTTGATATTTACTCCATATTCTTTCTCATCAATATTTGGCAACCTACTTAATTTCAGCTCTTTTTTGTGCTTGTAGTGGTGTCTCATTGTTGTGTAAATGTGTATTTCCCCATTGTCTATGATTTTTAGAACTTTTCCATGTTTTATAGGCCTGTATACCTTCCTTTGAAAATGTTTTTCTAAATGTTTAGCTCCTTTGATTGCATTGTTCTTACCGAATTGTGGGAGTTTATTCTATATTCTGGATGTTAAGTCTTTTGTCAGATAAATGCATTACAAATATTTTCTCTTAAATCTATGGCTTATATATTACTCATTTTTTAAATGTTCCTTTCAGGTGAGCAGAAGTTTTAATTTTTATTTGCACATGGAAAATTCTAAGGTATCCTTAAAAATTTTTAATATTTAGAAGTGTATTTAGCAAAATCACATATAAAAACAAAAAAATCAGGGATACATTTAAGAAATGATTGTCAAAATTTCTACACTTAAAAATATAAAACAGTATTGAGAGAAAATTTTTTTAGATCTTCTTTAATTAATCCAAGGTGTATCATAAACTTAAATGTAAACAGACTACAAGCTTCTAGAAGAAAACATAGGTAAATATCTTTGTTATTGTGTGATGGGCAAAGATTGCTTAGATAGGACTCATGGAACACTAATCATAAAAGGGGGAGGAACTAAATAAAATGACCTTATTTTTTATTTAAATTATTTGTTTTGGAAAATATTATATTTGCATAATTCAAAATTAAAAAATATTGTTTATGGAGTACCAAGCTCCCTTTTTCTTAAGCAGCCAAGTATATTAGTGTATCCTATATTTTACTAGAGATATGTTAAGTCTTTATATTTGCCTATGACCACCCCAGCCCATCTTTTTCTTTGCATCTATTTTTTTCAATTAATATATCTGTATTAAACATAAAATCTAGGTGCACCTAGGTGGCTCAGTTGGTTAAGCGGCCAGCTGTTGATTTTGGCTCAGGTTATGATCTTCAGGGTCCTGGAATCGAACCCTGCACTGGGGCTCAGTGTGGAGTGCTCAGGGAGGAGTCATCTTCAGGATTCCCTCTTTCCCTTTCCTTCTGGCCCTCGCCCTGCTCACATGTGCTCTATCTTTCTCTAAAATAAATAAGTAAATCTTAAAAAAATACATAAAATCTA
This sequence comes from Lontra canadensis, assembly GCF_010015895.1. Lineage (NCBI taxonomy): Eukaryota > Metazoa > Chordata > Mammalia > Carnivora > Mustelidae > Lontra > Lontra canadensis. The sequence goes on along the minus strand of NW_022631096.1, from coordinate 455,046 downwards.
ATTATTTTTTATTTGCAAATGTGTGTACTCCAAAGACACAGATTTTCTGTAAGTCTTAGTGTATATAGGTACATCCCTCTGGTTCTCATTCTTCAGAGATAACTGTTAAAGTTTTGGTACTTTCCTTTGGCATCTAATTCCATCTTTCAAATAACTGTAGTTTTTTTTTTTTTAAGATTATTTATTTATTTATTTGACAAGAGAGATAGAGAATACAAGTAGACAGAGTGGCAGGCAGAAGAAGAGGGAGAAACAGGCTCACCACCGAGCAGGGAGCCCTATGTGGGGCTCAATCCCAGGACCATGGGATCATGACCTGAGCCGAAGACAGCCACTCAACCGACTGAGCCATCCAGGCGCCCCTAATAACTGTACTTCTTATTCTGGATTCTTTTTGTCTTACACTTCACCACTGGCTTCCCACTAGATGAGATTCATCTCTCTTTCATCCTAGTTTACATACACATTTTCATAAATATTCTACCAATTTACTTATGTCATGACATTTGTAAGTATTCAGCATTTTGATTGTCATTATATATATATATATATAAATATACATATATATATAATATATGGACATTATTCACACTAGAGACATGGAAAATACTATAAATGTCTCGAAAGAGAGCTGCCAACAATTTCTCCCACCCTTGTATGTGCACTTTGTGCTTCCAATCAAAAGATCGAGTTTATTTTCCCCTTACGTAATCTGGACCAAACTTAGGTCTAACTTTTGTCCAAAACAATGTGGTAATGCTGAGGCTGTGCCAGTTCTCGGCTTTGGCCCTCACAGGTAAGGGAGCTCCCATGTTCACCCACTTGGAGCTCTGAGTCATCATGTAAGATGTCATCATGTATTCTGCCGAACAGAGATTATTCTGCCAATCCCAGCCATTTAGCTGCCTTTCTGGTGGGAGCACTAGGTATATAAGCAAAATGACCTTGTGCATCCCTAGCTAAGCTCCCAGCCCTGTGCGGCTACAGGAGAGACCTTACCTGACCATGTGGCTTTGGGGGACACAACTAACCCATGGAAAATTAAGAAATAATAACTTATTTAACTATTAAGTTTTATGGTGTATTTATTAAATAGCATAGATTACTTCTATGTGCATTATGATAGATTTTTCCCCTTTTTATATTTTTTGATACTTTCTAGAATTTTCTTCTATTGTTTGTTTAATTTCTACACAGTGAATTATCAATTGGTTCCCAAAACCAGCTCATTAACTAATTGTTTAAATTTCTTACTATTATATTAAAAATAATCAGGTATCCTTCTACTTTCATCATCTTAGATGTAAGTTCTTGTAGAACTTTCTGGTTTGCTTCTGTCCTCACTACAGGACTGATTTGTGGGGGCATAACTTATGTCATGTCCAAATGTCCTATCTTGGGTATGTCAGATTTCTCAGAGACGTAGTTTGTGATCTGGTTGGAGGACTAAACCCTGAGTATCAGTTCAGCATTCTGCATCCTTGTTCTTATCAGGTTTTATCTTTTAAAAAAATTCTTTTGCTTTCTGTCAGTGGCATCCTTAGAAGTATTAGATATGTAGATTATTATTATAAAATGAAGTCTTTTATGGCTTCATGAAACATTACACTGTAATATATGAGAATTTATTTGCCAATGATATATTTTGTTTGTGTTTGTTTGTATTTATGGTGGTAAACACTTAAAAATTTTCCCAGCTGAGAGTTAAAAGATAGTATTTCCAAGTAGCTTAAATTTGCATTTATTTTTCTATGAGGAATGTCTTCATTAGAGACAATATTTGTTTTTCTTATACTGTGAAATATCTTTCATGTTCTTTGCTCATTTTTCTATTGGAAATTTTCTTCTGAATCTTTATATTATGTGTTACTAGTGGCAAACATTTTTATTCCAATTTGATATTGGTCTTTGACTTTGCTTATATGTTTGTGTGCATTTTGTATGTTTCCCAAGTGGAACTTTTAAAAGTTTACCTTTAGCTATAAAAAAAATTAACATTTATTCAATAGAAAATAGTAATATTTAAAAATTTTGTAATATTTTGTTTCATTTTGAAACAGTATTAATAGGTTTTTTTTTTAAGATTTTATTTACTTCTTTGACAGAGAGAGACATAGCGAGAGAGGGAACACAAGCAGAGGGAGTGGGAGAGGGAGAAGCAGGCTTCCCACTGAGCAGGGAGTCCGATGCAAGACTCAATCCTAGGATCCTGGGATCATGACCTGAGCTGAAGGCAGATGCTTAATGACTGAGCCACTCAGGTATCCCAATAGTTTTTAAAATAAAGACTCATAAATCTATTTTTAAATTTTTTCTAAAACAAGAACATTTAACAAGTAATGGATTGTTGTTATGACTAATAATAATGTTGTATGCCATCCCACTCTCTGTCTTCTACTCATCTCCTCTTGCTGCTTTTCTGTCTCCCCCACACATATTTCATTGTTTCCCCTCTTTCCACCTAGAAGTTCCCTTTGGCTTTCCCAAAGATCAAGAGTCATACTAGAAATGGAAACTTAGGTGAGGCAGTCATAGTGTAAAGTGTTTTATTTGAAGTTAAAACTGGGTAGGTGCGGAGAAAAAGCCAAGAACACATTCCTGGAGATCAGCAGTACCCTGGAGCCAGGTGAAACAAGAAGAGTTCATGGGAGAGACTGAAAACAAAGAATCAGAGAAATCAGAAAAAGAAAATCTGGCAACATGGCATCATAGAAATTAAAAAGAAGAGGGTTTTTAGGAGAGTAGTCAAATTATGAAAAAATTTTGAGATACTAAATAATAATAGCATCGACAATAATATTGGAAAAAACTCTCTTGGCCTTTTTCAGAGTAACTTTTATGAGATGGTTTAGGAAACTCTAGCTTTTTAATGGGATGAGTAGAGAAGAGAAGGAGAAATGAATACAATAAATGAGAATTATTGCTCATGAAATGAGTTTGGCTACAGAAGGAAGGAAGACATTATTGTGGGGGAAGTTTTGTTTTGTTTTCAAGATGAACGAGATATAACTATGTTTTATACCAGGGAGATTCAGTAGATGGGATAAAAAGTAGAAAGAGTGTATATTCAGGCAGGTTTCCATTGTCATAGTATCTACTATCGCTCTGATCTTAAATGTTAGCAGATTCCACCAGTAGTTCTGGTGCTGATTCATGAAGTTTTGCTCAATACATCTACTGGAGACTTCATCACTTCGTATGCAATGTAGCAATGCTTCATTTTTTCACTTTTCCCTCATCTACACCCTCCCCTAATTCTGTTCTCCCCATACCTACCAGTGACAGAAGTACATGCCCATATGTTTATAATCTAGTTGGAAAATTAACAAACAAATGTGAAATCATTCCTTTTAAAGGGTTCTGTATCGCTGATTCCATACACGCAGGGAAAACTTTTAAACATTATTTTATTATCATTATTTTTTTTCTGTGACAAGGATTTGAAGTAGCAGATCTTTTCTTCTCATCATACTATTGATACATCTTGAAAGCCATCAGGTATCTTCGTACAAGAATGTTTTGGCAAAACTTTGTCCTTAGGTTTTCTAGAGGGAAATGGTGTTCACAGTTCTTGTAGGTTGTTTGGAGACATGAGGTGTGCGTCATTGGATGGCTCAGACAGTAGGGCATGTGATTCTTGATCATGGGGTTTTGAGTTTGAACTTCATGTTGGGCATAGAGATTACTTTTAAAAAAAGAAATGGAGTGAGATCCTCAACATTCTGACTGATCTCCTTTGTCTGATTCTCAAGAGTATCTTTGCCCATCTTTTTCTACTTGAATTCATTATGGAGAAAATCATCCTGGTTCTTATGATTTGTCTAATAAGATTAATTAGAGACTTCTTAAAACTCCAGGAGCTTTACAATCAATATGTACAGATTGCATTTCATATAAAACCAAAACTTATAAGCTGAGAACATAAAAACCCTTTTATAATAAGAAGAACCCTGAGTTCAACTACCTCTCTGAATCTTTTCAGGGTAGATGGGTGACCATACAGGTAAGTTTAACTGAATTCTCCAATATCTGAAATTTAGTATCGTGGTATTTTTCTTTACAAGGAAACGAACTAAAATTATGTTCTATTTGAACACTGGAGAATATGAAGCTATTATAAAACATGATGTACATCTGTATATATTGTTATAGAAAATTCTGTAATATCCATTATCATGTGAAAAATACACAAAGCAGAGGTATAATAATATACCATATGTGTATGGAAAAATGTTTATCCATGCAAAGGTTATTTCTGAATGGGTACCTTGGCAACTAGCAGAGGGTTTGTCTCAAAGCAGGGAAATAGGTGGCTGGGAGACGGAGAAGGGGAGGAAACTAACTTTTCACCAATGCAAGCTGAAGTTTTTGAATTTTATACTGTGTCGATTTAATGTCTACTAAGAAAGAAGAAAAAAACTTTTATTTTTAGCTCTGGGGGAAAAAAGCAAAGAAGAAGAAGCAGAGGCATTGGAGCAAGAATACAAAGTAGTTTGGGGAAGGGTGGGAATGTGAAGTAAAGGGGAGTCAGCCTTCATTATCTGAAATGATCTGTGACTGAAGAATAAAACAGGCCTGGTCTGGGTGCTGAGCTAGAAGCAAAGGCTGAGAACTAAGCCAATAAATATAGAGGCTATTCAAGTTTCCCCTTAGTTAGTGGTAAAATCTGTGAGATATTACTTGTACTCTATGTATGTCATTTTCACCTAATGACTACATTGACGAAGACTTCCATGACTTTCTAGAACAGTCTACGGTTTACAGTGGTCTGAAACCCTGGCTGTGCACCAAATTATCCTATGAAGTCTTAAAAATGTAGTACCCTGTGGTCTCTCCCTGGAATTAAGAATTAGAATTTCCAGTGCCGAGGTCCAAAAAGCCACTGGATCACAGTTTTTAAAGGCAGGTAGCAAGCAGAGAAAAGAGACTGGCTCAGGACCAGGAAAATTCAGTGAAGAGAGGGAGACACCTATTCTAAAATTGGATCCTTCTCTCCCCACCCCCTTTCAGGCTAGGCACTGTGAGCACAGTCTCTGAAAAGCTCTCTGTGTTTCTTGCCAGAACATTATTCTGGAAAAAAAAAAAATTAATCGCTACCAGTTACTGGACATGTATTTTATTCCACCCCTGTGCTAGGTGTTTTAGATTTATTTACTTTAATCCTCATGACAACTCAATGAGGAAGGCACATCTGTTTTACAGATAAGCATCTCAAGCCGAGAGTAGCGAGATAAGGGCCCAAGTCAGGAAAGCAGTAAGTACACCCACATCTCCATTACTCTGCTCACTTGCCTTGAAGTCTTGAATACTGGGGCTCAAAGTCGATATCAGACCCTGGGAAACTGCCGGAGGTAAATCTGGAGGGTTTAGGACCACCTATTCAGGAACTCTTTGGCTGTGTCCTGGGGGACTGAATTCTTGAGTTTCAGTTCACACTAATGTGTAGTCTCAGACTTCAGATCCATGCATACTTCTGCAGAACACCTCTATTTTCGTGTCTGTGCTTTTCTCTCCTAGCGGACTGCTAGCAGAGAGGTGAGGGGATTTATTTTGTGCAGAAGCATGTGCTCCTAGTTAAGAGATCTGATGATCACCTCCTGACCCTGGCTCTAGCACTAGGAAAGTTCTAGGACTAGGCAGTTTGAAAAACTGGGGCCATATATACTCAACATATCTGGCCCTTCTTGCTGACCTCTCGAGAGTGGTCCTTCTGGTCTTCCATCCTCTTTAGTCTTCGCTTCCTGATACGGTCTACTCATCTCTCCTGACACGGCTTTTTCTTTCCAAAATCCCTCATGGGGACCCCAGACAATCCATTACTTGGTCCACAATTTACCTTAGATTTTTAAAATCTTGACTTGAGTACTTTTTCCCTCCCTCTTTATTTAACTGAAATTTGGGTTTCCACGGAACACAGCATCTGCCTCCTCTTCTCCAGGTAGAGACCACTCATTTCGTACAGATGAAAAACTTCAGAATGATCACTCCCATAGGAATTGTTCCCCAACCTGTGGGTGAGTCATTGTTAGTTCTGAGGGTCAGGGCCTCGAGCTACACATCCTATAACTCATTCCACCAATGTCATCATCGTGCTCCTTGCCATACTCCATTTTTCACTGTAGATTTTTTTCCCATCCTGAATTCGGCCACATCATCCAGCATGACTTCAGCATCCATATGGTTGACACATTCAGCACCCTAACTTCGAAGTCCCTTTGTTTCCTAATCTAGAGAGACCATGGTTTTCATTTCATTTTAGTCATTGTTTCCAACTGGAATCGGTCATAAGGGAATCTTAAATTTAAATAATCCTCTTCATGGGGCACTGAGTGGCTCAGTCAGTTGAGAGAGGCCTCTTCATTTAGGCTCCTGTCTTTATCTTGGGGTCATGAGATTGAACCCTGAATCAAGCTCTGTGCTCAGTGTGGTTTCTACTTGGGATGCCCCCTATCCCTTTGCCTTTTCCCCTCCCCACCCCATGCTCATGTGGTCTCTCTATCCCAAATAAATAAATAAATAAATAAATCTTTAAAATAATACTCTTTATGATATATCACTCCAAAGAATCTTTTTTTTTTTTTTTTTTTTTTTTTTTAAGAGAGGGATGTTGGGGGAGGCAGAGGGAGAGGTAGGGAGAGAATTTTAAGTAGGCTCCACACCCATAGTGGAGCCTGACAGTGGGCTTGATCTCATGACCCTGAGATCATGACCTGAGCTGAAATCAAGAGTCAGACCCTTAACTGACACAATCCTAATGACTTTGAATGATTCCAGAACTTTAGACCTTAGAGTCACTCTAAATTTATGATCTCCAACCTCAAAATCAAGAGTCCCTGAATTTTCATTAGTCACATTTATTTTGTTCTCTTTATGAGGTATTTTGGACATTCGGACATTTTCCACTACCCTCAAACCCAGACCCCCAATTTCTGTCCCATTTCACTTCCTGTAGAAAACCCTACAGAAACAGAAAAAGATTGTCCGTCATTTTCTAAGTCCTACAACCCCCCACAGAAGGGTCTGAATCTACATTCATCCTTTTGTTTTTCTCTCCTTACAATGAAAATGTAGAAGGCTATGCTTTCTACCTTATTTTATTCTTCTAATCTGCGTTTCTGGACCGACCACTAGCTCGGGAACTGTAGATTCGTTATCCTCCCCTGCTATATTTTCAACCATTGTCTCTACTTATCATCAGCATTTAAACACATGTATTTTTTTCCCAACTTCAGTAAAAACTAGACCAAACCAAACACCAAATTCCTCTTCCTTGACTCTTTGTACCTTTTTCACGTACTATGTAATCTATCCCAATATAAACACTGTCTCTATCTTACCCATCTTACCTTACTAAAACTACTCTCTCCAAGAACAAGAAACACTTGTTGCAGAGTGCAACCCTAAAAGCTTTGCTTTTATTTTACTTTAAAAGCTCACATTTTTTGAATTCATAGACGACACTTGGATCATTTTCAGTCTCCCAAGCCATACTTTTAACTTTCTTTCTAGGCATCTTCCTTTGACTATTCTTTAAAGCTGTTCATAAGGTTTCTTTCTCTTTTAGCCATTCATTTCTTCCTTTTACTGATTTAATTCTATGACTCCGAGTCAATGATTTCCAAATCTATTACCTGCAACTCAGGCCCCCCTCTTGAAGTCTGAACAGCTATCTCCAACAATCTCTTGGACATCCTCCCTAGGAACCTCCAACTAAATGTATCAAAATATAAACTTCTAGTCTCTTTCACTACCCTTTCTAAAATTCCCTTTTCTCATCTATTTCAACATTAATGAAGAACATCAACAAACCAGTTTCCAAAGCCAGCAATCCTTCCCCTCTCACATTATATTGAATTCATTCCCATGTTTGTGAAAGTCTGTTTCTGAAGTTGCCCTTAAAATATTCCAACTCTGGGGCACCTGGGTGGCTCAGTAGGTTAAGCCTCTGACCTGGGCTCAGGTCATGATCTCAGGGTTCTGGAATCAAGACTTGAGTTAGGTTATCTACTTAGTAGGGAGTCTGTTTGTCCCTCCCCCCTGCTTATGCTCTCTCTCTCTTTCTCTCAAATAAATAAATGAAATCTTTAAAAAAATATTTCCTCCCTGTTTCTCAGCACTGCCACTTCTCTGATCTAACCATCTGGATAATTCCAGTAGTTTCCTAATTGTGCTTCTTGCTTACAATCTTTCATCAGTTCATTTCTGGATTTTTCCTCAAAAATTCAGTCTTGTACATGAATTTCTTTCACAATACTTCTCAATGGTCCCCAGGAAGGTCACAAATCCTCCATGCTCAATCGGTCTTTAGCTTTAGATACTATACCTCATTGCTTCATCACTTCTATCTAAACACACACACACACACACACACACACACACACACACACTTGCTCCATGTTCCATCCACATTGAACTACCCACTGTTTCATGTTCTATTTTGACATCAGTTGTTTTGTTCATGTACCATTTGTTCAGAAAACTTCCTCATTCAGCCCAGTGCTTCTTCTCTTGCCTCCTATACTTTTTTTTGTGTGTGTGTGTGACTAAATTGTGTCACTTCCTGTTTGTCCTTTAGTCTCAGTGTCTCATTTCAGGCACAATTTTCCCAGAAACCTTCCCAGAATCTATGTCAAGTACTTTAACTTCAAATAGAGTCCATTCTTTCTCATAATCACTAGTCACCCCATCATTGTGACCTTTCCAAAGGTACTCTCAGTTGGAGTGGTGGAATGAGAAATGAGTTTAATTTGGGATGTGGAGTGTTTAAGATGACCTGGTTTTATCTATGAAGGAACGGATAGCAGAAAGATGAATATAAAGGCCTGAAGTTGGAGGAAGAGGTTTGAGGTTGAGATACAGATTTGGGAATTTCCAGAATGTGGGTGATAACTGAGACCATGGATGGGATGAGATTTCCAGAGACTGCATGTAGGATGAGAACATACAGAAGAGAGGAGGAGAGAAGCAGCAAGAAGAGGACAGGAGGGAGGGACCAGAGCATAGAGTGGGATGAAACTTGGTTGGCCCCACCAGTATGCAGTCTTGGTTCTTTTGATAACCAGACTCCTAATTTCCTCTTGGAGAATTACATCCTTCCCCATTGTATTCATTCTTGGTATGTTGAAAATCAATTTCTTTGCCCTGTTCTAACTAAGGAATGAGATTAAAATCTATGTCACTACATCCTGAATACAATAACACAAGGACAGGAAAATAAAAGATAATATTTGGAGACTATTTATTTTAGATCATGCAGTCTAATGAAACTCTTAATTTTTTCATGAAGCTCAGATCCCCAAGACGTCCTTTGCATTCCATCCATTTATAAATAAATCTGGTTCTTAAGCCTTTACTTTGAGCCAGGGATTTACAGATAACATTTCCACACATTCCATTATGGTTTAAAAAGGCCGGGGAAGGATTTCTTTTTTCCTTTTCCTCTTGCCATCCACTAACTAGTTATACTAAAGAAAAGAACATTCATGGGATTTGCATTTTTATGTAGGATACTGAGAAATTCCAAATGAGATAGAATGACATGTAAGAGTATCATTCAAGATGTTTTAAAAGCCAAGGAATTGTTTAAAAAAGGGAAACAAGTATTTCAAGATGAAAGTCATTGCTAATATTGGGCAATTAAACTATTTTATTGTTTTTATTAAGTGAAGGAATAAATGAAAAACATATGAATGAATAAATTTTTAAAAAAGCTATTGCTGTATCAATTTTATGATTTTAATTATTTGCCAATTTTTGTTTATTAATTATTTTCTTCTTGTACGCTGTTTTGTTTCTCCCCTTATAATTTTTGTTTTGAAGGTGTAACTATTTTTTTTAAAGACTTTATTTATTTAAGAGAGAGAAAGAGCATGGGGGTGGTGGTTAGGGGCACAGGGAGAGGGAGAAGCAGACTCCCTGGTGAGCAGGGAGCCTGATGCAGGGCTTGATCCCAGGACCCTGAGATCATGATCTGAGCCAAAGTCAGATGTATAACTGACTGAGCCACCCAGATGTCCCAGAATGTGTAACTATTTTACACCCATTTTTCCTTGGAAATCAAAGGGTTTAAGGTGTACATTTGTCTGTGAGTAAAGCTTTATTATCCCATTGTTTTTATATTTTTGCCATTGCTACTCTAAGAATATCCCCCCTTTTTAACTCTGACTGATAAAGTTCATTTTAAAAATATTAAAGTATTTATAATATTTTATTTTATTTTTATAGAAATAGTACTTCTAACTTTTTTTTTGTACTAAGGTTATAGAATGTGACATTATTTCTATTTTGGGGGGCTTATTGCAAGTCATGTATTTTGTGTGATATAAAATATATTTTATTTTATTATTTAAAAAAATACATTTTAGGGCGCCTGGGTGGCTCAGTGGATTAAAACCTCTGCCTTTGGCTCTGGTCATGATCCCAGGGTCCTGGGATTGAGCCCCACATTGGGCTCTCTGCTCAGCAGGGAACCTGCTTCCTACTCTCTCTCTGTCTGCCTCTCTGCCTACTTGTGATCTCTGTCAAATAAATAAATAAAATCTTTTAAAAAACATTTTAAAATAAATATTCTATGGACTCTTATTTTCAGCTTATGGATTTTGACACATACTAATATAAACAAAGTCTCTTTCACTGTAACATTCAGTTAGTTATATCCATTATTTCTGGTCTTCTTGATCTGCTCTGGAGCTGGGTGAGTGAGGGAAAATCTCTCATTATGGTAACATTTCCACTATTCCTGCTGTTTTAGTTTAATGTGTGAGATTAGAACACAAAGATTCATGAGAGTTATCTTCTCCACTGTGAATTATATTCTTTATAATTACAAAGTGTCTTTCCCTTTTCACTGGCTTTGAATCCAGTGTAGTCTGATATTAACAGCTGAGTTCATGCGTGTTCTCCATGTCACAGTCTGCTCCATATCATTGTCTGTTCCTTTACATGCAATGCAGTCTCGCTCAGGCATTCCCTGTTAGACAGTCACATCTTGCATACAGTTTTTGGTTGTTTGTTTACTGGGTTTTTTTCACTTGTTTGTTTAACGACCTGAAACTGTTTGTTGTTGTTGTTGTTGTTTCCTTTTTGGAAATAGGTGAATTGATCCATTTCCCCTTAGAGTTATGTTTGGGTTTAATTTTGCTGTATTAGATTTCCTATTTTTACTGGCTTCTTTCTTGAAACTGCCCGTTCCCTGATTTCCAAGGCATCACTGAGGTCATTCTTTAATCCTTCTCATTATCAGTAATGTATTTTAGTTATAGTCATAACTACTGTTGTAAAGAATAAACAACATGATAATTTCTCTGTTTGTGTGTACAACAGACATATTGGTATACCTGAACCCATGGTATTTATATGTGTGTGTATAGATGTATTGTGTGTGTATATGTCTGTATGTATGTATATTTCATCTTTATAATGAATGACCCAACATGGCACAGACTTTTTACTAAGGTACATATTTTATTTTATTATTTTATTTTTTATTTTTATTTATTTGAGAGAGAGAGAGAGAGCACAAGCAGGGGGAGCAGCAGAGAGAGAGGGAGAAGAAGGCTCCCTGTTGAGCAGAGAGCCTGATATGGGACTCGATTTCAGGATGCTGGGATCATGACCTGACCTGAAGGCAGATGCTTACCAGCTGAGCCATCCACGTGCCCACTGAGGCACATATTTTAATATAGTTTTAGAGATGAGAATCTGAGGTTCAGTGAGATTAAGCAACTCACCAAGGTGACAGCCTGGCACTTTAGCTCATTGCACAATACGACTTTTGGGGTCTTTCTTAGGACTCTTGCACTACTCTGATTTTCCCTTCTTGATTTGGTCTCTGTATTAATTCATTTGTTCATTCATTCATTGACTCAAACAAACATTTTTAAGCACTTAACTATAGTATTCTAGGCTCTGGGGACAGGCAGTGAAGAAAATGGACTGACATATCTATCCTCATGAACCATAAATAAAATCAACATCTTGAGAGTGTTCATTGTGCCAGAGCAGGGGAGTAAATGGTGAAAGGAAATGATGACTTTAAGGAGAATCTCTGCCTACTGAGTTAGTTTTATGATGCCTTCTGGTTGGAAGTAGGGCTTCCTTCTACTCAGGGGTTTGTTTCTCCTGACTTTTCACAAGAGGACAAAAATTCAATTCCTGTATTAGCTAATTACAAAAGCATATATTTCTCTTATGGAAACTTATAATGCAATAATAATAGTGGAAATGATAATTAATAATAAATAATTATTATTTTTGCTTATGCTAGCTTCTAGAATGTATACAATCAACATTAATCTCCCCCCAGCAAGAATATTCCTCCATTCTAGGTGCCGTACATCCTGGTTTGCCGACTATGGTTCTAATTTCATCTCTTGTTTGAACATAATCATTAGTAATCCTTTCATTTTTTTTTTTTTAAGATTTTATTTATTTGACAGAGATCACAAGTAGGCAGAGAGGCAGGCAGATGGGGGGGGGGGACAGGCTCCCTGCTGAGCAGAGAGCCTGATGCGGGGCTGGATCCCAGGACCCCGAGATCATGACCTGAGCCGAAGGCAGAGGCTTAAGCCCCTGAGCCACCCAGGCGCCCCACACTTTTTAAAAAATAAGAAAGCTTTTAAATTACTCACATGAAAAAATCTCCAAGATCTATGCTAAATAGAAAAAGCAAAGTGCAGAGCAGCATATGTGATACGTAAGTATTTGTCTACAAATGAAAGAAAGGAAGAGTAGACACATATATTTTCTTGACAGACTTGTACAATTTCTCTGGTAGGATACACAAGCAAGTGATAACAACCAGTTTTCTGAGTCTGGGAGGTAGGCTTTTGCTATGCATACTTTTTTATACTTTTGAACTGTGTGATTATATTAGCTTGGGGGAAAAATATTAAAATTTAGAGGAAACAAAAATAATGGTTAACTATTGAACACAAAATTCTACAAAAATCATGGATGGTTAAGGTCAAATGATGCATATTTGTGTAAGATTATGAATATCGGCTAAGAAAATCATGCTTATGAAGGCTTTCTGATCCTTTAGTGAAATTTGATTTCTTTTTCATCCTTTGCCTAGGTGATCATATCCTTGCACTTTTTCATAATAAATTATACTTTCAGAACAGTTTTAAATTTACAGAAAAATTAAGAGGGTATTAAAGAGAGTTCTCGTATACTCTACACCGAGGTTCCCCTGTTATTAACATATTATTATTAGGTACATTTGTTAGAACTAAGGAACCAATACAGGATGTTAACTGAAGCCCATATTTTATTCAGATTTCCTTAGTTTTACCTAATTTTTTTTTTCTCTTTCAAGATCTCACTCAAGAACCCACATTACATTTAATTGTCCTGTCTTTTTAGGGTCCTCTTGGCTGTGAACATGTATCAGACTTTCCTTGATTTTGATGACCTTGACTATTTTGAGGAGTATACTCAATTATTTTGCATTTATCTGATGGATAATTGGAATTTATCTGATGTTTTTCTCATGATTAGTCTGGGATTATAGGTTCGGGGGTAGAAGACAATAGAGACAAAAATGCCAAGATGATCACATCATAAAGGGTACTTACTGTCAATGTAATTTATCATCATAGATACTAACCTTAATCACCTGACTGAGGAAGTGTGGATTAGGTCTCTTCATTGTAAAATTACATCTCCCTCTCCTTTTTCTGAAGGAAGTCACTATGGCAGCCCATAGTTCTGGAATAACAATTTATGGTCCTACCCCTGCCAAGGGGGAAGTATCTCCATAAATTACTTAGAATTCTTCTGCAGAGATTTGTGTCTTCTCCCTTATTTATTTACCTATCTAGTCATCTGTTTATATGGGCATGGACTCCCTTGCTTTAAAAAGTGTTCTCTGTTTAGATGATAAGTAACGTATTTATTGTCTGTGACCATGAATCACAACCCCATGTTGTTTTGCGTTGGTCTCATATCTGTCACTTATTTTACACTTCAATTGTCGTGCTCTGTTGCACGCTCTGTGTTGCACATGTGTTATTCTGGCCCATGGTGGAGGATAAATAATTTCATATGCTATACAAATGTACAGAGGAAAACAAACGCACAGGAAGAGGTTTTTGGTGGGCTGATGCTGCAGAAGCGTCAGCAATAGGCTGTGTCTGTGTGAATCAGAATGAATACACGGAACAGCATAAATTTGAACCACATGAGCAGATTTATTTAAGAACCCGTGTACTTGCAACGTGGCTATCAGTCATCTCACCCTTGAGAAGACAGAATAAGTTACTCTGGGCAGTTTCAAGGAAGATTTAATTTGAGATTGATGTTTTCTCCTCAGAGAGTCTATTCTTCCATTCTTCTAGGCAGCCTCACTGACATCACCCCCCAAAACCCAACATCCCTGTTTACAGTGTATCTCCTAGGCAAAACCTGTTTAGGAGCACAAAGGCACGCGGAGGGCACAGAGACACAGCATGCATCATGTGTGTAGTTTTACTCACTACACCTGTTAGGGCGCCTGTCCTGAGTAAGATCCATCTATATTCCTCAGTTCCTGGAACCAGAACATAGCTCTCCCTACTTTTAACTGACTTAGAGCTAAAAACAAGAGGCTTTATGTAGAAAGTTATCCTATTGACTTTGCTGGTTTCTTCTTCCTCCTGCTGTTCCTTCTCTACAAATGAACATTTGTGTATCTACCTGAAGTTAACGTAACATTATGTGTCAACCATACTTCAATTAAAAAAATTGTGTGTAAATTTTTGTGTGGGCATATAGGCTTTTATTTTCTTTGGATATTCTCCCAAAGCTGGTTGGGTCATATCGTAGATATATGTTTAATGTTAAAAGAGATTGCCAAACTGTTTTCTAAAGTTCTGTAAACGTTTGCATTCCCAGCGCCAGCCTGTGAGAGTTCTAGTTCCTTCACATACTTGGCAACACTTGGTTTAGTCAGTTGTTTTATCTTTAGACATTCTAGTGGGTATGTAGCTCTGTCTCATGGTTTTACCAAATAGCTTTCATTGGTGATATGTGATATAGTCTGGTAGAACTCTCCATTTCCTTATTTTAAGAAATGTTATTATGGTCAAGAATATTTTGTTTACCAAAATGTCTGAATGGGAAGTCATTAGAGAGGAAGAGAAACGATGAGAGGGATATCTGGGTGGCTCAGTCAGTTAAGCTTCTGCCTTTGGCTCAGGTCTTGATCCCGGGGTCCTGGGGTCAAGTCCTGCATGCGGCTCCTTGCTCAGTGGGGAGCCTGTTCTCCCTCTGCCTGCTGCTCCCCCTACTTGTGCTCTCTCTCTCTGACAAATAAATAAGTAAAATCTTAAAAAAAAAAAAAAAGTAAAGAAACCATGAGAGACTCTTAACTATAGGAAAAAAACTGAGGGTTGCTGGAAGGAAGGGCTGGGAGAAGACAGGGTAATTGAGTGACGAGCATTAAGAAGGCCACTTGATGGAATGAGTACTGGATATATGCAGCTGACAAATTACTGAACACTACTTCTGAAACTAATGATGTACTACATGTTGGCTAATTGAATTTAAGTTAAAAAAAGTGAACATTGAAATGAAAACTTTGAAAATCTTTTCCAAAATTTTATGTAGAATTATTTTACAAGTTAGCATAAAATATATTCATGTTTATTAGTTCATTTACTTAAACAAACATCTATTAAATATCTATTATATGCTAAGCTCTGTGTTAATAATGTACTGGCCATGCAAAGATGGATTAGATGTTTTTCTTGTTCTGGGGATGAGGAGAGTGGGTATGTTAGACAAAATATTAAAGTCAGATCACAGTATATGGTTGGATATTTTGGTTTTGATGTTAAGTAATAATAAGGAAGGAAAAAAAAACACTGAAGGAGCCCAATATTTAAGATATATAGAGATTAAAAAAAGATACATAGAGATCATAGGTCAAGGAAAGCAAATGAGAAGTCGAAATTAGACATTGAAGGGAACTGAAAGAGAGAAATCTGAAGATTTTAAGTGAAGAAAAATTCTTCAAGTAGAGGACAAATCTTGAGGACAGGTCCGCTATTGAGATTTTCTTTGTACCCCTTTTTTTCTAAAGTCTTTTTCTTAAAAAAAAAATCCAAATTGCATTTAGTAATTTAGTAAATTATTCAGTAATTTATAAGCAAACCATACTGTTTCCTTTCTTTTTCAATATTTATTCCTATTATTTCTGTTTATACCTTCATGTATGATCTAAACTTCAAAGACACTAGCTTAACCCTTGTGCTAGTAGTGATCACCCCGATTTTGTCCTAATTTTAAAGAGGATGACCAGGATTTTGGATTGACTTTAATATTAATCCTCAGTTTTGAAGAATTTTGTTTTATTTTATTAAGACAAAAACTATTTCTTCCTCTTCCCAAATATTTAACTAGAAGTACAAGTTGAACTTTTATTGAAAAATTTTCTGCCACTAACTGAAATACACATGCATACAATATGCATATACATACAGTATTTATATATATAAATATTTTAACCTATGATAATGATGCTCCTCTTTGGCCCACCCTATTTTCACAAAGCTGCAGACAGGTAAGACTTTCAAGGACCATAATGTGGCCCTGTCCTGGTAGCAGTATTTGAGTGAATTTGGACCATGTTGTGTGTTAGAAATTGGGGTTATTCTCCCAAGCCTAGAATCCAGTGTGTCTTTAGTGAGCTTTCATTATGGATGTCAGCTCTCTGGCCCCTCTGCTTCTTTTTCTGACTCTCTGTGTTATTTAACCATCTCCTTTGGCTTATCATGGAGGTCTCCTTCAGTCTGGTGGGAAGTTCTTCCTTCCTCATCCACCTATACTTCTCAGAAATAAGAGTGTGATGCTTCCTGAAATCTTTGTCCCAATGTATTTGAAAAGCTACCAAATAAATGATTGAATCCAATCCTTGTCTCAGAGTTTCCAACTGAGGAAAACAAACTAAGACTGGAGGCTACGGATTAGCTTTCCCCCATCCCATAATGATGGGATTTGGGTCCTTTGTCTTACAAGGACCTAGCTCCTGCCGGGAGTCACACATAATGTGGCCCCAGTCTGAAGACACTTTCTCTTTTATATTGACTGCTTTTGTTATTTTTACTCGTCATTAACTCTCCATCCCCTTCCCCCACAAGAGAGTCAAACCTACAAAGCTGGATCCTCTCTGTTGAATATAGCTCCAACATGAACAGACTAATTTTTAATTCCACATCTCAGTGACTAGATTGTAGTCATTTGGATATGAGATAGAGTTGAACTTTGCTACAGTTCTTCGTATATTGGTTTTTAACATTGGATAACCTCTAAGGAAGGTAAACATTCTAAACATTATATTTTAAATTATATCTTATTTCTATCTGATCTTAGATTTAGATATTACTTTCTATAAACTTTGCCAGAAATACAGTACAATTGACCCTTCAACAATGTGAGGTTGGGGGATCAAGCCCCCTGCAGTTGAAAACCTACTTAGAACTTTTAGCTCCCCCCAAGTTTAACTACTAATAGCTTACTATTGACCAGCAGCCTTACCAATAATGTAAACAGTTGATTAACACATATTTTGAATGATATATGTGTTGTATACTGTATTTTTATAATAAACTAGGAGAAAAGAAAATGTTATTAAAAAATCATAAGGAAGAGGGGGCCCTGGATGGCTCAGTCTGTTGAGTGTCCAACCTTTGGTTTTGGCTTAGGTTGTGATCTCAGGGTCACGAGACTGAGCCCCGTGTTGGGCTTTGTGCTCAGTGCAGAGTCTGCATGAGATTCTTTCTCTCTCTTTCTCCTTCCCACCCCAGCTTGTGCAATCTCTCTCTGTCTCTCTCTCTAAAATAAACAAATAAACTTTCAAAAAATCATAAGGAAGAGAAAATACATTTACAATACTATATTTATAAAAAAAAATTGCCTGTAAGTGGAAAAAATTTCAGTTCAAACCCATATTGCTCAAAGGTCAATCTTAAAGACATTAACTGCATCTCTTCTTTTTTTCTTTCTCACTCCCTTGCTCCCTTCCTTCCTACTTTGGGTGTGTGTTTAAAACATTCTTTAGATAGCTTACTCAACTTATTTTTACATTTTCTTATAAAAAGCATTTAAGTTTAGGGCTCTAATTTTAAGCACTGTTTTGATTAGATCTCATGGGAACAATATGAAATGTTTTGATTTTCACAGTTTTTTAAACAATGTTATTATGTATTCAATTTTCTCTTGACCAAGTTGTTATTTAGAAAAGTGTTTCTAAAATTTTAAGTATATAGTATTTGATGTTTATTTAAATTCATATATTTAATTTAAAAAGCCTATAAATTATATTTAAAAAATAATATATCAAAAATTGTGCATAAAGATAAAAAAGCAAATCCATCATCCTAAAACAATTATTTAGGTCCATTTGGTAAATTTCTATTCTTTTTCCCCAAATGTGTACTTTTTTTTTGGAATTGTTCAAATAAGTGTTTTAAAAATTATATTGTCTTAATTTATTTCTACTAGTTACTCCAAAAACACAGCAGTTTGTTATTTACCATTATGCTGTAAGCATTTCCCATATTGCTGCATAAGTGTTCATAATTATTAAATGTATTAAAATGCAAGATATTCTATTGACTGAATATGCTATAATTTGATCATTTCTTTATCATTGGGCATTTAATTTATTTGTATTTGGGGGCTAGAATAAATAATGCTGAATTAAATTTATAACTTCTTTTGTGTTTTGGGTTGTTTCCCTAAGACAGATTTAGATAAAAGGGGTTCTGGCACAGAAAGTATAAATTTTTTATGGCTCCTAATAAAATGCCAAATTGCTTTCCTAAAGCGTTGGAGCATTTAAAAATGCAATCAGATATGTGAGAGAGTAGCCATTTCTTTATTCCCTTGCCAGCATGAGATATTATCATTTAAAACTATTTTTTCCTAATTTAAGAGATTTAAAAGGGAAATGTGTTTTTATTGCATTTCCTTTTATTTTTCATAAATGTGCTCATATGTTGGATTTCTTAATTTTTGAATGATCTGTTCATGTCATTTGGCCATTTTTCATGTTTATCTGGCATAACGTGTCTTTCTAGTTGACCTTAATATTTTTATTAAGAAAACATCAATTTACTTTGTTTATCATACACTATACTTAAATGAGAGACAACACTTCATGATCATAATGGTGAGAACAATATTTGGTACTCAATAGACTTCAGGAAATTCACTCAAAGTACCTTACTCATATTCTATTTGTTTATTTGTTTTCTTGTTTTTTATTGAAATATAATTAACTCAGTGTTATATTAGTTTTGGGTATACAAGGTAAGGACTAAACACATGGACACAATACCCAGTGCTAATCAAGATAAATGTATTCTTAATCCCCTTTATTTCTTTCACCCCTCTCCCCAGCCACCTCATCTCTGGCAACCATCGGTTTGTTCTATGTTATTTAAGAGTCTGAGTTTTTGTTTGTCTTTTTCCTTTGTTCTTTTGTTTTCTTCCTTGAGTTCCACATATGAGTGAAGTCATACAGTGTTTTTCTTTCCCTGAATTTTTTTTTTAAGATTTAATTTATTTATTTGACAGACAGAGATCACAAGTAGGCAGAGAGGCAGGCAGAGAGAGAGGAGGAAGCAAGCTCCCCACCAAGCAGAGAGTCCAATGTGGGGCCTGATCCCAGGACCCTGAGATCACGACCCAAGCCGAAGGCAGCGGCTTAACCCACTGAGCCACCCAGGCGCCCCTCCCTGACTTATTTGACTTAGTATTATACTCTCTAGATCTATCTATGTTGTAGTAATTGGTAAGACTTCATTCTTTTTTATGGCTGAATAATGGTCCTGGGTATGTGTGAGAGTGTGTGTGTGTGTGTGTGTGTGTGGTTGTGTATGACCTTTTTTATCCAATAATCTATTGGGTAGTTTTATCCAATAATCACATATCTTGGCAATTATATGGCTATTAAAATAATGCAGCAATGTACATAGGGGTGCTTGTACTTTTTTCAATTAGTGTTTTCATTTTCTGGTATGGGGGGTAAATATCTGGTAGTGGAAATACTGCATCATATGGTAGTTCTATTTTTAATTTTTTAAAAAGATTTATTTATTTGACAGATCACAAGTAGGCAGAGAGGCAGGCAGAGAGAGAGAGGGGGAAGCAGGCTCCCTGCTGAGCAGAGAGCCAGATGCGGGGCTCGATCCCAGGACCCTGAGATCATGACCTAAGCCAAAGGCAGTGGCTTAACACATTGAGCCACCCAGGTGCCCCTATTTTTAACTTTTTGAGGAACCTCCATACTGTTTTCCACAGTGACTATACCCATTTGCATTTCTACCATCAGTGCATGAGGGTTTCATTTTCTCTACAACCTTGCGAACACCTGTTTCTTGCCTTTTCTATTCTAGCCATTCTGACAGGTGTAAAATGATATTTCATTGCGGTTTGATTTGCGTTTCCTTAATGTTTAGCAATGTTGAGCAACTTTATATGTGTAAGTTGGCCATTTATGTATCTTTTTGGAAAATGTCTATTCAGGTCCTCTACTCATTTTTATTCAGATTATTTGGGGTTTTTTTTTTTTTGGTGTTTAGTTGTATATGTTCTTTATATATTTTGGATATTAATGCCTTAATGGATATATCATGTGCAAATATCTTCCCCTGTTCTGCAGACTGCCTCTTCATTTTTTGGTAGCTTCATTCACTATGTGAAAGCTTTTTATTTTGATGTAATCCCAATAGCTTAATTTTGCCTTTTTTTTTTTTTTTTTTTTTGCTTGAGGAGATATATCTAGAAAAAAGAAGTTTCTACAGCCAATGTAAAAAAAAAATTACTGTCTAGGTTTTTTTCTAGGACTTTTATGGTTTTCAGTCTCACATTTGTCTTTAATGCATTTTAGTTTATTTTTGTGGCTAGTATAAGACAGTGGCCCAGATTCATTCTTTTGCATGCAGCTGTCCAGTTTTTTCCAACCTTTTTTTTTGAGATGCTGTCTTTTACTCATTGTATATTCTTGCCACTTTTAATGTAGATTCATTGACCATAAAAATGTGAATTTACTTCTAAGTTCTCTATTCTGGCCCATTATCTATGTATCTATTTTTTCACTAGCACCATATTGTTTTGATTAGTATAGCTTTGAAATCTGGGACTGTGATACCTCCAGCTTTGCTGTTCTTTATTAAGATTGCTTTTGGTATTCGTGGTCTTTTGTGGTTCCATATAAATTTTAGGATAATTCATTCTAGTTCTGTGAAAAATACTGCTGGCATTTCAAAGAGATTGCATTAAATCTAGATTGTATTGGGTAGCATGGACACTTTAACAATACTGGCTTCTCTAATCCATGAGCATGGAATATCTTTCCATTTGTTTGTGCCATCTCCCATTTCTCTTATCAATGTTTTAAATTTTCAGAGTACAGGTCTTTCGTCTCCTTGGTTATGTTTATTCCTAAGTATTTTCTTCTTTCTCATAAAATTGTAAATGAGATTCTTTTCTTAATTTCCTTTCCACTAGTTTATTATTAGTGAATAGAGATGAAATGGATTTCTGTGTATTAATTTTGTTTGTTTAAAGATTTTATTTATTTGACAGAGAGAGGCACACACACACAATTAGGCAGAGCAGTAGGCAAAGGGAGATGGAGCAGAAGACTCCCCACTGAGCAGGGAAAGGCTGAGTGGGGCCCAATCCCAGGACCCTGGGGATCATGACCTAAGCGGAAGGCAGATGCTTACCCGACTGAGCCACCCAGGCACCCCTGTATATTAATTTTGTGTCCTGTGATTTAACTGAATTTACTTATCAGTTGTAGTAGCTTTTTGGTGCAATCTTTAAGGTTTTCTATATGCTATATTATGTCATCTAGAAATTATGTCAGATTTCTTCTTCCTGACTAATTTGGATGGCTTTTCTCTTTCTTGGACTTTTTTTTTTTTTTTTTCCCTCTGTGACTAGGACTTTCAGTACTATATTGAATAAAAGTGGTGAGAGTGGACATCCTTGTATTATTCCCTATCTTAGAGGAGAAGCTTTAAGTTTTTCACCATGAATATGTTATTAGTTGTGGGTTTTTCATATATGACCTTTATTATGTTGATGTATGTTCTCTCTACACCTACTTTGTTGACAGTTTTTATCATGAATGGATGTGGTACTTTTTCAAATGCTGTTTCTGTGTCTATTGAGATAATCATATGGTTTTTATTCTTTCTCTCGTCACTTAATTTGTGAATATTGAGCCACCCTTGCATCTCTGGAATAAATCCCATTTGATTGTGTTGAATTTTTTTTTAATGTATTGCTGGGTTTGGTTTGCTAGTATTTTCTGGAGGATATTTGCATCTATGTTCATCATTCGCCCATAGTTTTCTTTTTTTGTAGTGTTTTTACCTGGTTTTGGTATCAGAATAATGCTGGCTAAATAATATACTACTAAAAAGTGAATAGGTCACCCAAGAAATTGAAGGTGAAATTTCAAAAAAAAAAATGTATGGAGACAAATGAAAATGAAAACACAATGGCCCAAAATCTTGGGGATGCAGGAAAAGCTGTTCTAAGTGGGAAAATTATAGCAATACAGGACCTACCTCAAGAAATAAGAAAAATCTCAAATACACAACCTAACCTTATACCTAAAGGATCTAGAAAAAGAAGAAAAAGCATGGCAAGATTTCAGCCCAAATAAGAATAGAAGGAAGGGAATAATAATGATTAAAACAGAAATAAATGAAATGGAAAATTAAAAAAAAATAGAACATATCAATGTAGCCACAAACTGGTTCTTTGAAATGATCAATAAAATTGATCAACATTTAGTCAGGATCAATGTGAAAAAAAAAAAAAAGAGAGATGACTCAAATACATAAAATCAGAAGTGAAGGAGGAGAAATAATAGCTGACACAACAGAAATTCAAAGTATTATAAAAGAATATTATAAAAATTATATGCCAAGAAATTAGACAATGTAGAAGAAATGGATACATTCCCAGAATCATATAAACTTCTAAAACTAAGTTAGGAAGAAATAGAACATTTTAACAGACCAATTACCAGCAACGAATTGAACTAGTAACCAAAAAATTCCCACCATACTAAAGTTCAGGACCAGATGGCTTCACAGGTGAATTCTACTAAGCAATTAAAGAAGAGTTAATATCTATTCTTCTCAAACTATTCCAAAAAGTAGAGGAGGAAGGAAATCTTCCAAAATCATATTGTCTGATTAAATATATTCATAACTATATTTAAGTCACAAAATATGTGTAAATATTATAAAGTTAGATTCCAAAAGAGTCAGAAAAACATAAAAGTCTCATAAATAGCCACCATCCAACTGTCACCTGTCAGTGTCAACATTCATGAATTAATCAGTGGTTTTTATGTGATCATCAGTTGTTTTGCTGGATTGATTGCATGAAAATCACATCTATTTGAAAATATATAAATTTTTTAAAAATTCACAGACAGAAAAGGGAAAATGACCCACTGTTGATTTCAAGGAATCTCTACCCAGACTTCTTCCTCCTGCATAGGTAGTCAGGGTAGAGAAGGGGTCCGTGGGAGGAGTGAGGACAGCTGGAACCAGGGGTTGTTTATCAAAGATAGTTGGTGAGTCCTGCATGGTCTTTTGACCATGACAATTAGCAGAATGAGAACAATGGTCTAAGACAATTCTCAGTGAGTCCAGATGGGGCCATTAACATATTCAGCCCAGTAGGCCTCGTCATTGTGCCTGGAGTGGAGTCCATTGTAACCATCAAGGTGTCTAGGTGGTCCCTCCTAAACTGAACAGAATTGCTCCCCCTCTGCACTCTTGTATTTCGCCTTGTGTCCAAGATAAGGTCCTGCTCTTTTGACAGAAGTAAAATCTAAGAGTGGGTGTGGTTGGGAGTGGAGGTGTTCTCTTCTTTTGGGATTTTGTCTCCTACCACCCTAAAAGTTTCACCTTTTCCCCTGCCTCCCTGTCACCCCAGCAGCACCCATCCCCTGTGGTTGTTCAGCTACTCAGAGAAAAACAAAAATGAAAACAAAGCAAGTACTTTGGGAGACAGAATCTGCCCCCAGCTCTTTGCTCTACATTCAGTTTGTCCTGTGGATTACTGAAGGTAGTAGATTTCCACCTGGAGTGTAACCCAACCTGCAAGAGACATCTTGCAGTTTTGTGAATGAATTAGGTTCACAAAGTGCTTAGAACAGAGCCTGGCACAAAGTCAGCTCTTTTTATTTTATTTTATTTTTTTAACAAAGTCAACTCTTAATAAATGAAAGCTATTATCTTCTACATATTGATGAGCTCTGTTTCTCAAGTTCTCCATGGATAAAGTTGTCACATGATTACCAAAGGCTCCTTGTTAGAAATTATAGTATTGGAATAAAAAACACATCCTGTGTATTTAATGTTAAACAGTGTGTTTAATGTGTATAATTTTTAAAAATTTTCCTATGAATTTTTTGGAATCTTTTTGAATTCTTTTTACTTTGTTTTAGTAAAAGAAGAGGAAAATGCAACACTTTTTTCCCCCAGTGGTTGTGAATACTATAATCAAGAATTAGAATTCTATTAAAATGGAAGGCTATGGATGTTTTAATTTAGCTCCTGTAGAATATCTAGCATATAACCAGTGCTTCATAAACAATAATATCTAAAACTTATATAGCACTTGTTCCAAGTACAGTTCTAAGTGCTTTACCTTATTTACTCAACAGTCTTTTAATCTACTTCTATAAAGTTGGCAGCAATATTTTCTTCATTTTATAGGTGAGGAACCCAGACACAGAAACTTGCCCAATATAATTAAGCTGGTATAGTACATGTGGAATTCAAAGCAAAATATAATATATATATAAATATACATGCATATATATTTATATGTATATATAAATGTGTATATACATTAATATGTATTTATACTTATTAGGAAGATACAAATCAAGATACATATATGTAAGTATATATAAATTAACCATATATATTTATATGTACATATAAAATATGTGTGTAAATGTATTATGCATACGTAAAAATAGGTATTTATATGTATAAACATGTATCCATATATATACTTACAACCTATAGTGTTAATCACTACATTCTACTGCCTCTAAAAACATCTAGTGAAACATGGGTGAACTTCAAAAATGACTTTTATCACTAATTCATACTGATGGGCAATGGCATAGTCTTATAGTAATGGAAGATATAAGTAATTAGTTTAAAAAAGATTAGGCATGAAATCACATCTATAATAGAGTATATGTAGCTTATATGTGTGTATGGGTGCTTGGTTATATAGGTTATAATACATGTATAATTAAGGATATAAAAAATTAAGAATGGGTTGGATTATGAATGTTTTCCTTTTATATGTGTTCTAATGAGATATACACATGTGCATACATACTTTAACATTGTAGATGCAGTCTAATAAGAAGATACACCTTCACCTAAACAGAAAACAAGTGATAACCCTGGGTAATCCTTTTTTTTTCCTTTAAGATTGGAGACTATGAACATATATATTACATAACCATGTTTAAATCTTTCTGGCTTCTTCATACTTTACTACTAGAATGATGAGCATGATGATATTTTAATCATCCAAATAAAGAAAATTTTGAAAGTGAAAAGAGGCCACTAAAAATAATTATTTGAAATGATCACCTATTACATGAAAATTAGTTCTATTATACTATGGAATCTACGTAATGGTTGTTTCCAAAACAGTCATTTTTGTGTGAAATAAAAACAAAACTTCTTTAAGGATAACTTCTTTATCATGATAATTAGAACATTAAATTTTAACACAAACAGGATACTCATATTGATATATCATCATACTATTTAATCAGTTGCCTAGCCAGAACTATTTCTAATGCTGTCACTGTTTATTTTCTGGATTTCTTTCCAACATGACTTAATTGTTTTTGATTTTTCATAACAGTCATGTTCAGTATTTTTTAATTTGCATTCTACATTAACTTGAGACTTTTTTCTTTTTTTATTTCTTTAAAGAATTTGAGTTGTAATTGACATATACTGGTTTCAGGTGGAGAACATGATTCAATTTTTGTAATGAGATTTTAAATGAACTCTTTTTTTTTAATCAAAATACATTTTCTAAAGATTTATTTATTTATTTGAAAGAGAGAGAGAGGATGTGTGTGCACAGCGAGGGTAAGGGCAGGGGGAGAGAGAGATGGAATCTCCAGCAGACTTCTTCAGAAGATGACTTCTGGAGACTGGTGCCTGATGCAGGGCTCGGTCCCACAACCCTGAGATCATGACCCAAGCTGAAATCAAGAGTCAGTGCTTAACTGACTGGGCCACCAAGACGCCCTTAAACCAAAATATTTCTTTAAATGAATATTTTATTTATTTATCTGTCAGAGAGAGAGAGAGAGCAAGAACACAGGCAGGGGCAGCAGCAGAGGGAGAGGGAGAAGCAGGCTTTCCACTGAGCAGGGAGCCTGATGCAGGGCTTGACCCCAGGACCCCGTGATCATGACCCAAGCCAAAGGCAGTTGCTCAACTGACAGAGCCTAACAGGCATCCTGAAACCAAAATATTTTTAATTGAGAAAAAACTCTCTCTATAGATGTTGAGATACTGTAGAGTAGAACCACTTCTGCTATAGAGGATTTCTAAATCTAGGGTTAGAAAAAATACTGAAATATGTAAACATATTAGGACAATACTTTATAAGCAAAGTCTTTGTAACTTGATGGAACTTTGTTTGACATGTTGAAAATATTTTATGAAACAAATCTCATTACTTAAATTTCTCTTGATTCTTCAGAATGTTTTATCAAATTTAGGTTTTAAAAAAATCACACATCCCAATTTCATTTCACTCTTCTGGCAGGGAAAAATCTATGTAATTAAAAATAGGAGAGGGGTGGGGTACCTGGGTGGCTCAGTTGGTTCCCTGCTCAGTGAGGAGTTTGCTTCTCCTTCTTCCCATGTTCTCTCTCTCTCTCTCTCTCTCACTTGCTTACTCTTTCTCAAGTAAATAAATAAAAAGTAAATAAAATAAAAAAAAAATGGGAAAGGGTGCCTAAGTGACACAGTCAGTTAGGCATCTGACTCTTGTTTCCTCTCTGGTCATGATTTTGGGGTCATGAGATCGAGCTCCATGCTGGGCTCCACACTTGGAGTGGAAGATGAATAAAATTAACAATCTAAGCCTTGCAATAGAACTTTCTGCAATGATGAAAATGTTCTAGATCTGCACTGTTCAAATGGTAGCCATAAGCCATAAGTCATAGTGGCTATTGAACCTTTCAAATGTGGATGGTGTGACTAAGAAATAAAATTTTTAATTGTATTTAATCAGAATTAATATTAATTTTAATCTAAATAACCATGCAAGCTAATGGCTACTTTATTGGACAACAACAGATCTAAATAGTTTTGGTATCAATGAGAAGTCATGATTCACAGGGGTGATATTAGAACGTGCTTTCTGCAATTAGTTGTATTACAACATTGTGCTTAGGTAAAGTCTTTTGTTTGTTTGTCTTTTTCCTTCAAGTTTTTATTTAAATTCAAGTTAGTTAACATACAATGTAATATTAGTTTCAGGTGGAGAATTTAGTGATTCATCACTTACACACAACACCCATTGCTCATCACAAGTGCCCTCCTTAACACCCATCACCCATTTAACCCATCCCAACCCACCTCCCCTTTAGCAATCCTCAGTTTGACAAAGTCTGAAATACTAATTGTTGAAGTAGTTTTCTGATGTTCTGGTTTTCTCAACACACTTCAGCCTTCAGTTTTGCAATGGTATTACTACAAGACTAATAACATATGGAAAATGCAGGTAAATAATTTGGTAAGTACCATTGAACTTTCTTGAGAAATGACAATTCATTTGTCATTTAAGAAATCTTTATTTATTTTTTTTTCCTTGCCAGATGGGTTTACTGCTAAGTCAAAAAGTGTTATCAAACAATAAAATAAATGAGTAGTTTTATATAGAGAGTTTTATATATTCAACAACTGACAAAAAACTGTGGTGATAGCATTAAGTCTATTCTACCTACATTTTATGACCAAACTGCACAGCTCATATTTCCTGCATATAAACTGCACCTATATTTTTCCATATTCTCACTGACCACCGTGATTTGCAATCTGGTAGCTCTTGCATTCACATGTTGGGTAACAGGCAGTCTTACAATCTGTATACACCAAGTAGACAGCAGGGGCAGCAGTGCAGCAGTGTTGACCACACTGACTGACATTAAGACTAGAAAGAGTTGGCAGTCCACAGTTGCAGCTGTTGGAGAATATTCCATCTTTAAAAAAAATTCAGCTTCACAGAGGCATAATTGACAAATAAAATTATATATATTTGAAGTCTACATAATGATGATTTGTTATTTGTATACATTGTGAAAGAATTCCCCCATCTAGTGAATTAACACATTCATTGCTTTGTTTTTGTTTTTTTATGAGTTTTGATGAGAACATTTAAGTTCTACTGTTTTAGACAATTTCAGTGTTATTAATACAATACAGTATTATAGTACAGTGTTATTAACTATAGTCACCATGTTTCATATTCGACCCTATTCATTAGATTCATTAGATCATATTCATCATATAGCTAAAACTTTGTACCATTTTACCAACTTTTTCCTATTTCTTCCATCTTGCAGCCCCTGGTAATTACTTTTCTACTCTATTTATATGAGTTTGACTTTTTTTTTTTTTTTGTAGATTCCACATATAAGTGATATGCAGTATGTCTTTCTTCATCTGGCTTACTTCACTTGGTATAATGCCTACAAGTCCATCCATGCTGCGATTAGCAGAATTTCCTTCTTTCTCATGGCTGAATGATATTCCATTTTGTATGTATACCATGTCTTCTTGATGCATTGATCTGTTGGTAGACACTAGGGTTGTTTCCATATCATGTCTACCATTGTAAATAATTCCGCAATGAACATAGGGTGCATATATCTTTTCAAGGTGCTGTCTTCATTTCCTTTGGGTATATACTCAGAATTAGGATTACTGAGTACATTCCATTTTATAAGAGAATCTAAAGACTGTTCTTGAGAGGGAGGAATTAGTCATGGTGCACCTTCAAAGACTGGGAAAAAGGTGGTTTCCTGTCTTTTAAATTTAACGATCCATTTAAGGGGGAGTTCTGAATACCACACATGTACCTCACACAGTCTAAATGTGGCCATGGCAGAAGTTAGAAGTACAAAGAGAAAATCCATCAAAAACACTCTGGCTTATTTTACTTGTAACTATTGGTAATGATTCATCATTAAAAAAATAAAAATTCCTAGGACAAATCATGTGGGTCATTATATAATAGTGACATACCAGGGCTTTCTGGGACAAAGAGCACACATAGTTACCCTATTTATGACCATGTATAAGTATAGCAGATTCTATATCTGGGCATTCCTACCAATGTGCATGACTTTCAGCTGACTAAGGTCATTCTCCACTCATTCCTTTTCCTGAATTGATTTCTGCAGTTATTGTATATCTTTAATTTCCACCTTTTAAAAACCCTGATGTTCATTATTTCTTTGAACAGGTCTGTAAGAGCCTTGTCAGCCTCAAGGCTGACCTGTTATTCAAACCTCATAGTAACAAACAGACAGCCTGGTTTCCCAGCCAACAAAGATGCATACATTGAATGTTTTTGAATATTAATATTGGTGAGCACCTCCTGGGGCTCACAGGCATACATACAGAAGAAATCTCCAGGTTCTTAAACACATTCCTGAAGGTCCAAATTCCTTCATTAGCACACTGCAAAAACTTTCAGAATTTCATATGAAGATGACTCTTTATTTAGAAAATGAACTTGGCAGTGATTGAGAAAAAAAAAAAAACAAAAACAAAAACGAAGAGCTTCATCTGAGCCAAATAATCAAGATATTTTCCCCTTGTATCCAACAACATATGGTGCTTAAGTCCATTAAATTTTCTTAAGTCTCAGAAATAGTGAGTGGACTGCATTTACACATTCATCATCCGAGGATGTAGTGCCAGAGAATCACAACTGTCTTGTACATTGAGCAGGGCTGATTTCTTGATGCTAAAAGAAAAAGTCTGGTATTTGAGGAAATGCCTCCATGGGAGACACTGATACATTCTTCTTTCTTCCATTTCAAATCTTTAATACTGCATAAGCCTACTCCTGCTTAAATGGTAGAGACAAAAGGTAATGATAACCAACTCCCGTGGAAGAGATTGACTTAATTGTCGTATGTTGGGTTACCTGCCTGGATACTGTAACTGGCAGGATGGAGCTCCTCTCTCTCCACATGGCAGGGACAGCAGAGAAAAGGATGGTTATCCCAGAATTTAATAGGATCCTTACAAGGGACAGTTTCAGAGCCTGTACTGCAGGCTTCCTTTAGTTTTTGCTTATGCTTTGGGATAAACAGTTTGTTTTTCATTGAAAATTATTTAATTTGGGGTGTCCAGAACTTTTCCAGGACTGGAGTTTTGTTGTATTCCCCACTTTATTTACCTAAAATAGCTTTCATCTTCTTCTTTCCTTTCTCCCTTCCTCCCTTTTCCACTCCTTTTCCCCCTATTTTCCTTACTTCTTTCTTTTCTCTCTCTCTTTCTCTCTCTCTTGCTCTTTCTCTGTCTTCCACTATTACCCATGATATTCCTGCTCCTTTCAGGCATAAGAATTAATGAATCATTAATGTGATCTCAGATTCACAGTTATGGGGAGAGCCAGGGCAGGGAGGTAAGAAATGGCACTCACCTAATAGAACCATAAGATTTGGTAAATATTTTGTTATTATTATCCATGCCCTCAATTAATTTAGAATACCATGGCTGTACTGCTTCTAAAATATGAATATGAAGGCTAACAATAGCACAGTTTTTTCCTTCTTTTTCCTCTGAGTATCATGAGAATCCTGTTAGACACTTGTTTGAGGATGAGGGGGCCAGAGGGAGAGGGAGAAATAGACTCTTAGCAGGTTCCATGCCCAACATGGAGCCTGACCTGGGGCTTGATCTCATGACCCTGAAATCATGATTTGAGCTAAAACCAAGAGTCTGATGCGTAACCAACTGAGTCCCCCAGGTTCCCAATAAAGACATGGAGTTCTAAGAGTCCTCAGGTCAACTGTAGATGAAAAATAAAATCTTATTATTTTTTTTAATAATGGTGGTTTCACTCTTACTTTTAAGTGGTACCTATAATTATTGCTATAATTTATAGCTGTGAATTGCTCTATACTGAGCATTTCTCTTTAATGGAAGTTGCATATCCCTAGCTCAAATAATAATTGAATAAAGAAAAGCATACAGTTGATTTTATAAAGATTTAAAAAAAAATTTTCTACTGCCCCCTTTTTAATTTCATTTATTTATCTTTAAGCTCTATGTGGGGCTTGAACTCATGACTCCCAGATCAAGAGTCACATGCTCCAGCCAGGTCCCCCTTCATGAAGATTTTTTTCAACATATTAAGTATATTTTCCAATTTAAGAAAACAAGTTTTAAGGATTGAATTTAGGTGTATCAAATGTCACCTGGGGGAAATTAATAAAGAATATAGCACAAGAAGAAATCTTGCTTGGGCAACACAGCCCTGATTTGAATGCTCTATTTCCTACAGAACTCCTCGTGGGACTGACCTAGGGAAGTCTGTGATAAGTAACATCAGCTTCGTTGAGGTTGCCATTTCTTTTATTTGCAAACCCTCGGAGAGATATCCTAGACTCCCAAGGACCCAGTGGGCTGTTCCAGAAGATGATGACTGTGCTAATGTATTATCCTGGTGTTCTTTTTCCACATTTTCACTTACACGTGAACTTTCCCAATGACTACAAATTCTTCTAGAGCAGGGATAACGACTTAGGATGATTTTATATCACTTTTTTTTTTTAAGATTTATTTATTCATTTTAGAGAGAGAGAGGGAGAGAGAGTGCAAGCAAGTTGGGGGTGTCTCTCAAGAGAGAATCCTGAAGCAGATTTCCAGCTGAATGTGGAGCCAGATGTGGGGGTCGATCCCAAGACCCTGAGATCATGACCCGAACCAGAGTCAAGAGTTAGCTGCTTAACTGACTGTGGCATCCAGGCACCCCTTATATCACTTTTGATACATTCCAAAGAGAACACTGAAAACAATGTAAGGTATTCAATATTCAGGCAAAAATCCTTGTTTCACTTGTGCACTCCCTTTCCTATTTCTAGCTTTACTCTTCCACCCCGTCCTATCTCAGGAATTGTCAAAATTTATTATTTAAAAGTCTAAGTCAAAATTTTACCATCTGAGCTATCAAAAAAATGCTGAATATCTAACTTTGTTAAGTTTAAAAAATTTTCAAAAAATCATATAATACAACTGCTTTCCATTTAACGAGGTGTGTTAAATCACCCACATGATAGAGAGCTGTGAAGAGTTTGCAGTTGTGAGGAATTCTCTTTCAATTTGCTTAAAAGTGGCATCAGACTTATTTTGCTGCTTTAAAAAGTTGGCAATAAGTGATATTTGATTAAAAAAAACTTGTAAGCACTCATTTTCTTCAGAAAATAATAATTGTCTTGAAATTCAATTTAATGCTATAATTATACTCAGTATGCTTTATTTGAAATCATAGACACAATAAAAATAAAGATTTCACTTTCATACACTCATTATTTCTTATTTTAAAAAATAAAAGAAAGGCTTGCCCTCCACCTCCCCCAAATATAATGAAGCTATTACAGAAGAAATGGAGTAATCAATTTCTAATATATAACACCATGGCAATAAAATGAGCTATAATTTAAATAAAGTCATCTTCTGTTGGGTTGGCAAAATGCAGAGAAAGCATTTTACTAGCCTTCCATTTCTCTCACAGTCAGAAAGCTGAGGCTAATGAAAAGGCTGAGGTTAATAACAATCCCATTTCATTCTACCATTTATGCTCCCAACACATAAGGCTATGTTTTGATAAAGTCTTTTCACTCCTTGCAAACAAAGTTTCAAAGTAACTTTTAGAAATTAATCCATTTTCCCAGGAGAGAAAGTAGTATGATTCGCTTGAGAAAGAAATTGTCCAAGTTGACTTGATTTGATCTGTACCACTGAGTGGAGCATGTCCCTTAATTTTTTGAATCTCTGAATCTCAGTTCCATAATCGAAGATAAGAAGTTTTGAGTGTCGAACCATAGTACGTGTGGCTAAAAATACAGTGCATCCCGAATGAGGCTGCCCCAGAGCTCGTGTGTAATGAGTTTAGGGCCATGTTGTAGTTTTTGAGTAGATAAGAGATTATCATCATTTTATAAACATTCTATGACTTTTCCAGCATATTTCCAGCATTGTAAAACTCCGCTTCTCATAAGCTCTCCATTGCCTGTTTCTCCCATGCTCTTGGACAATTACCTTACCTTCTCTATAGACTATATATTATTCCGTTAGGAGGTGACTAAAGACCCCCATCTTAATCTCAGCATATTTTTTTCCTTTTGGCATTTATTTGATGAGTCTTCTTTCTAAAACCAAATAAAGAAACAAAACAAAACAAAACAAAAAAACCCTAAACCCAAACCAAACCAAAAACAAACTCTAACAATCAGAGTGGGGTAAGTGGGAAGAATAAATATTTGGGAGCCTGCTGAACTTGTGTGACTTTGAGCCAAGAACTGAACCTTGTAAACTTCAGTTTTCACATCCTTAAAATGAGCATAATGACATCCATGTCACCAGATTGTTCGGAGATGCCACATAACCACATGTACTGAACTGGGTAGCCTATAGCTAGGAATGAATAGTAGCTTTTATGAAAATAAATTGTTCACTCTTCTTCCTTTTTTTTTTTTTTAAGTACAAAGTTTCCCTTTTCTTCTTATTTCTTTCTTCTGCATCTTAAATCTCTCACCCCTGGTTTCTTCCTTATGGCTTCTCATTATACATAGGCTTCCCTCCATCCTCCCAAACAACTCCCTCCCCATGTGATCCGACCTCTCAAAGCCATCAGCCTGTTTTGCTGTTCACTCCTCTAGCATGTCAATAGCCATTGTCTCCATTTCTCCTTTCCCATTTTCTTCTAATTCCCTGCAATTTGTTTTCCTTCCACAGAACGCCTCAGAAAACAGCACTTTCAAACATTTCAAACAACCTATTAAATGCCAAATTAGATGACCTTTTCTCTGTCCTCTGTCTCCTTAATATCTGCACAATTGACACTGGGAACGCTTGCCTACTGGGAGTGATCATCTTTCATCAGGAATAAGTAACTCCCCTTGGAACCTGTGGTTATCCCAGACAGTGCAAAATGTATATATATTTCATTACAGTTGCAATTTCTGTCAAAAAAGGTTTTAGAGAGGAAATAACTATGCATTTTAGAATGGAGTGTGTGCTGGATTGGTACTGTCATCTCTTATGTGATTTAACTCCTCCTGTTAATAAAAATAATAAGCCCATTTTCCTTGAGAAATTACAGAATAGAGCAGCATATAGATTTTTTTCTAACTTTATCTCTTCTTCTGGTCTTACCATATGGTCTTAATTCATTAAGTAAAATACTTAGCTCGAGAAATTTGAAACTCTGAACTTCGCTTAGTAATAAATTTTCTCTTCTCCCTAGGTTAGGCGGCTACATTACTTCACCTTGCCCTTTTCCTCTCCCAGTTAACCCACTGGAGCTTCAGCTGGTGCAATATAAGGAGGGAGGAGGATAGAGTGGGGACAAAGTCACACTTGAAACTGCCAGTGAGCAGCACAGAAGTCTTCTTGAGCTCCATCGCCAATTAATCAGCCGTCCTCTCACCCTCTAGACCACCTTTTCTAGAACCACTCAGCCACTAGCTCTTGAGCTGAAAGGAAAAGACAGCAGATTCTCTCTTGGCCCCCTGGGAACCAGCCTAAGCTCTCTAAGCCTCCTGCAAGTAGGAGGCTGAACTGTCCTCCGAAGGGAACAAGTGGGGACACAACTCAGCCACAGCTCCCTCCCGAGAAGTCCTGCTTGCTGGTGTTGTCCTGCCTCACTGCTCAGACCTGGTCTCCTATCGGTGGCCTGGATGAGGAATGCAGTAGTGGTGGCAATGCTGCTTGCAAACTGCCTTTGAAAATCTGCATCTGTTGGCAAGGGATCTCACTTTGGAACTTCAATATCATTGCATCTTGGCACCAAGCAAACTCTTCACGTTTTAAAATCTATGACGCATACATACATATACTGTGGCCATCCTCTTAGTACATTCTTACAGTTTTCTCTGAAAGGATATTGAGGCTCAGAGATGTTCAGGATCTTGCTCAAGTACACAACTAGAGTAAGCTGTGAAACTGGGATTTGACACTAAGTGTGTCTGAGGGCAGAGCCCATGTTTATATGCTACATATGTGTCTCTTTCCCGGATTTATGTGGTATCTCCTGGCTCATCAGAAAATGCCCCATGTTCTGGGGCAGTAAAGCTTCAGGAAAAGATAGAAACATTTCCCAGTTTCTGTTTAGATACGACTACATCTCCAGGATAGGACCATGGATGTTGATGATTTCATTGGAAATCTGTAAACACAGGTGGTTACAACCTTACTTCAACTTTATACACAAGGAAGAAGGGTGAACAGATGTGGCTTCTGCCTCCAACAGGCTGTGGACCTCTGGATTACCCATTCACTCATTTACTCAACTCTTCAATAGATTAACTGAGCAGTCTGCCACAGTAATAAACAAGAAAAAAAAAGCCTCTCTCATTGAGCTTATTATTCTGCTAGGAGAAATGAATACATATAAGAGGATTTCAGGCTATAACAAGTTAAAGATCTGTAAATCAAGATAAGTGGGTATTATGTGATGTTAAAGAAAGAGCTCTATGGGACGCCTGGGTGGCACAGTTGGTTAAGCAGCTGCCTTCGGCTCAGGTCATGATCCCAGCGTCCTGGGATCGAGTCCCACATCGGGCTCCTTGCTCGGCAGGGAGCCTGCTTCTCCCTCTGCCTCTGCCTGCCATTCTGTCTGCCTGTGCTCGCTCTCTCTCCCTCTCTCTCTGACAAATAAATAAAATCTTAAAAAAAAAAAAAAAAAAAAAAAAAAAAAAAAAAAAAAAGAAAGAGCTCTATGACAGTTAATTTGAGCTCATACCTGGAGAAGGAGAAGGAGCCAGCCATGTGAAAAGTCAAGGGAAGACTCTGTCAAGGCTGATTCTTGCAGTTGTTGGATGGTGAGTTCAGGGCTTGAGCTATGGATGGCCTCAGTGGACCCGGTCTTTGAGGCACGTAGGTGAGTCACTGCCTTGGCTCCCATTCATCTTCCATGTAGCTTCCGTCCAAAACATCTGAGGGGGCAAAAGTGTCAACAGATGTCATTTATCGGTTCATCTCAATCCTGGCACATCCCTCCAACCACTTTGCTAAAATGTGTAAATATAATGCCTACCCTTCTCCATCACTTCATTTTATAATCCCGACAAGAGTTTTCAAGGCATGTGTGTCATCTCCTTGTTTCATAATGAAATTTGATGTTCAAGGGGCAGAATGACAGATTTTCTCTGATTTGATTTGTGTTCCATTTGCTCACTGTTTCACAGGTAATACCTGAATGGAATTTTTTTTTTTTTTTTTTTACATATTGTGGAGGACAGAATTCTAAAATAGCCTCCAGGATTCCTGGACCCTGATGTAAACACATCTTCTTCTCATAACTCAATAAACATTCATCTAGGTTCTGCTGTGAAAGAAATTTGCAGATGTAATTCAGGTTCCAAATCAATTGAGCTTAGGATAGGGAGGTGATTTCAGTGGGTCTGACCTAATCCCATGAATGTTTTAAGAGAGTTTTTTTCTGGCTGGTCACAGAGAGGAAACCAGAGAAATGTACACTGTCTTGCCTAGAAGAAAGCAAACATTCATGGGATGAACTGCCTGTGGGACAGATCATGTGACAAGAACCTGACAGCTGCCTCTCCTGTTTAGGATCTGACAGCCTGTGGCAGGAAAATGAAATGTCCACTCTATGGCTGGAAAGTAACAAATCCTTTCCCAAACCAGCGGACATGGAAACGGACCCAAGCCCCAGGTGAGTACTTTGAGATAACACCTTGATTTCAGCCAGGTGAGAGCTGAAGCAGAAAATCTAGCCCCAATGTGCCTGGGCTTCTGCCCATAACTCTGAGGGGATACTGTACATTTGTATTGTTTTAAGCCACTATTTGTGGTAATTAGTTACATAGCAATAGGAAACTAATAAACATATGCTATTAACAGATGATACAAAGGGAACTGTTGTGGCTTTAGAGAGGGGTTTCTGCACAAATTTCTGGCCCAGGAATCAGTCAGATGGCCAAAGAGTTGTTGAAGTTACCGACGAAATCAATGATGTGATCATGACCTGTGGACGGCACATGGAATCCTTTCAGACTTACGCTTTATGTTTTTATACTTCCTTTATTACCACAAATATCTAAATTCAAATAAGGTCACTTTATCTTAGATAACATTATTATTCCTAATGCTTATTTCCACACAAAAAAAATACCCTTGTTATTAGGAATGCACTATTCTTAGAACACATTTATACGTTCTCAAGTTCATGACTCTTTTTAAACATGAAAAAAATTAACATTCACGGCCTTCACCAGAAGAACGTTTATATTCACCATATAAAAGATAATATGGGGGAGCATAAACAGATTTCTTATAACCTGCAGAATTATTAAAAAAAGCAAGTAAAAATAATAAATAATTCTGAGTGAAGGAGAACCATGAAAAACTTACTAATTCCCCATATCTTATTAGCTATATATATATATATATATATATATATATGCAGAATATGAAATGCAGTTTGGCAAAGATACAGTTTATTTGATCAGTGGTGGATACCAGCCTCAGATGGAAAAACTACATATTTCACTGGACAGTCATTTAAATATACTTAGGGCATCATCAAAATGCTATGTGGCAAGTGTATCTTACCCCAATTTTCATTTATGAGGAACTATAAGGAGCTTACCAGCATCTCCACAGAAGGTTGAAAATAGACTGTTAGTGACAGGAAATAGGGCTGCTCTGGAGGTTTTCCTTGTGAGTTTCAGTGGCAGGAGAGTATAAGGAGTATAACTACAAGTTGGTAAGCAACTGTGAAGAGATGAAGCACATCGTCTCTGTAATGTTCAGCTGCTCCATGTCCACACAAAGAAAAGGAAGCACATCTTTGGTAATCGTCTGGCTAAGCTGACCAAGAAAGTGAGCCAAACCAGATAAGTCAAGCTCCAAATTAATTACTTCCAGGGAAAATTGTACAGCAAGTTCATCAAGCTTGGTCAGAACAGATATACTTATTATGAAATGCAGATTTAAAACCTCGATAAAGTATCTGAAGGGTATTTCTGAGATCATTCAGTACGGTCTCTATGTTGATGAATGTGGAAAACTTCCAGAGCTTGATCATGCACTTATGATTTCCCCAGTCCTTGAAGGTGATATCACATAGAAGACAAAATGTTAAATGGAAAACCTTATTCAAATTTAAACTTTACTTCTATATATTCGAACTGGTTCATTTTCTCTGACAGTGCACTTACACATTTTAGTATTGCGCTTTGCTGAAAAGTGCCTTGGGATGTGTTTACGTCAAAGGTGCTGTAGAAGTTTATTTGTATTGTACTCAAAGTGAATGCATTCTCTCCAGATTGCAAGCACAATCAATAAGATGAATGAGTTTCTTGAACTCTTTTAGTGCCTTGTCTATAATAGTCCCATTACCAAGTCACCATGTAACCTGGCAACTTTTCATCTAGTGTGGCCTCAGGACTGAATAAGCAAGAAGAAAATAGAGCCACTTGCCTTGGCACTACACGTTATACAGCCTTGGCGGGCTGTGATTGAACGTGGGTCTTAACTGCACGCTCCTCTTAAAATGTCTTTTCTAAAAACTTTCTGCCTTTAAAAAACACTCCCACATTACAGCGGAAAGGCTTGTGTGGTAGCAAATGGCAAAAATGAACTCGAAAACCTTTAGGATTGCCTTTGCATTTCCAAACCAGTTCACTCTGGTTCCTTTTCTACCTGGACACTTTGTGCAGTGTTTAGGTTGCCAACAATAATGGATCAGTGTAATCTGACTCACTAGAATGATTTCCCCAGACACTTAAAACTTCCCTTCATATAACATTTCAAGCTCAAATATTCTCCTGCCATGAAGAAAAACAACATGGACTCTACACTATGATTTGTGAGCTACTGATACACAATACTGACCAAATGGGTCAGGTTAAATGAGTTAATCCCTGAGTTTACACAAACTATATTTAAAAGGGAAAATTATCTTCACTCTAGCAATCAAATACGGGCTCATATGGCATTATTTGATCTTTTCAGATGTCACATTGGTGGAGTAAACTTGATTGGGCCATGGTCACTGGTGTGCACATCAACACATTGAGACAGCCTTAATCTGGTATTCATGGATTAGTTTTATGGCATCTGTAATCCCCTTAAAACTACATGCAAATGTTTGTATTTATGGGCAAGTGTGGATTTTCCTGGGAGTGGAGTATTTTGTTACATCATTTTTTTTTTTTAAAGATTTTATTTATTTGACAGAGAAAGAAAGAACACAAGCAGGGAGGAGAGGCATGAGGGAGAAGCAGGCTCTCTGATGAGCAGAGAGTCCAACATGGGGTTCAATCCCAGGACCCTGGATTCATGACCTGAGCTGAAGGCAGATGCTTAACTGACTAAACCACCCAGATGTCCCTACATCAAATTTTCAAGGAGAGCCATTGAGTGGCTAATTTTTTTTTGCAATTTTTCATGAATATAAGCACAGACATAAATAGACTATTTTAACAAATGAGGTAATATCTCCAGCCTTCTTTTCTTGTCTAGCCCCTACCCCAACTCAATTTTTCTCTATGTCATCCTCCCCTATCCCTAATGATTCTCCTGGGTAGCTAATGATAACAACTCAATGTGTATTATTCTGTACTTATCTCAGTACTCACATTACCTCATATAAAATTTGAATATTTGTATATATGAGTATATATGCATATATTTGTATTTATAGATAGTTTTGTAAATTCTTTTTAACAATTGTATTATAACAACTTGTATGATACAGTATTTCATTTTTTTATTCAATAATTTATAATGAAATCCTTCTAAGTCAGTGGGTATGGAAACAAGTTTATTCTTTTTATTGACAGCATGGTGTTTAAGGCAAGGATGCAACATCATTTATTCAATGAGTTCCTTTTTTTCCACCTGCCTCTCTATTAGTATAAACAATGCTTTGATAAACATCTTTGCAAGTGTATCTTTATCAGTTGTTACATTATTATGGCAAAGATTCCTAGAAACAA
Organism: Lontra canadensis; assembly: GCF_010015895.1. Classification (NCBI taxonomy): domain Eukaryota; kingdom Metazoa; phylum Chordata; class Mammalia; order Carnivora; family Mustelidae; genus Lontra; species Lontra canadensis. Next base: position 414,758 of record NW_022631096.1, on the reverse strand, counting down.
CACTGCTAGGAGAAAAGGCATGTTTTAAATTTTAATAGATACTTTCAGGTATAAAGATAACAACACATTTCCACCAGCATTATATGAGAATGCCCTTTCACCTTCCTATAGTAAGTTTAGAGCTCTCTAAATTTTTGTGCGCCTGGGGTCTAGAAAGTAATATTTCTTTTTTAATCAGATTAATTTAATTTGCATTTCTGGCTACTAGTGGGCTTAAGCACCTTTTAAATATCCACTAGACATTTGAAATTATCTTTTTTAGGACTTTCCTATTCACACCCTTTACCCATTTTTTTATTAGCTTCCTTGGCTTTTTTTTTAATTTAAGATTTTATTTATTTATTTGTCAGAGGGAGAGAGAGAGAGAGAGAGAGCACACAAGGAGGCAGAGTGGCGGGCAGAGGCAGAGAGAGAAGCAGGCTCCCCGCCGAGCAATGAGCCTGATGCGTGACTTGATCCCAGGACCCTGGGACCATGACCTGAGCGGAAGGCAGCGGCTCAACCGACGGAGCCACCCAGGCGTCCCGCTTCCTTGGCTTTTTTGTATCAATTTTAGAGATCTTTATATAATACAGCTTATTTATCATTTAAGTATCATCTGCGGGAAAAAAATTATTTGCTAAATTTTTCACATTTTGTGGTATCTTTTGGTATAATGGTATTATTTGAGAATGCAATTAAATATATCTATGTTTTATTTTCATCTGATCTTTTTTCTTAGAAGTGTTCCCCAATCTCTAGAGTGCTTTTATAGCAAATCTGTAGGATAAAATTCTCTGCAATCTTTACAGCAAATACTTGCAGAGTGAAAGTGGATCTGGGATACTTTCTATGTATTTATCACAAAAGCTTAATCTGTTTGTAAAATGTATCATTTAATTAAGAATTTTAATAACTTGTAAAAAATTTTACCCCAAATTTATTACCAGAGCCAAAATTTACTTAAAGAATTTCCTTATACATTGTGGTATCTCTCTTAGGATACCACTCTTGTTGTCTGGCATTTCAAAGCCTACTGAGCATCATTATTATCATCTTCTTTGCTCTTTCCCTGTGGTTAGCCATCCCTGGTCTCATCTATGTATAGACGTATACATCTATCTAGATGTATACATCTATCACCCTTCTGGGGGTGTAGTTTAAAAAGTACATTTTGTGGGAAACCTGTGTGTCTCAGTCAGTTGAGTGGCCCACTCGTGATTTCAACTCAAGGTATGATCTCAGGGTCCTGAGATGGAGCAAGGTGTTGGGCACTGCACTCAGTGGGAAGTCTACTTGAGATTCTCTCCCTCTGCCCATTCCCCTGCTCTCTCTCAAATACATAAGTAAATACATAAATATCACTTTTTTTAAAAAAAGAAAGCATATTTAGTATCTTTACTTTGTATTTACATATGAATGTAATTTTGTTGTGTAAAAAAAACACTTCTAGCCTCATAAATACAAGCTTCTAGAGATTTTTACAAATCCAGTGTTATTATTCAATACCCTATTCATTCATTTAATAAATACTGTTTAACCTTGCATAACTTATCTTCAAATTTTTTTGTTATCCTTATAACTCTTTGGATCCATCTAGGAATTTACGTATGTCTGCATCTTCCGTTCACAATTGAGATTTTTTTTTTTGCCCCTAATATGTGAGATCCCTTGTGTAAAACTAAAAGCAAAGTTAACATTTTCTTTAAGTGTTGAACAACAGCAACAATAAAAATTCAGTAAATCTCATCTCACAATCTTTATAGAATCACAAATATTGATAATCTCGTTTTGCTTTGTTTTGGGCTCATAAATTAGAGATATGGGAAAGAGGAAGTTGCTGAGAAAATGAAAACTTGTCAGAAATGTAGCCACAGAGGATATAAGTAGGAATGCTACGAGACTGATTATTGAAACTTTGTCTGAGAAAGTCAAAGAAGGAGGTCAAGGTATTTGATGCTCAGGTTCTCTGAAGACTTAAACACCAGATAAACAAACACTAGCTGGTTTCAGACCCTTTTAATGGGAAGTTCAGGAAGCTGTGTAACTGGAGGGCTCATGCTTATGTCGTCAAGTGTGTCTACAAAGGTAATACCCTAATATTTAATGCTCACATTAGAATAATTCCAAAGCTAAGGGCAATTTGATTTCTGGATGCTTCCCTGACCATGTAAAATAGTACTTTGTGGAAATTTCCAAAGATTTGGAATGCATGTGTACTACATGCATTCACAGATCACCCATTTGGTATCGTCACTGTGGTTAGAGTCATGGATCTTTTTCTCCTGCCGGGATCCCTGTGGATGTTGTTCACTGTTCACCAAGTGCCTGTAGGAGCATCATCATCGTTGTCACATCTCATGAGGACACCAAGGCCCATGCCAAGAGTTCTCAAGGATATCCTCCCCACCCCATGTTTCCAAAGCTGCTGTTCCTTGACTGCATGGCTATGACTGAATCTTTCCTTTGGTGGTAGGCAGGGAGACTGTCCTGTTGGGTGCTACAGTGTTAGCTGGGCAAAGACCCAGCTGGACTTAAGGTCAGAACCCCATGATGGCTCTGATCATATGCAAAATTTTAGCGTGACCCTTATGTTTAGATTTCCTATTACCATTGGCTTAAAAACAAAAACTCTTCACTTGAACAATCAATCATTTTTAGGGGCTGGGCAGTCATAAGTGTGTCAAATAACATACATGTCTCCTAATAATCACAAGAACAGTACCAGCACCAACTTGCTTGGATACAGCTGAAGCCTATTACATAGACGATTTCTCCTCCATTCTTAGCTGAGCAGTTTTTCTCCTTAGAGCCACAGATATCAGCTGCTTTGCATTTGCATTACTAAATAACTCATTCAAGTGGTTTCCCAGAACAAAGGAACAGTGTGTCTCTTGATTTTTTTCTTTAACCTTTGGCAAACAGAGCATGACTGTTTTAATTTTTCTTCTTCTTCTTCTAACACCACAAGAAGCTCAGAGTGCCATGGACTTCTTCTTTATCCACCTTAGAATCTCCCTCTGGAGGAAAGCTCTCTCAAGCTATAACCTGGGATATCCCCTGGAAAGGTGGCTGGGGAAGATGACTATCTCCCTTTAAATGAGTGAAACATAAAGCACTGAGAATGAAATCCAGTAAGTCAGTGCTCAAGCAACATATAGCCTTTATTCATCTTGCTCAATTTTATCTTATTTTAAAAAAATTTTCATTTAACTTATTTTAAAGATTTTATTTATTAAGCAAGGGAAACAAAGAGAGAGCACGAAAGCAGAGAGAGGGGCAGAGGAAGAAGGAGAGAGAGAATCTCAAGCAGACTCCATGCTGAGCATGGAGCCCAACTAGGTGCTTGATCTCACGATTCTGAGATCATGACCTGAGCTGAAATCAAGAGCCAGGAACTTAACCAGTTGCGCCCCCCAGGGACCTCTCATCTTCACTCTATTTTAGAGAGCCCTACCACATCCTATCACATCCTTGCCATTCTACAGCGTAAGTAGAGTAATGGGATCCAGCTCAAGTCCTGGCTCTGGAGATGCAACAGGGCAGACCAGTTCTAGCATCCGAAAGACACTGTATTCTTTACCTTACTCCAGAAACTATTAGAAAGAGCTATTCAGTCACTAGGGAGTGCCTGCAGCTGGGCAGGGATCATGCAGTTTACACTTTTAGTCAGGCTGTCTGTCCAGACCATATATGTTTATGGGGCCGGGGTTGGATGGTGGGTCAGGACTCCAGGTTCAGATAGACATGAGGATCCTAAAGAGAGTATTGTGTCACAGTTCAGCAATAAGGATAAGGTACAGAGGCCCAGTCCTTTGCACTGGCTGATTGCAAAGAGCAAGAGCAGAACTCCAAGTGACACTGACTGTTTCCAAGGTCAGCTCTGCCTATTCCTTGATGTGTGACCTTATACAAGACATGTGATCTCAGTTTCTTCTTTGGTAAAGAGAGGATACAAATAGTACCACTTTAGAGGGTTGGTTTAAGAATTAAATATATCTTACATATGCAACATGTAATAAAAAAAAAAGCCTGAAATATTATAAGCTATAAACATGTGTTCACTTGTTAACTGTCATAGGGTCTTGAGGAAAGGTGGGGGCACAGCATGGGAGAGCTACCAGGACTGTTCATAGAGATCAAGGGCTCTGCAAGAGAAAGGGAGCTGGGGGGCCATGGAGCTCGGTAGAAGCCCTGGAGTTAGGGAGGGTGAGTTCATAGCAGTGACCCAGTGAGTGGCTCATTTCCTGCCTTAATCTCATTTACTTGAGGAAATCCTTATGTACTCATCAGGTTTCTCCAGAAAATCAGACCCAATACAGAGATATGCATAAGAGGGACATATTATAGAAATTGGCTCATGCCATTATGGAAGTCAACAAGCATCGTTATCTGCTGTCTGCAAACTGAAGAACTGGAAAAGCTGGTGGCGTAATTCAGTCTGAGGCTGAAGGTCTGGGACTGGGAATGAAGAGGCCAATGGTTCAAATCCTGATGGGAGTAAGAAAGCCCAACAAGGCCAACAATACCCAGGAGCACTGAAGTAGGAGTGCAGGAAAAGATAGTTGTCTCTGCTCAAGCTGAGAGAGGGAATTCACCCTTTCTCTGCCTTTCAGTTCTATTTGGGCTCTCAACAGACTAGAGAATGCCCACTCACACTGAGGAGGACCATCTGCTTCACTCAGCTCACCAGCTGAAATGCTTATTTCTTCCAGAAACACCCTCACAGACACACCCAAAAATGTTTTTACCAGCTCTTTGGGCATCCATTGGTCCTGTCAAGTTGACACAAAATTAAGTATCACAAGTCTTTAGTTCAAGTCTTTGCTAGCATGAACCAAGGCCCTCTCAGAGAGATCTCTGCTCCCTACCTGAAATTCCCATCAGCCCTGCCCCCACCTCCTGCAGTTCCAATTTCCTATCTCTGCTTTACTTTTTGTTCTTCTTAGCATCTGTCACTAATACTAAATAGTGTCACTAAAACACTAGAGATGCTACCTATTTGATATGCTTAATTATTTATTTTTAAGTAATCTCTACACCCAACATGGGGCTCAAACTCATGACCCCAAGATCAAGAGTCACATGCTCTACAGACTGAGCCAGCTGGGCACCTACCTAGTTGACACAAACTCCACAGGGATAGGACTTTTAATGTTTCGTTCATAGTTTTGTTACCGTTTTCCTCAGCACTTATAATAGACTCTGACACAGAGTATGTGCTTAGTATGTATTAGTTAAATTAACGACTAAATGATTAGTGAACCATGACAGGACCTAGTCTTAATATGGAGGCACAACTATGGACCTAGCTGGAAGGAAGAGGGGAAGGGGAAATTAAGATAAAGTCACTGTTCTATTGGGAGTGCATATATGTCAACTGGAAAAATGAAATTTTTGCCTACTAAATCGTGTATCTTCTCAGCTCACCCAGAATTGAACTAGCTAGTCTTCTCAGTCATAAGCCAAGATTTTGAATATTTGAATATTAATTACTCAACTGCAGCTGTGATGTCTTTAGATTTTTTTCTTAAAAAGATTTATTTATTTATTTGAGAGAGGGAGAGGGAGGGAGCATGAGCAGGGTGGAGAGTAGAGGAAGTAAGAATTCTCAGGCAGACTCCTGGCGGAGGGGGGGCGGTGGGGAACAACAATAACAGTGGGTCTTGATCCAAGGACCTGAGATCATGACCTGAGATGAAGTCAAGAGTACGATACTTAACCACTGAGCCACCCAGGTGCCCGTCTCTAGATATTGAAACTGAAATGTTAAGTTTTCAAATTTAAATTTGAAAATGGTGTGGATATCACAGGGGTTTATATTCTAAATGGAATACGGTATAGAGGAAATTGAGTTTCTTAATGATTAATCACATACATGCCACCAATTATCTTCTTTTAGAAAATGTGCACATTCCCTCCTACATTCTAAGCCTTATGGGAGCAAGCGCTATCTCTTGGAACCCCAGCACCTAGTGTAAGTCAGTGTCTGCTATATAGGAGGTGACTGAAATTATTTGATTTACTGATATGCAAATTTTAATGAGTAATTCAATTTAGGTGGTACTTTGAAAAGACAGAAATGTTTTTTCATAGCAGGCTATTAGTGGTAAAAGCACTGGATTAGCAATCAGAAAGAAGACTTTTGTTCTAGTTGAACAAATTGTAAGAAGCTGGCTAAATTCTTTAATCTCTTCAAAACTTTTATAAATATGTATGTGGTTTAAATGAACCATAAAATTATGGTTTGTAATTTAGAATGGAAAACATCACTTATTTTTGTCCTTTAAATGAATCAGAAGGTAAGTGACCTGAAGCATCAAAAATTACTATTTTGTTACATAAATGGTGTTTTAAAGAATCCATTAAATAGTTTACTCTATTTATCTATAAAGTAGTAATAATTTCTGCTTTACCTACAGAGTATAAATAAAATGATATAAATTTTGCAAGCTGGAAAATGCTATTAAAAAGTAGCTAATTATGGTGTATTTAAACTTTATTTCTCTAATAATAAGTACAATTACAGAAGTTTTGGTTTAATATCTTTTCAAGTTTTTTGTTTTGTTTTGTTTTTAGTAGTTTGCCTTTACAGCTTTCAGGTTATCACTGAGGCTTTTTTTTTTTTTTTCTCTTTTCTTTTTGTAGAGTTCACATAAAATTTTGATGAACTCTCTGTGTAATTCATGTTTTATTGTCTCTTAGGTTATTATAGTTAAATACTTCAGGTCAACATTTTATAGGATATACTTATTCCAAGTAAATAACTCAGTAGGAAGCTCATTTCTGCATATTTCTTTACTGCTTGCTTATATACTGTGACAAATGCCCTTTCAAGAGATTAATAGCATTGAATATTTAAAATCTTAGGCTAGGTGATAGAAAATTAGTTTGATCCACAGATTTTGAATATTTAATAAAGCATTAATGAAGAAACCAACCAACCAAATAAAAAACATCCAATTTATTATTTTGACAGATCCCAAACCGAAGAACTTATTCTAAATAGCTACGATCTTTTTACATGCATCCTTATGGCTAAAAGTCTGCCAGTAGTTCCATTAAAAACCCTATTTCCAGAGAGATTCTATTTGGTAATAAAAATTAATTCTAGTTTAAGAGTTTTTTTTTTTAATGTTGCTATAATATACTACAAAATTATTGTTCCTAAAATTCATATAACTCTAGAGAACACTCTAACATCCAGCATCCCCCTTCCTTGCCAACAGTGGGGTAGACAAGTGACCAGAGATATACATATTTTTTCAAAGATTTTATTTATTTGACAGAGATCACAAGTAGGCAGAGAGGCAGGCAGAGAGAGGAAGGGAAGCAGGCTCCCTGATGCGGGGCTCGATTCCAGGACCCTGGGATCATGACCTGAGCTGAAGGCAGAGGCTTTAACCCACTGAGCCACCCAGGTGCCCCAACCAGAGATATTTTAAAATTTTCTTTTCTTTACATCTCTATAAAATATTTAATAATCAATGATATTGTTTGCTACACCTGGGCATATAAAAGTACTTGGTATGCTTTCTTAAAGTTAAGAACCTGATAATAATTACTTTTCTGACTAAATCATATTCATATGAATATATTCGAATGTTAACATAATCCATTTATGTTAAGCATCACAGTTTGGATAACCAGGAGATACTATTTCAAGTTTAGCTATTTCTGATCCAAATCCCTGCCTAATTGTGAGGATATAGTAGTAAGAGTAATGCTAGTTCCTGTAACAACAATAATAACAACAAAATCCACATATTAATAGTTTAATTTAATGCTCATGGAACAGTCCTGGATGGGGGACAGTCAATGGGAAAGCTATTTTCCATATACTTGCTTAGGGAGCCATAAGAGACTGGAAGAGATTGTCATGGTTAGCATATGTCTTCCAAGATTGTTCTACTTGACTTTCTGGTATCTGGAAGAAGAAAATAGCATGGAAGAGTATTCAGGAGGGTTTTATTTTGCACTCAAATTTCTCTGACCAGAACTCCTATCAGCAAGGGAGACTGAGAAATAATAGTCTAGTTTCTTGCATAGGAAAAAAACATGAAAACAGAGTTTGAAGAACAGCTTTTCGCCTCTGCCACAGCCTGTGTTCATAGCATTGAGGACAAAGTAATGTAGCTTCATTTAAACTTTTAATGTAAACTAAAGGTAGCTGTGTTTCCTATCTATTTTCTATAAATCATTATCTACCTTGGGCAAGTGGATGTATAGTCCAAACTTAGGTAAGGTTGGATTAATGAAGAGGTTTACTTAAATTATCTCATTTACTTATTTGAAAATATATTCAAAATTAACCTTTTTCCAAGGAATACTGATTTAAAAATTAAAGTTACCATGACTGAATGCCTATCTTTGAAAAACTGACTTAGGACTCATTTCAGCAACCCTTCCAATACTAATTATTCTCTCATTGATCTGAGCCAAATTCAGTAATTGGTCACTCATAGATCAGCCTGTCACATTCAATCTCTTAGGGATCAGTCTTTGTTGTACGTTAGAGGTTTTTGAATTGAGTAGAATAAAAAATCATGTGGATTGGCATAATAACCCCCAATTAATAAAATATGAAACCAATAAGGTAACCATTCTCTTGTTAAAAATATCATAGATGGTTATGAAATGGTCTTGTCAAGTAGATTCTTTCATGAATCGTGTCTCCAATGGTCTTACTAAAACAAATCCTTATCTTCAGCGAATGCATTAAGACTACAGACAGATTTTGGGAGTCATGGAAGCTGTTCCCTTTGCTGCCCCAAACCTGGGTGTCAGCATGATTCCTTAACCTGTTCTGTAACATTAATGACTGACCTGTCACTCAGCACAAGGACAGATAGGGAGTTTACGGTATGGTGAAGGAACACACACATATAAGACCTCTTTCCTCTCCCACTGCAGTGGCAGCAGCATGAAATTCATTGCAAAGAGAAAACTAAGTGGAAGTGTGCTGTTTAAGCATATCAGTGGAATTAAAAATCAAAACATGAATAGAGGTGTTAGTAGAAATGACACGTAGGTTTGCCTGGGGAGAAAAAGAAAAAAAAACAAACAAACATTTAAGTCCTGGGCCTACATGTACTTAGAAATACCCTGTTATAATTCTAAGTTTACCAACCAAGTCAAGTTTGTACTGATTTAGGTAAAAAATGGATATTCACCATAGGCAGAACCAATTTTTCAGGTCCTAAATTATAAATCCTAAGTAAAATTATAACAAGGATTTCTGTTCTTCTTAAAGCTCTGCTATGCAGCTCATCTCTCTCCCTAGCACACATGTTAAGTTCTGCAGAGAAGAATTCTCTGTGATTTGGAATCCTTCTCATCATGAGCAACAGTCATAGCCATAGTTAAGAGTAGCCCGACTGGGGGGCGCCTGGATGGCTGAGTAGTTAAGTGCCTGCCTTCGGCTTAGGTCATGATCCCAGGGTCCTGGGATGGAGCCCTGTATTAGATTACCTCCCCTAGTGGGAGGCCTGCTTCTCCCTCTCCCACGCCCCCTGCTTGTGTTCCCTCTCTCACGGTGTCTCTCTTTTTCAAATAAATAAATAAATAAATAAATAAATAAATCTTTATTAAAAAAAAAAAAAGAGTGAGGGGCACTTGGGTGGCTCAGAGGATTGGGCCTCTGCCTTCGGCTCAGGTTTTGATCTCGGGGTCCTGGGATACAGCCCTGCATCAGGCTCCCTGCTCAGCGGGGAGCCTGCTTCCTCCTCTCTCTCTGCCTGCTGCTCTGCCTACTTGTGATCTCTGTCTGTCAAGTAAATTAATTAATTAATTTTAAAAAAAGACTCTTAAAAAAAAAAAGAGGGGCCTGACTACAGAAATACTTGAGGACCAACTAAACTGGTAATAAGACTGGGCTTCTTATTATTCATGTTGTCTACATATCTTGGGGTCAACAGATGACCAATGAGGGCTCAAGACTACCTCTTTTCCTTTCTCCTTTGTCTCCATATGGCACTCTCCAGGCTGATTTTTTTCAGCGACCGTCTATATTCCACATTTTTTCCCCCACATTCCACATTTTTTTTTGCTATTGTATCTTGCCAGAACTTATCTCTCTTATATCCCATAGCTTGACAGTTGTGAGAGAATAAATAACTTATCATAGCCACAGTAGTATAGTTGTATAATAAAGGGTACCTTAGGAAACACAAATTTTTAGTGCCCGAAGTGGCTCCACTAGTAGAGATCTTAGAAAACGTGGGCTACTGGTAGTGAAAATAACTGTGGGAAGGAGACCATTTTAGTGCCTTGTGATGGGCAGATTTTAAGAGGGTGATCCCCACCTGCTGGCATTCATGTGCAATTCTTTCCGCTTGAGAGTTGACTGAAATGAGTAAACCCATTCTAACCCACAAGATACTGAAAAACAGATGGAATGCTACTTATGAGATGAGATTATGGAAGTGTGATTTCCAACTTGCTGGCAGATTTTTCTCTTTGGCCTGCTTGGATTGCATGTTTTGATGAAGACAAAAGGAGAAACTCACAAGGCAAGGAACTGAGAGTTGCTCTGGCCAAGAGCCAGTAAGGAACGGCAGCCTCAGTCTGACAGCCCACAGACACCGAATGCAGCCAAAAAACCATGGAGTGATTGTGGAAGAGAACCTGTCAGTAGTTGGGCCTGAAGATGAAACCACAGACCCTGGGTCAACATTTTGATTGCAGCCCTTCAAGGAACCAAGAAGAGGACACCGGTAAGTCATGCCCATATTCCTGACACACAGAAAGAGTGAGATAATAAATGTGTATTGTTTTAGGCTGCTAAATTTGGGGGTAACTTAATGTATAGCCATTGATAACTAAGACCTGCTTCAAACTATATCATTTACATACTTTGCTCATTTGGAAGTGATGTCCTAAAAGTGGGCACTGTATCATTTTTATTTGGTGTAATTGATACATAACAGTAATATTGTTTAATTAAGTGAATAAACAAAAATAATTGCATATGTGAAACCTCCGGTCTTCAGTCCTTTGAGCTGTGCAGCTTGGAAGAGAAGTGCATACTTCTTCCTCTGTTTGGCAGGGAAGGGTATCAGTGATTCAATTAAACTGGTAAAACTCAAGGAAGATGGCCAAGTGACCTGATGTGTCCTCGCAACAATTCCTATTAGGGGCCACTGCCAGATTCCCTGAGAAGACATTCTGCATATTAGTATCATTACGGAACTTTCCACACATGGATATTTTTCATCCTTTAGTTTTTATAGATTTAACTTTCTTTTACAGATGACTATACTTTAGAATTTAGAAGTGCATTATGTGGTTGTATATGTCAGTGTTTTTTCTGCTTAATTACATATTAATTATAAAGCTTTATTATTCTATAAATGCACTATGTTTTGCTTTGTAGCAAAAGAACTATAATACACAGATGCACAATAAAGTTGCTGAAGTAAAAACTGGGATATATGCTTGTGTTACTTCGTGTTTATTATTAAGCGGTTAAATTATAAGGCCCACTCTGCTGATTTTGATAGAATGCCCAAGTTGATAATAATGAATAATAATGACAAAAATCAATTGCAAGACTTTATGGCTTGCCAAATGATGGGAGCTCTTGATATTTTGAAAAGAGACTATGCAGGAATAAAAGCAAATTCAAACTGATGTGTTTGCTTTCAGCATGAAGAATATGAATTAGAAAAATACAGAGGTGGAGAAACCTGGAGGTTCTGCCTATATCTGAGATTAATGTTTATTCAGCAATAAACCACTTTATTGTAAACCATATGTCTGGAGGAATTTAGAGATTCACTGATTTTCCATGCAATGTCTTGATATATAGGCATTATAAATTTCTGAGGGCTTCTATTAGTCAGAAGCATTTTGCAGTTGTTTTAAAATACTTTATGAACAAAGACAATAAAAAAATAAACAGAAAATAGGAGTAAGATTGCCAATAATTATTGGCCATCAAGAAATTGACATATTTCCTAAAACAGTTATAATCTAGGATAGATAAGAAATGCAGGCTGCAACCAGGATAGAAAAGTACCTTGCCTAGGGGAGTAATGGTTATTATCAATATTAGTCTCATAAGATATAGGTCGAAATCCTACTGCTTAATTGGGAAGTCTAATCTAATTGATTGTTACTTCCTTATTAAGCCAATAGATAAATATCATCTTGACCCGGAAGGATCACTGAAGAACACTGCAGTTTTTAGATTGAAGAGAGTTTGTCTATACTTGTTTCTTTACCTTGATTTCTAGACATACACTGATGAATCCATACATGTTTGCCAATTCCAAGGGTGAAAAAATAACGCAAAAATGTGAAATGAAGAGGTGATTAAAAATAATTACATAGGTGTTTCAATAAAACACCTTATGTATCCCTACCATATAAAGTTCTTCAGTTTTAGATTAAATTAGCCTTATTTCTTCTTCACTTGATTGTTCTGTGTATGAAGACATAGGAGGAAGGTATTTTTATCCAGTTCAACCTCAAGGTGCAATTCTTCTGTTTACATGTAACTTATCTCACAGCCACACGCTAGTTATTCATAAGGTCTCTATTAAATTCCTATGAAATGCCATGTGATTCCTAAACTAAATGAAATATACTGTGACACTTATTTTATCTTTCTCATTTCTATGACTACAAACTTCCAACACTCTCTGTTTCTCTCAGGAAATATTCATAGTATTCATAGTTAGCTATTTTAAAAGAATAGCACAGCCCCTCGAAACTTTCAATCGATATTTTTTAGTTATAAAGTTTCCAAGAATGAAATCCTTCACTAATAGAAAATGTTTTCAGGATATTATACCAAGTTACGTGAACATAAATTTCACTGTTGAATCCTAGTGGTGGAAGGGACCCCAGAAAGTATCCAACTAAACTCCCTCATGTTTCAGAGAAAGAAACTAAACCTCAGTAATATAAAGTGTATTTCCTTAGGTCACATCGCCAGGTAAAAAGCTAATGCATTTAAAATGAAAATCTAAAATGCTACCTTTTCGGGGTCTTATATATTATTGTCATTTTTAACAATTTCCTGCCTCCTCTTTGCCTTTGTCTACACAAGCATTTTATAACAAGAACACATTAAACAAAATACTAAATCAGAAAAGACTAAAAACAAAAACACATTTAAATAAGAACAGAATGTTAAAATAACCCTCCCCCCACACAAAACCAACAATAACAAAACCAACAACAATAACAAAATGCCCGCTGCAGGGGCTTACTGTTTAGCTACTATTTGGGTCTAATGTTTGAAATTTATTATAATTTCAAAATCTTTGACCTCACCAGCTTGTGCCTTAAAAACAGTGCCATATTTACTTTCAAACCCAGCTTACATAGTAGGAGGCCCCGCTAGCCTAATTTTTAGAATTACATTCACTCAGAGTGAACATCAACGGATTCCAAGAGGTCCCCAGAATTTGCTTCATGTCTGCCTGGTAACATTTCCTCCAAGCTCTCCCTTCTCACGGAACCGCCAGACTGCTGGCCTGGCTGCTGTGGCCCCAGCAAGGCAGCTGCGTCCTTGACTGAGCTCGGGACTCCCCTCTGCCCCAGCAGCTGGGGCCCATCTGCCATTCCTTCTGGAGAATGGGACCTGTTTTACCTGAACTGCCCACAGCACTATGGGGACCAGATGAAAACTTTAAATAACAACTTCTCAAGCTCTGGGATCATGAAAGGGAATTATGTGCCGAGAATAATACACAGCTTTTGAAAAGGCTCGGAACCATCACTGAAGCTCCCTTGCAGGCCCGCATTCAGCCTTTATCCTGTCCTGCCTCCTCTGCAGTGGCCACAGCAGATCCTATTCACCGTTACAAACGGTTCAGGGATTTCTGAAACTCAGGTTAAAAGAGTCTCCTAAGCCCCCCAAGAGAAAGGAGCTTTTCTCACCCTAAGGTAAGGACCCCTTACCAAATGCTCATCCCTTCCCCCATGAGGCTGACACTTTTTTCAGTCCTAAGGACAGGTCCCGATCTCAGGCACAGGATGTCATCTATCCTAATGGCAACAACATGGCCAGGCACAACAGTCTTCTTTAGTGTATGTTTCAAGTCAGGTTGATTAAGGCTTATGACCATGTGGAAGGCATTACATGCCTGGACTACACAGGCATGGAGGCTACAACTCATTGGGTACGTGTGTACTACTCTTGGATTTAAAGATACCAGAACAAAAACTTCCTACCAAAACCAACTACAAAGAAAAATGAACTTAATAGTAGGTATCAGGAAAAAAAAGCTTTAATAAATGAATTCTGTAGCCAAGTAAAGAAAAATAATTTTTGGTTTGAAGGATCAGAATATTTTCTTAATTTTCTAGATTACTATTGTCATAACTGGTCCACGTGTGGACAGCTGATGCACCTTAGCCTTCAGTGGGAATTTCCTGGACCTTATTTTGACCACATTAGAGATTCCTGCCTTGTGCTGAGGATTTGCTTAGAAGATACACAAGACTACGCAAGCATTTTATAGATTATCTGAGGTAGCTTCTGCTGTTTAACAACGTATAATTTGGGGATTTCACAAGTCAGTTCAACTGAGGTCATAAATTACTGACTTCTCACCTACATGGGTGGACCAGGAGTCAATCTAGTATTTGCTCAACACACAAAGGTCAAAGCATCTGACTGGGGCGACGTGACATTCAACCGTTACTATGCTTTTCAGTTTCATGTGAATATCCGTACTTAAAATTTCTTCCATGGTCACTTTCTTCACAACTACCAGCTCAGAAATCTATCAATGAACCATTACTTGGTATTTGTAATCAAGCACTGTTTTTGACAATGTGATGTTTCTCATTAGTTTTGTTTTCTTCCTGATGCTTGTAGGAAACTATGCACTTGGATTGATGGACTTCCCAGTGTTGACAGTCATAAATAAAACCAAACTGACAAGTGAGAGAGTTCTGGTATGTACAATGACAAGGTTAAGTTTTGCTTGTGACCCCTTTCCATGTCTCATACATATAAAGACAAAGAAAATTTGGGGATAATTGAGAGTTTATATTTTTTAATAAACATACAGTTCTGCCAAACATTTGTTTTATATTGCTTAAATGCAAGTGCTTAGTCAAGTAGGACGATAGTGTTCTTATGATAAATTGTGCATTTAATATCTTTGGGAATTATTTTATATCTACATTTATGGACTTCTTTCCCATGAAACCAAGACTCTGCCTATTTAAAGAAACTTTTAGTAAGTTTCTAGGTAATTCAAGATGAATTTGAGCACCTAAGATTTTTTTCTTGAGTTATGGTTTACATTTTGAGAATTACTTGAATATATAATTTTGTTTGTGTTTGTGTATAAACTATGCATGATTTCCTTTCATGTTATCCTGAGAGGAATTTGATGCAATCATTAAACATATTTTTAATGAGTCCTTTATTAAAGTGTAAAATATATAACAAAAATGGACAAATCATAAAATTTACAGTGTGCTAAATGATCATCATTTGAGGTTCATCTTTGGCATTTGTTCATTTTCATTAATGAATAATGTTCTGTGTATGCATATACATAAACTTATTGAGCAGTACTACTGTTGATGAACATAAGGCTTTTCTCCAGTTTTTGATTCATGCAAATAACACTGTTAGGAATAATTTTTTGCATGTCCTTTGATTCACACTAGTGCATAGCTCAGCTGAACATATTCCTGGGACTAGAATCAGTGAAACATAAAAAAAATGCATATTTACTTTGGTAAACAATACCAAACAGTTTTCCATAGCATTATAAACAATGAGTTCTTCTCTACAAGTGTATGAGATCTAGATCTACCATATCCTAGACCATACTTGCTGCATATAGATATCAACACAGTTTTAGCTATTCTGGCAATGGTATTTTGTGGGGCATTGGTTGACATTTTGCCGACTATATTAATCAGGGTTTTCCAGAGAAACAGAACGTATGGGATGTAGTTATATGTCCTATATTATAGAGAGAGAAAAAGAGAGAGAGAGAGAGAGAAAGAGATATTTCTATGAGGATTGGCTCACATGATTATGGAGGCCTGGAAGTCCTAATCTTCTGCCTTCTACCTAGAGAACAGGTGCTGATCAGTCTACTGATCTGAATGCTAACCTCTTCTGGAAATATTCTCACAGATATACCCAGAAATAATGTTTTACCAGCTATGTGGCAATCCCTTAGTTTAGGGCATCCCTTAGCCTACACAAGTTGACACATAAGATTAACCATCACACTGAATTCTAATTAACATGAGCATCTTTTTTTGTTAGTAGTTTGTCCAAGGCAGGTCCACTTTTTACCAGTTGTGCTGGTAAACAATCAACATATCTCCGTTTGTTTTGAGGCTCTCTAGTCTGTCCTTGTGGTCTATTGGTAATCCTTTCACCAATAATCCACTGATTTCAGTGTTTCAACTATAAAATAAGTTCTGATCAATTGCGAAAGCCCTCCAACTTTGTTATTCAAGATTTTCTTAACTAAATATATTATGTGTAATAAATTATATGTAATTATATAATGTATAATTATATATGAATATATTATTAACATATCAATAAATGTAACAATTATTTATAAATACATTAGGAAATTACAATTATAAACAAATATAATCAATTTAATTAATAAATATAATTAATATATGAATTATATACTATATATCAGTTTTATATCCTTTGACCTATCAAGGCTATGTATAAATGTTTATCAGAAGGTAATAGAGAGACACACAGTAAGTTACAAACAACTATAAGAGCAAAAATGTTAATGCTAAAAAAAGAATCAACTTAATAATCCAATAAAAAGGAAACAATTTTTTAAAAGTTTATTCTAAATGATAGACAACTTTGTCATTATTAAAATAATGTTTTATATGAGTGTTTAAATTAATACATGTATCTATTATTAACTCTAAAGTAGTATACAAAATAGTATAATCAATATGGATCCCAATTTTATAATATACATACTCCTCTTCTAACATGTATATACACATCTTATATATATGTTGTATATACTTATTTATATAAATTATGTATTAGAAGAAATATTAAATGTGGTATATATGCTTGTATTTTTGGACTTTGGGTGATGATAATTTTCTTTCTTTAAACGTGTATTTATTTTCCATATTCTCAGGAAAAGAAGTCATCTTATTAGGAAATAATTTTCTAAATATAGGAATATCTTTAGTAACTATTTGTGTAATTATTTAATAACTGCCTCCTCCCCTAGATTATTCATTCTATGTGTGCAGGAACCATATTTGTTTTGTCTTCTGCTGTTCCCTTACTATCTCCAACACCTGGAACAATATATAGAACATAGTAGATGCTCATTAAATACTTTTTCAAAAATGTTGTTGAAGAAATTGATATAGCTAAACTATGGAATGTTGGTCATCTAAATGCTTACTATATGCTCTAGCATTTGGTAGAAGCCTTCTTTGATACTCAAGAAATGCATAACAAAAGCAAGACTAATGTTAGAGAAACAAATGAAAAATGCTACAAAATTGTCTGGTTTAAAATTACAGGTATATAAGCTGTGGATATATACAGAGTACCGTATTAGCACTAGTATGTTTAAAGTTTTGGGGAAACAAAACTAAATGGATGCATTTTGGTGCAGATGCAAGGAATGTAGTTACCCTGTAAGAAAGTAGGCAGCCTAAATGGATGCAGCCGAGAGAGGATCTTTGGCAGGCAGAGAGAGGTAAGAGAGCCAACACTGAAAGCCTGAAGGGCCAGACTAAACATGGAAGGGCCTAGAGGCTAACTACCTGCTTCACATTTTGCACTTTTAGGTTTGTCTCACTATTCAGGAAGTTCCTGGTGCATGCGGTAGAGCATCATCCTGTGTAAACCTCATGGGGTTTGAATCATTATAGAAAAAATATTTCTGGGGGAAATTAGACAACTTCTTTCATTATTTATGTTTGTTTTAAGTAAATGAAATTAGCAAAATGCTTTATAACAGAAACTTAGTAACTACCAGACTACCAGAGTTCCATAGTCATCCCTAAAGGAGAGTCTAGAGTCCATGAATGAGAACTTGTCATTTTTACAGAGACATATGAAATCTGAAATATTAAATCACAATTTCCCCACCTATAATCATTAATCAATTGCTTAATTAATAAATAACCCTTTAAATGGTTTGGCCTTCACTTGTTAGAATCACTTATGCAAATGGGAAATATTAATGTCAAATTAGAGCTGATGTATAAGTAGTTATGAATAATTTGATAGATTATAACACTTCTTTTGTAATATTTTGAAGCACTCTTATTGCATTAGGCAGACTATAATTGTCAGAGCATTTGCATATTACTTTAGTTACAATGTAGACCATTTTAAAAAAATGAGTATTTGTGTTCTCATTGTCTTTCCATTGGAATTGGTTGGTGATGTCTGATGTATTTGCCTTGCTTCTTAACATTCTATTGATTTTATCACTTGGTCAGATACAATATAAACCAAATTATTATCCTTTTAAAACTACTTGGTGTAGGAGATGGAAATGTGCCATCTGATTTTTAGAAAGTGGCAAATAAGTTTGATATAAACTGTTTGCTAGAACTTAACCACCTTACCCAGCTGGTATTCAAAGGCAGTAAATGTCATGGTGCCAAGCAAAGCAATGAACTTAATAACAACACATCAGGGTTGACATTGGCTCTGATAACATCACATATAAAATGTAGGTTACAATGGATCTGTGCCTTTGCTTTTTTTAGTTTAAAAAGGAAGCCCTGCTAAAATCCATAAACTGGGTCTATGATAGCCATTAACCTTAGAAGATCCTTCTGTATTAACCCCATTAGGTTGTTAGAGCATTTACAACTTTGTGATGAAATGAAGTTGATAAATCTATTAGATTTTTGGTAAAGGACAGGATGAAATATAAATTCATTGTAGATCTCAATATTTTTCTCAACAGTTAAAATCTTTTCACAATTATTTCAGCTGTCAGAAAAAAATGTAGTGCTAACATTTCTTTTAATTTCTAAACCCTTCTTTTTTTTTTTTTTTTTTTAAAGATTTTATTTATTTATTTGTTAGAGAGAGAGAGAGAGAGCAAGCACAGGCAGACAGAGAGGCAGGCAGGGGCAGAGGGAGAAGCAGGCTCCCTGCTGAGCAAGGAGCCCCATGTGGGACTCGATCCCAGAACACTGGGATCATGACCTGAGCCGAAGGCAGCCGCCCAACCAACTGAGCCACCCAGGCGTCCCTCTAAACCCTTCTTTAACACAAATATAACTGAAGCTCGCATAAAAATGATGGATGTTGATGGAGACATTGAATCTCCTCTACTTAAAAAATTTGTATCTTCATTGTATCTTCTTATTTATAATTGCTTTAAAACAACTGCAATTATCTTTCTCAAGATTTGATACATTACAGCTATTTTTAAAATCATTCAATCTTTGTTGCCAGGTAATTTCCTTAAAACTGGGTAATATACAAAATATGGGCTCAAGATACTGATTAGAAAAATAAAATGATTCTAATTATGGTTACTGGGTATATAATGAGAAGTTATATTGCTTCTTTGATATTTATTGAGATTTCAAATGTTTTGTGATCTATATACAGTATGTTATTAAGTAGCTGATATTTTAAATTAAACTGCTAAGTTTCAATGTCTTTCTTTTTGTCTGCTTGATATATTATTTTCTGAGAGTGGTGTGTAAGATCTACAAGTCCAGTTGTTGACTTAATAATGATTTTTCTGCAGAGTTTGATTAGTATACTTTGAAATACTTTGAGCCAACATGGTTTAGGTACATAGGTGTTCATGGTAGAAATGGAAGGGAATCTGTTCTATTATCCCCTTTATCATTATATGCATATCTAATATTATTTTCCTAAAATGGTATTTTGCTTTAAAATCTATTTTGTCAGATACTAAGATTTCAACTTCTGCTTTCTTTCGGGACATATTAATTTAGTATATATTTTTTCCATCCTTTGATTCTCAATTGCTCTGTAATGAATATTTACCTCTTCACTGTCTTTAATAAGAAAGCACTTTAGAATTCTTCCATGTCCCTCACTTTATTAGTCCCCACACCCACCCCTCACAACAGCATATGAATTTGTGTGTTAGTTTGGATACATTTACCTTCATTTTATCCTGCCTTTATTTATTTAGACAACAATTAAAATAACCCTCTACTTTCCATGTCTTAAAACCTCTACTTACCATTTTTATAACATATCTCAAATAATTTCTCCAATTACTCGAGCATACCCTTCAGTGTGTGCCTTTGTATTGCAAATTCGTTTAAAACTTTGTATGTCTGAGAATATTTTTATAATAATTTCATAATGAATGGACTATTTAGCTGCACAGAAAATTCTAAGCTAGATGATTTTCCTTCAAAATTGTAAATGTGTTTTTCTATTATCTTTCTGCATTCAGTATGCTTATTTGCTCATTGATAGCTGACTTTTTCTATTTGGAAGCTTTATGAGGATGACAATTTACATGATGTTCTCAAATTTTCTAATAATTTATCTATATGTCATTTTTTCCCCCTTCCTATTGTTTGGTCCTCTGTGAGCCCTTTACTTGAGGTCACTTCTCTCTCTTTAACCCTGGGAAATTTATATCCATTTTTTCTTCTACACATTTCAACTTCATTTTTATTTTCCTTTCTTCTCAGACTCTCATAATCTGAATATCTACACATTTATTTCTAGTCCTATTTCTCTTGGATTTTATGTTGTATATCATCTGTGTCTATGACTGCTGCTCTCTGGGAAGTTCCTAAACTGAGATTTTAGTTTCCTAATTTATTCATCATCTATGTCTATCCTACTGTTTACTGAACCATTTTGTTTTTCATTTCAACTGTTATGTTTTTCATACTTTACTGAGTTAAGATTTTGTGGTATTTTGTTCTTGTTTTATGTTGCTGTCATCTTCCCTATCTCCCAAAGCCTATTTATCATGCTGAGTTTAGATTCTTGGTCCATCTGTTCCCATAATTATATTTCTGATGCATATGTTCTCCCAAGACTTTGGCCTTGGACATCTTTCTCTTTCTATCTACATTTCTATCTCTGGTGATCTCGTGCTATTTAATGACTTTAAATATAATTTTCATGGTGATAACTCACAAATTTGTATATCTGCTAGGAATTCACTAGTTTCCAGACTCAGATATCTACCTGCCTACTTGATGGCTCCACTTGGCTGTACAATAAGCATCTTCAACTTAAATGTTCAAGACTAATTAATATCCATGCCCTTTCCGTATACACCAGCTCCTTCTATAATCCTATCCATTTTAAGATGTTCCATTCTTGGGGCATCTGGCTGGCTCAGTGGGTGGAGCATGTGACTCTTGATCTGAAGATTGTCAGTTTGAGCCCCTTGTTGGGTATAGAGATTACTTAAAAATAAACTCTTTTATTTTTTTAAAATAAGTTTCCTTCTTCCAGTTGCTCAGACCAAAAATTTCTTCCTACTGCATTCCTGACTCCTTCCTTACATATTCTACATATTCTACCTCCAGTTTATCAGAAATCCACTGGCTTTACATTTCCAATTATATACACAGTGTGACCATGTTATACATACCTCCTCCCCTGCCTTATCTTTTGCCCGTTTGCCAATCTTCTTACATGCGCTCTTGCCCTCTTCTACTCAACACAGTAGACAGAGGGATCCTGTTAGAATGTCAGCCAGATTGTCCCAGTCTTCTGCTCACAATATCCTAACAGCTGTCCATCTCACTCACAATGACAAAGACCTAACTGTGACCTTTGGGGTTCTACCTGATGCTCTTAACTCAACCTCCTGATACCATCTTCTGCTTTTCTTATTCACTCCATTCTACCCACACCCATCATCTTGGTCTCGCTTAAATAGACCAGATTTCTTACAGGAGATGATCTCAAAAAATCATCTTCGCAGTGATACCTTCTCTTTTGTCACCCATCCTCACTCAAATATCACAGTTAGCCATCTTATGTCTCCCCTCCCCAATTCATTTTTCTTCCCTATCACCCATTATTACCTAATATTGTATTACTTATTTATTTTAGTTTTCTGTTAAAGTTTCATTTACGTACAATAAAATTCTCCCCCTTTAAAGGAGGGTTCTGCGAGTTTTGACAGATGTGTGTAGCAGTGGAGCCACCATCACAATAAAGATACAAAACAGTTCCACTGACCAAGGAATTCCTCCATGCTCTTTTGTAGTTATCCTTTCCAATACCTGCAAACCCTGGCAACCAGTGATTTTTTTTTCTCTCCTTCATTATCATATCATCTTTAAAAAAAAAATGGCATATACATGGAGTCATGACTAATGTCACTTAAAAAAAAATAAAGATTTATTTGAGAGAGAGAGAGAAAGAGAGAGAAGGTACAAGTGGTGGCGGTGGGGGGTGGCAGGCAGAGGGAGAAGCAGGCTTCCCACTGAACAGGGAGCCTAATGCAGGACTTGATCCCAGGACCCTGAGAGCATGACCTGAGCCAAAGGCAGACACTTAACTGACAGAACCAACCAGGCACCCCTGAACATCTTTCTTGATGTTCATTTGATTTTGGCTTCTTTCATTTACCATAAAGCATCTAAATCCAACCATACTTAGTTGCATGTTTCAGTATGCCACTCCTTTTTACCACTGAGTAATACTCCATTGTATCGATGTACAACAGTTCACTTTCCAGTCCCCATCTGAGGGACATTTGAATTATTTTCAATATTTGCTGATTATAAAAAAGGTCACTTTTTAATAATTATTTTTATAAGCATTTACATGCAAATTTCTATGAGAACAAGTTTTAATTACTTTTGGAAAAATATCTGTGTGTAGAATCATTTGATTATGTGGTAAATATATATAAATATATACTTAGCTTTGTAATAAATACCAGGCTCTTCAAGTGGCTGTAGTATTTTTCATTTCCACCAACTTGTGCAAAACTTAACAGTTTCGATTGTTCTACATCTTCAATACCCATCAGAACTATTTTTTTTTCTTTCTTTTTGGCTTGTTTTTGTTTCTTAGTCATTCTAATTGGTATTTAGTGGCATCTCTTTTTAAATTTGCATTTCTCTAATAACTAATCATGTAGAGCATCTCTTCATGAGCTTATTTGCCAACCCAATATCTTTCTTGATAAAGTATCTGTTGACATAGTTTGTCCATTTTCTTCCTTAGAGTTTTTCTTTTCTTTTTAATAAGCTTTTTTTTTTAAGATTTTATTTATTTATTTGACAGACAGAGATCACAAGTAGGCAGAGAGGCAGGCAGAGAGAGAGGAGGAAGCAGGATCCCTGCTGAGCAGAGAGCCCGATGCAGGGCTTGATCCTAGGACCCTGGGGTCATGATCTGAGCCAAAGTGAGGCTTTAACCCACTGAGCCACTCAGTCACCCCTCTTTTAAATAAGTTTTGAGCATTTTTTATATATTCTGGATATAAATTCTTTATCAGAAATATGATTTGTAAATATTATTTCCCAGTGCATAGCATGCATTCTTATTCTCTTATTTCTCAATGAACACAAGTTCTTAAATTTGATAAAGTTCATTTGTCAAATTTTTCTTTTACAGATTCACTTAAAGTTTAACTACAGAAATATACACAGTAAGAAATATATGCATATTTTTATATTTCTTTCTCATTCACAGCAAGAGAGGACAAGAGACATTTATTACAAAAAATAGCTCACACAATTGTGGAGACTGGCTAAGCTATTTCAAAATACATAGAATAGACATCTTACCAATGTTTATTCTTCCGATCCAAGAGCATGGAATGGTCTTCCATCTTTTTGTGTCTTCTTCAATTTCTTTCATGAGTGTTCTGTAGTTCCTCGAGTACAGATCCTTTACCTCTTTGGTTAGGTTTATTCCCAGGTATCTTATGGTTCTTGGTGCTATAGTAAATGGAATCGATTCTCTAATTTCCCTTTCTGTATTTTCATTGTTAGTGTATAAAAAAGCCACTGATTTCTGTACATTGACTTTGTATCCTGCCATGTTGCTGAATTGTTGTATGAGTTCTAGTAGTTTGGGTTGGAGTCTTTTGGGTTTTCCATATAAAGAATCATGTCATCTGCAAAGAGAGAGAGTTTGACTTCTTCATTGCCAATTTGGATACTTTTTATTTCTCTTTGTTGTCTGATTGCTGTTGCTAGGACTTCTAATACTATGTTGAACAAGAGTGGTGAGAGTGGGCATCCTTGTCGTATTCCTGATCTCAACGGGAAGGCTGCAAGCTTTTTCCCATTGAGGATGATATTTTTTTTTAAAGATTTTATTTATTTATTTGACAGAGAGAGATCACAAGCAGGCAGAGAGGCAGGCAGAGAGAGAGAGAGGAGGAAGCAGGCTCCCTGCAGAGCAGAGAGCCCCATGTGGGGCTCGATCCCAGGACCCTGGGATCATGACCTGAGCCGAAGGCAGAGGCTTAACCCACTGAGCCACCCAGGCGCCCCGAGGATGCTATTTGCTGTGGGTCTTTCATAGATAGATTTTATGAAGTTCAGGAATGTTCCCTCTATCCCTACACTTTGAAGCATTTTAATCAGGAACGGATGCTGGATTTTGTCAAATGCTTTTTCTGCATCAATTAAGAGGACCATGTGGTTCTTCTCTCTTCTCTTATTAATTTGTTCTATCACATTCATTGATTTGTGAATGTTGAACCATCCTTGTAGCCCAGGAATGAATCCCACCTGGTTGTGGTGGATAATCTTTTTAATGTGCTGTTGGATCCTGTTTGCTAGGATCTTGTTGAGAATCTTAGCATCCATATTCATCAGTGATACTGGTCTGAAATTCTCCTTTTTGATAGGGTCTTTGCCTGGTTTGGGGATCAAGGTAATGATGGCTTCATAGAAAGAGTCTGGAAATTTTCCTTCTGCTTCAATTTTTTGAAACAGCTTCAGGAGAATAGGTGTTATTTCTTCTTTGAAAGTTTGGTAGAATTCCCCAGGGAATCCATTAAGTCCTGGGCTCTTGTTTTTTGGGAGGTTTTTGATCACTGCTTCAATCTCGTAACTAGATATCAGTCTATTCAGGTTGTCAATTTCTTCCTGGTTCAATTTTGGGAATTTATAGTTTTCCAGGAATGCATCCATTTCATCTAGGTTGCTTAGCTTATTGGCATATAACTGCTGATAATACCTTCTGATGATTGTTTCTACTTCCTTGGTGTTAGTTGTGATCTCTCCCTTTTCATTCACAATTTTATGAATTTGGGCTTTCTCTCTTTTCTTTTGGGTTAGTGTGGCCAATGGTTTATCAATCTTATTGATTCTTTCAAAAAACCAGCTTCTAGTTTCATTGATATGTTCTACTGTATCTCCGGTTTCTACCTCATTGATCTCAGCTCTAATCTTGGTTATTTTCCTTCTTATGTGTGGAGTTGGTTTAATTTGTTGTTGATTCTCCAGTTCTTTAAGGTGTAGAGACAGCTGGTGTGTTCTGGATTTTTCAATTTTTTTGAGGGAGGCTTGGATGGCTATGTATTTCCCCCTTAGGACCGCCTTTGCTGTATCCCATAGGTTTTGGACTGAAGTGTCTTCATTCTCATTGGTTTCCATGAATTGTTTCAGTTCTTCTTTGATCTCCTGGTTGATCCAAGCATTCTTAAGCAAGGTGGTCTTTAGCTTCCAGGTGCAAGTTGGTGCAGCCACTTTGGAGAACAGTGTGGAGATTCCTCAAGAAATTAAAAATAGAGCTTCCCTATGACCCTGCAATTGCACTACTGGGTATTTACCCCAAAGATACAGATGTAGTGAAAAAAGGGCCATCTGTACCCCAATGTTTACAGCAGCAATGGCCACAGTCACCAAACTGTGGAAAGAACCAAGATGCCCTTCAACAGACGAATGGATATGTGGTCCATATACACTATGGAGTATTATGCCTCCATCAGAAAGGATGAATACCCAACTTTTGTAGCAACATGGATGGGACTGGAAGAGATTATGCTGAGTGAAATAAGTCAAGCAGAGAGAGTCAATTATATGGTTTCACTGATTTGTGGAGCCTAACAAATAGCATGGAGGACAAGGGGAGTTAGAGAGGAGAAGGGAGTTGAGGGAAATTGGAAGGGGAGGTGAGCCATGAGAGACTATGGACTCTTAAAAACAATCTGAGGGTTTTGAAGGGGCGGGGGTGGGAGGTTGGGGAACCAGGTGGTGGGTATTGGAGAGGGCACGGATTACATGGAGCACTGGGTGTGGTGCAAAAAACAATGAATACTGTTACGCTGAAAATAAATTAAAAAAAATTAAAAAAAATACATAGGATAGGCAGTTAGGTTGCTGATAAGCAGTTTTGAATCCATGAGCATGGGTGACAGTAGTATTCTACAGGTAGAATTTCTTTTCTCCAATTGTTCATTGCTAGTATATGGAAATCTGATTGATGTTTGTGTACTGACCTTGTGTTCTTCAACCTTACCAAATGCATTTATTTGTTCTAGTAGGTTTTGTAGTTTCATTGGGATTTTCTATAAAGACAATCATGTTGACTACAAATAGCTAATGTTTTATTTCTTTCTTTCCAGTGTTCATACCTTCTGTTTCTTTTTCTTCACTTATTGCACTAGGTAGGAACCCCATTATGAGGTTAATTCGGAGTAGTTTGAGGGTGCATCCTTGTGATGTTATTTATCTTATTTCTTGACTTCCCCTTCTCCTTGCCAATGTCATCATAAGACAGGGCCTGGAAGTTGGGCTATTTCTTTGTATGATTCTCTCTTTTATCTCCAATGCCAATAAAAATGGTCTTGTAAGCAAATAGTTGGTGAACAAAGTATTGTGATGTTTTCTTTTCTTTCTTTCTCTTGAGGTAGTTTTAGTCCTTGTTTTGGTATTTCAGCCTATGAACTCAAATTCTTCTTCTTTTTTTTTTTTTCAATTTAGTTCAATTAACTAACATACAGTATATTATTCGTTTCAGAGGTAGTGAACTCAAATTCGTATATAGTATTTAGTACCAAAGACCAGACCCAAGTCTGGAGAGTTTAGTAGAAAGAGGGAGGATAATATTCAGGCTGGAGAGCCCAGATACCCCAGAACGGCTGTGGACTATATATCCTATTTGCTGGCACTGCATCAAGCACGCCTTGATACTCCTAGAGGGAAGCAGCGTGGGGAGCAGGCAGCCTTCTCAGGTTGATACACCCTTTCAGGGGTTTGGAAGAAGCACATGGAAGGCAAAGGTGTAAGAGTAGGTGGCCATGCTCACTGACTTTTATCCCAGTAAGGATTTCCTGCCTTCCTCATATTACCCCAAGGATACCTGTATAGGTGATCTGGTTTGTCCTTAATATTTCTGTAATGCAGGGGTGCCTGGGTGGCTCAGTGGATTAAAGCCTCTTTAAACCTTCAGCTCGGGTCATGATCCCAGGGTCCTGGGATTGAGCCCTGCATCGGGCTCTCTGCTCAGCGGGGAGCCTGCTTCCTCCTCTCTCTCTCTCTCTGCCTGCCTCTCTGCCTACTTATGATCTCTATCTGTCAAAATATAAATAAATATAAATAAAAATAATAAAAATACAAATAAAATATTTTAAAAAGTATTCTGTAATTCAGGGTCATGGAAAGAAAGTTTAAAAATATCTTCCTCAACCCTTTAACTGCTCATCAGCTTTCTGTGCCCAGGCTAACACCATTCACTTTCCACTCCTGCCTCTTCTCTGCTACATCAGTATGTCAGGAACTAACAGTAGTTCAAGGCAGTTTCAGTTTTCAGGACATTCTTTTCTTCTCTCTCTCTGTCTCTCTCCCCCTCCCTTCCTTTCTTCTTCCCTCCCTTCACCTCTTCCTTTTCTCTTTCTTTCATGTCTTAAGTAAATGTTTTAACTACAGAAAGTTTCAAATGGATGTACAGAAAATAGTACAGTGCCCCTCGTGTATCCTTTATTCAGATTAAAAACATTGGCTGATGGCCAATACTGCTAAATTCACTCTCTCCTGGATAATTCTGAGAGGAACCCCAGACTTCATATTTGCAGTGGATCTGCACTGTGTCCTTTTAACAAAGCTGCAATTACGCTTTCCAGAATTCCCTGCTTTGCAAAGTTGCAGGTTACTATGGTCCATTAGAGACACGTATGAGGTTTGGAAGGTAGAAGAGAAGCTGTCGTCATATGTATTTTATGTTTGGAGGATTGGTTCAGGGCATGAGGTGCTGTTACTGCTCAGACATGTTGTCACTGGTCCTCTGTCATGGCAGCAGCAGGGCTTGTACCCCTGTGCTGGGCTAGATCCTTCTTCAGTTTCTTCCATTTCTGGACCAGGCAAGTGCCTAGCAACACATCAAGATATCACCTTCTCCTGCAGGATAGCCCATCATTGAGACTGAAAACTTGAATGTGGTGAGAGAACAACATGGTCCCAGTCTGCTCTTGTGTGGCTCATTCATACAAGTTTCCATTTTGTCCCACTTCACACCATGTCCCCTTCTCAACCACCTGCTCTGAAGACTTCATTCATAAGCACCAGACACAGAAACAATGACCTCACATAGACTGTGTCATCTCATAAGGTTAAGCAGAAGCAACAGTTAAAAGGAACTTTTGAAAGTAATATGCTGGAATTAGGCAAAGGATGGAGGGTAGGGCATGCTGGGCCACTATTATCTTTAACTTCAAGGAGTCTGCTTCCTTGATTAAACCCCAAATGAAACAATATTTCACCTATAAATATCTGTATATGTAAAAATACAAATAAGAAAATTTTGTTTATAAATAAAAATCTCCAATTCCATGCCATTTTATAAAACCAGACAAAATTAAAAATGATTTCTTTCAAGTCCCTCTATGGTCCCCCTTTCCCACCCTCCGATTCCCATTTTGAGAATATATCCTTCTATAGTTTCTCCCAGAGAACAGATTCTGGGGAAGAAATTCACAATACTTTGCTATCTTGCTAGTCCACTAAAATATATATCATCTGATGAAATTTTATTAGTATTTGATTGCTTTCAAGACTACTATCTTCAAACAAATAAGAGACCAAATAGGTTATAATAAGATACAGTATTATAAGTGATTTGTGAAAAGTATTAGTCCATTCAGAATATTTCTAAATGCCTTTTTTTTTTTTTTTGACAGAGAGAGAACAAGAGAGATAAAGAGAGAGCATGAGCAGGAGGGGCAGAGGGAGAGGGAAAGAGAATCCCAAGCTCCTAAGCTGACTCCACTCTGAGTGCAGAGCTGACACAGGGCCCAATCTCACCACCCTGAGATCACAACCTGAACTGAAACAGGATGCTTAACTGACTGGTCCACCCAGGTGTCCCTCAATTGACTACTTTTAAGTCGCTCTTCAGTGTATTTGTTTCCTACTGATATTAGAATGTAAATGTATTAATGTGACAGTATGGGGTATGTACTTATATTAGTATAGGAACAGTATACTAAGAATACTGTATATTCAGTATTTTCTTTTCTCAAAGAAAAGAAAACCCATCTCTTTTTGGGAACTCTAAAATATTCATATTGCCTATGTTTCTTGGTAAAGCTCCTTGGATACTGCTTAATTGTCTACCAATCCTTGATTATGAATTTATAAGACCTACATAAAACAGAATAGAATCTGAGTATTTTGACATAGTGATTGTGTTTCTATTTGGCATTAGAAATGACTTTTGAGCAAATCAGATTATAATTACTACCTTGGTAATCCATTGATTTTTGTTCATGGAGATTAATGTAAGAGGTTCCTCCCTAATCATAAACTTAAATAGAATATTTTCCTGGTATCTTTTTATTTTTATATATACCATAATGCCATGCTGATACTTTCTAGGAAAACAAAGCAATAAAACAAAAAAGGAAAGGAAGAAAAGAGAAGGGGAGGGAGGGGGGAGAAGGAAGAGGAAAAAAAAAAAAACCTTTTTGGAATTTGAAGGAGGTTTTTCAGTCAGTACCTGTAGTTGAAATAACAATCACGAATGAACCAAGGATGAGATTAAGCAGCGGGTCAGAGATGACATTAAGATTTCAGTAATTCCTGAGCATATAACTATTGCCTTACTTGAAACTATCCCAGACATCAACAACCACAACAAAACTGCTGCTGAAACAACCTATTTGTTATTTTACACGACACACACACCTGCTAACATACCGTATTTGCTCATAAGCTGCCAGAAGTAGTTTTCTTTGTTTTATAACCAAAACTGGATGAAAACCTTGAATTAACTTCCTCAGGCAGGATGAAAGTCTGTTGGTTGTGGGTTCTGAGACAGAGATGTTGATAACAGTAGTTAAGGCTTGGACTCCCACATCATTGTGACAGTCACACCATTTCTGTATATGGTCAGGTGACTGCTCCATAGTCCTTGAGTTTCAGCATGGGACTATTATATGAAGGTGTTGTTTGTAATAAATAATTATTTATTTTTCCTTTGGAAGGGGAAAACAGAACCTTTATGAGAAGCATTTACTGCGAATCCTAGAAATTAAAATTAAAATCCCATAGGGCAAAGTAAGATAATTATTTTCCTCCAATATCCATCCCTGATTAAATTTCTGGCCCTATTAAAATGTATGAAAAATTAGCCATCTTATTAATAATTATTTCAACTTGTTCCTGTTTTGAGTTAAACTGATTATACATAATAATTTTTTCAGTTTTAAATTAGGAAGGTAATATCATCACTGCAACTAAAAAGCAAACAAAATTCATTGAATTTCCCTGTGTGCCTGAACAGTTCCAAGCATGTAACTTTGAAAATGAAGCTTTCAGAGCTTTTCCTCAAAGCTTTTTTCTAACTTATTTCTGTTGACTATAAGCTTTTATAGAACTTAGATAATTAAGCTACATATTCTATTATTTGATTACTTATTAGAAGGATATGTTAAAGTTGATGTTTCAGTATTATTAAAACATAGCACATGTTCTTGAATGAATGGACACAAATGATGTGATTTTTAAGAGGAACCATGTATATTATAGTTATAGAGGAACTATGTATATTATATGTATATTATACATATATAATAATGTATATATTTAATTTACCAATAAATTGTTACATGAAAGCATTACTTGAAATATTATAATGTCAATGTAGATATTTCAAATCCATCTACTTATTAAATTCTTTCAGAAAGACTTCAATTATGTTAATTTATAACATCCAACACCCTTTTGAATTTATTCTAGTTCATAATTCTAAGGACATCCATACAATTAAATATGGGCATTGATAGTGCTTTTGTGGTAAAACAAAAAAAAAAAGAAAGCTATTTTGTACTTTCCATGGAAATATATATGTGTGTGTGTGTGTGTGTGTGTGTGTGTGTGTGTATACATTTATGTTTATATATATAGAACTGGGGCTGGCTTAATGTGTAGAGGTATGACTGGATAAATATAAAACAGAGTTGTAGGTCTCTTATGGTTTCCATTCTTTTACAGACAAGGCTAGGGGAATTGCTGCCATCTGATTGAGATTCATTTGCAACACAGTATCACTAAGAAAATGCAAAATTTATTTGGAATGATCTTTAGTTTCACAGTTTAATCTATTGTTGTTCACATTTGTACATCTTCTCTAGCTCATGACATATTCCTCCAGGGAAAAGCAAAGTCAAAGAACATAAATATTGGTGCTTACATTTACAAGTAGGTTGAAGTCCCCCAGGGAGAAAAGAACATATATTAATCTTCCAATAGTCTAGAGCATTATGCCAACATTATAAAGTAATAATCATAGTTACACTACACTTTGAAATCTAATAGCCATTGTATAATTCTATTCACTTTAAGTATAAATTTTCTCCCGTAATATAACATATTGTAACATAACATAACATAACATAGCATAACATAACATAACATAACATAACATAACATAACATAACATACATTGCAGAGCACAGAATACCAGTCTATAATCCAAGCAATAGCCAAAGGAATTAAAAAATATATATATTTTATTACTCATTACTTATTAGAAGGATATGTATTTTTTCCTAGAAATATAAAATAATTCAACATTTCCCCAAACTTTAGAGAGCTCCCAGTTTACAGCAGTTACTTTATTTATTTTTTATTTTAATTTTTTTAAAGATTTTATTTATTTATTTGAGACAGAGAGAGGAGAGAGAGCACATGCACAAGCAGAGGGGAGAGGGGCAGAAGTAGAGGGAGAAGCAGGCTCTCCACTGAGCAGGAAGCCTGATACAAGGCTCCATCCCAGGACTGAGCAGGAAACCCTGGTGAGGGCTCCATCCCAGGACCCTGGGATCATGACCTGAGCTGAAGGCAGATTCTTAACTGACTGAACTACATAGGCACCCATATAGCAGTTATTTTAAATGCTACATTTAAGTCTGATTGAAAGTATAATTTCTTTTTCAGTGTTCCAAGATTCATTGTTTATGCACCACACCCAGTGCTTCACGCAATATATGCCCTCCTTAATACCCACCAACAGGCTAACCCAACCCCTCACCCACCTCCCTTCTAAAACCCTCAGTTTGCTTCTCAGAGTTCACGGTCTCTCATGGTTCATCTCCCCCTTCAATTTCCCCCATCTAACTTATCCTCTCCTTCTCCCAATATCCTCTGTGTTATTCCTTATGCTCCCCAAGTAAGAGAAACCATATGACAATTGACTCTCTCTGCTTGACTTATTTCACTCAGCATAATCTCCTCCAGTCCTGTCCATGTTGATACAAAAGTTGGGCATTCATCCTTTATGATGGAGGCATAATATTCCATTGTATATATGGACCACATCTTCTTTATTCAATTGTATGGAACCAGAAGAGACCCCAAATTGCTAAGGAAATGTTGAAAAAGAAAAACAAAACTGGGCGCATGACGTTGCCTGAGTTCAAGTTTTGCTACAAAGCTGTGATCACCAAGACAGCATGGCACTGGCACAAAAACAGACACATAGATCAGTGGAACAGAGTAGAGAGCCCAGATATGGACCCTCAGCTTTATGGTTAAATAATCTTCGACAAAGCAGGAAAAAATATCCAGTGGAAAAAAGACAGTCTCTTCAATAAATGGTGCTGGGAAAAGTGGACAGCTATATATAGAAGAATGAAACTTGACCATTCTATTACGCCATACACAAAGATAAACTCAAAATGGATAAAAGACCTCAACATGAGGCAGGAATCTATCAAAATCCTAGAGGAGAATATAGGCAGTAACCTCTTTGACATCGGCCACAGCAACTTCTTTCAAGATGTGTCTTCAAAGGCAAAGGAAACAAAAGTGAAAATGAACTTCTGGGACTTCATCAAGATCAAAAGTTCTGCACAGCAAAGGAAACAGTCAACAAAACAAACAGGCAACCCACGGAATGGGAGAAGATATTCGCAAATGACAGTACAGACAAAGGGCTGATATCCAAAATCTATAAAGAACTCCTCAAACTTGACACACTCAAAACAGATAATCATGTCAAAAAATGGGCAGAAGAAATGAACAGATCCTTCTCCAAAGAAAACATACAAATGGCTAACAGACACATGAAAAAATGTTCATCATCATTAGCCATCAGGGAGATTAAAATCAAAACCACATTGAGATACCACCATATATCAGTTAGAATGACCAGAATTAACAAGACAGTAAACAACAAGTGTTGGAGAGGATGTAGAGAAAGGGGAACCCTCTGACACTGTTGGGGGGAATGCAAGTTGGTGCAGCCATTTTGGAAAACGGTGTGGAGATTCCTTAAGAAATTAAAAATAGAGCTTCCCTATGACCCTGCAATTGCACTACTGGGTATTTACCCCAAAGACACAGATGTAGTGAAAAGAAGGCCCATTTGTACCCCAATGTTCATAGCAGCAATGGCCACAATCGCCTAACTTGTATAGAGCCAAGATCTCTTCGACAGATGAATGGATAAAGAAGATATGGTCCATATATACAATGGAATATTATGCCTCCATCAGAAAGGATGAATACTAACTACTACTAAAACTCATACAGCAATTCAGTAATGTGTCAGGATACAAAATCAATGTACAGAAATCAGCTGCTTTCTTATATACTAACAATGAAAATACAGAAGGGGAAATTAGAGAAATGATTCCATTTACTATAGCATCATGAACCATAAGATCCTGGGAATAAACCTAACCAAAGAAGAAAAGGATCTATACTCGAGGAACTACAGAACTCTCATCAAAGAAATTGAAGAAGACACAAAAAGATGGAAAAGCATTCCATGCTCATGGATCAGAAGAATAAACATGGTTAAAATGTCTATATTGCCTAGAGCAGTCTATACTTTCAATGCCATCCCGATCAAAATTCCACCAGCATTTTTCAAAGTGCTGCAACAAACAATCTGAAGAATATAATTTTTGATTGCCTAATGCTTCAAATATGGAAACATGTGGCTAAGCCTGCCAGGCAATTAAGAAAATACAAATGTAGTGTTTTCATTGTGTTCTGTGGGAACTTAAAAGTTATATATTGATTCAAATTGGAGAATTCATTGAGTTTTTTGATCAACAAATTTTGGGGATAAAATGGGTATAGACTATCTCTTTATTATCAAGTTTATTCAAAATAAAAGCTAGTGAAAGAATTACATGATTTTTAAAAATTCATTCAAGTAGTATATATTGATGGCCATGATTGTCACGTAGTCTATTAGGTGCGTGGTATTTTAACATGGTAAGCAAAGAAATAAAAATTGTAGTTTCTGCTTATCTTGGAGTTGAGAGTGTAATGCAGTTTATTTACCTACCATAATTAGTGGTGTGTGTGTGCGCGTGTGTGTGTGTGTGTGTGTGTGTGTGTGATTTCCATTCCTTTTGTATAGAACCAAAAAACCCCCACCATATTACCACAATAAAGAGAATACCTTTTTTTCTCTCTTTCCTCATTTCTAAAGGATTTCATAAAAGTGATGAAGGACCAATGTAGGGTAAACAACTTCCTTGCAAGAGAAAAATAGGCCCCTGTTCTCCTCCTTCGTTCCCCCCAACCAAGCACAGCATCAATTGCATGGGCAGCAGAACCTTTCTCTGTTGATTTACTTACTACAGTCTAGGATGCAAAACACAGTTTGACAATTTGACTAGGCACTAATAGCTCAAAGAGGTCATTGTAATTTGCAGAATGAACCCCAGATATCATCACAGATCATCACTTATTCCATGAAAAATGTTAATATAAAAATAATAACCATAGAAACCTTTTTGCTCAACCTCTACTTGCCTAATTTGCTGGATTCAGCAAAGCTTTCATTTCCTTGAAATAGAAAACAGAGTTTCTCAATATACGGACCACCTCTTCTGTAAGACTTCCATTCTAAATGCACCCGCTGACCACTGTGCTGATAAGAATCTGTTTGGGGTGCCTAGGTGGCTCAATCTCTTAAGCAGCTGACTCTTGGTTTTGCCTCATGTCACAATCTCAGGGTCCCACATGGGGCTCCATCCACAATGAGTGTGGAGTCTGTTTATCTCTCTCCATTCCACTCTGCCCCATCTCCCCACTCTCTCAAATAAATAAATAAAAAGTTAAAAAAATCAGTTTTTCCCAAACTGATTTATTTTGGTTATATTTCAAAATTACAGTATTTCATTAAGTGTTATGTAAATAATAAAAAGGGTGTGTAAAGGCATTAATTTTACAAAAATCAAGAAAAATTCATGGGAAAGATTTGATAATGCAAATAGTTGAAAAAAATTATTAGGGGTATATGAGACATATGTAAAAGAATAGGAAAGAAATGTTAAATTCCAGATAGATTCTGCACTCAGCTTGCTCCTTAAGTGGCTCCCCATTAAATGAAACCAAATCTGAATTCACAGGTAATAAATTATGGCTTTATTTTATGGTGGAAAAGTAACACCAATAAATAATCAGAAATCACACAGGCAAAAAGTCTTGGTCCTAACTCAAAAGTTTGGTTAATGAAGGTGAATTTTTTTAAATTAAGATAATGCATTTAGGAAACATAGGTGTACTTATTTTTTATATTTTTTTGATGATTTTATTTATTTATTTGAGAGAGAGCATGTGAACATGAGAAGGGAGAGGGGCAAAAGGAAAGGGAGAAGCAGGCTACCTGCAGAGCAGGGACCCCCAACATGGGGCTCGATCCCAGGATCCTGGGATCATGACCTAAGCCAAAGGTAGACATTTCACCAACTGAGCCACCCAGACATCTATAGGTGTAGTTTTTAAATGATCACTGCTTTAACCACAGAATTTTAAATAATATTATTTCTAATAAAATTATTTCTATATATACATGTATATATATACATATATGTATATATATATATACACACACGTATATATATGGCCATCCATATATATATATATATATATATATACACACACACACACACACATATATATATTATCATTGAGACCGTCTGAATTAATTTGAATGGTAAAAGCAGTAAATACTTGGATTAGAAATGTGTGGAAAAGTAAGTGGCTATAGTGAGTAAATATTCTGTTTTGGAATTCAACTTTTATGGCTTTATGGATTATTTGAATCAAAAGGAATTTTCTGTGTCCAAAGAAGAGTCTAAAACAAAACAAATGAAGGAAGATACCATCAAGAAAATGAATTTTTTACAACACTTTCATCTCAAGAAAGCAAGTTTTAGAAGGTAATTTTAAAAAATCTTCTGGAAAAGAGACAATATGAAAGAAAGTTTCTTAGTTTGAGTTTAGAAAATAGAATCATCAGGGGGAGCAATAGGTTTTGTGGTATCTGCTGTTGTGTAATAATGGAGAATCTCTTTTACAAAAAGTAATACAAAATTATAAATTCTAAATTATATATGAAAATGAATATTTATTTTGGATAAGAAAAGAATCAGTATATATACATAATATGTTTTTAAAGTTGACAAATATCACAAGCATTATGTCATCAGAAAAATAACATTTAGTAACTGTCTGACACACCTAACCATTTCCCCTTTTATTTGTCTGCAATATTACTGACATTTTCAAATAAAAATTTAAAAATATTTTCTATGGAACAATACAAATGATGTCTTGCTTCTTGTGTGGTTGATCAAAATTTGATTTTTTGGAAGATTTCTTCCAGTTTCACAATTTGTTCTTGGTAATGCCGTGTGAAATTTTTAGAATTGTCAACATTTGGAAAACTTGTATCAAATTGTTTTCATAGAAGAAGTATGTGATTCAGAACCATTTTGCTGCATCAATAACAATTTTGCGTGTCTCTTAGTATCACAGACTAAGATGGGTCTGAAATGCTGGGACCTGGAAAGCAGGTGACTTCTCATATGGTCACACAGTTGTGCTTCCTATTACAGCATTGTTACCAACTTTTGCTTTACAATTGTAGGAATTCAGATAAATTCTGTTTTGCATGATTCCCATCCAACAAAAAATTCATGATGCATTTATAACTGCTTATAACACCTCTGGGTGCTTGCTTTGGCAACATTATTAAAATTAGAAAGATACAGAGAAAATTAGCATGGTTTCTGCACTAGAATGACACACAAATTTGTGAAGGGTTCCATAATTTTTATCACTGGGTGATGCATGGACTTGTTGAATCAATTTATTTTACACCTGAAATGAATATCACACTGTATGTTAACTATCCTGGCATTAAAATAAAAACTTAAAAAGTCCAAAATAAAAGATAAAATAAAATTGGCTTTTGGAAGCGTGCCATGCAATAGATTGCCCTGATGCTTAAGCTTCATTAGATTCAATTATTGGAACCCACCTCTCAAAGTCCATCATTTACAGATACGTGAGTGAAGGAAGTCCAGAGGAATAGCATCCAAAGAAACTTCACGTTTTAACAATGAAATAAATGTTCATTCATGCTGTTTGCCCGAGTGTCCATAATTCTCCATTGCAGTTGATGGCAACGACTACCACTCTCTTATACTCTGTCAACTCGAGTGCAATTATTTATGATTGTTTCATTCTATAACAATTCTAAGACTGCTTAAAGCCAAACAAGTGCTTTTTTACTTTTGTGGACTTATGTATAATTTATCTCATTTGTTTTTTCTTTGTTGCTACATCCTCTTCAGGGATATGGAGTAGGGGGAAGTGACTCACCCAAAGTCACGTGTTTTTTAAAGCAGAGTTTCAAACCCAACCTTTGCAACACAACAAGCCCGATGTTGACTCTAGGCCATATTGAGTCCTTTTCAGTTCAATTTTTATGACGTTATGACATTTGAATGCATTCTTGAGCGTCCTGGCATATTAAGCAAGTTAATGTTAGCTGGTTGTCCTAATTACAATAAATGTTTATTTCTCACTCTAGTGTTTTAAAGTACAGTGTGATTATTTTTATTCTGAGGGGTGGTTCTGTTGCAAACATTTACAGAAGGACCTAAGCTCCTTCAGTTTTGTGGTACTGTCAACTTCGATATACAGTCTTTGATCCTGCTGAGAATGGGAAGACAGTAAGGAGAGGGCACATTGGTGTTAATCTTCATGACATGTGTGGCCGCTGTCACATGCCACAATATTAATAATGTGGTTGCACCTACATTGACTGAAACAGGGAAATATATTCCCTTGTTTGACAACAATGTCCCATCCAGAGAATAAAGAAAAAAATAGTTTATTTTTTAAAATCAGTTATTGTCAAGTTCTTGAGAAGGTAAATGATAAGAGAAAAAGAAGGCAAAAAATTATATTTTCTTCTTGGTCATCACTCTAAAACCCTACTTTGTAAGCTCAAGCCATGAAGAAAGAAGGTCACAGCATGAGAATAAAGAGATATTCAAAGGGCAGGTCAAAAATACAGTTTTTATATTTTTTCATATCTATTCAATACATTTGTGGTTGGACATCTGAAATTTAACTTACTATGGGTCCTACTATAATGGGTATTCTAAATTTAATCATATATCTGTAGAAACATATTAGTAAACATTTCTTTCTTTCACTTCATTCAAGAGTTTTTTGTTTGTTTGTTCATTTTATTTTTGGGGGCACACAATATGTCAGAATGCCCTGTACACATGAATCTCTCTCAAGAAACCCACAGTGTAGTGGGGAGATAAGCAACACTCATGAGCTCAAATACAATATACAAAATGAGATATACTGTGAAGGAGATATACACAGAGTACTTTGGAAGTCTGGGCAGGAGGATGAGAGCGGTGAAGGGGAGTTGACAAACTTTGGTGATGACAAGATAGGCTTATCCAGTTCAATCAAGAGCATTTTCACCTACTAACCTACAAACAAACAGGAAAACATAATCTTGCTGACTAGGTAACATGCCACCCCCCCCATTTTATTAAGAAATAATTGACATTAACCACTGTTTAAATTTAACGTATAATGTTATGGTTTGATTTATATATCTTGCTTTCCTATATAGGTGTAATAAAAAGAAAAGAAACAAGAATAAAAGAATAAACAATTCTTGTGATGAGAACTCTTAGAACTCACTCTCTTGACAACTTTCCTATATATCACACAGTAGTATTAACTATAGTCATCACGTTGAACATTATATCTCTAGTACTTACTTACCTTATAACTGGAAGTATGTACCTTTTGACCCTCTTCCTTCACATCCCCCTTCCCCCACTCAGCCTCTGGTAACAAGTCTGATCTCTTTTCCTGTAAAGTTTTTGTTTTTTCTATATTTCCCAAAATCTATTTCTTTATAAAACAAATGACTAATAATTTTTAATGTATAAAAGTCCTTCTTACTTGCTTGAGAAAAAGATTTAGATGATATGTATAATAGAAAGTAGAAAAATAGTTTTATCTTGATGAGTATAGAAAATACGTCTGTATTTATGTTAAATAAACGTTAAAAATAGCTTTACTGGTTTTGTAAACCATTATCAGCTATTTATTGTCTAATATGAGGAAATTTTTCAAAAATTTAAAAATTCAGTATTTAAGATGATGACAATTTGGCAAAATCTAAAATCTGGCTATACTTGTCCCTTGAAAATGTCACTGGAATTTTTTCTTTAAAGATTTTATTTATGTATTTGACAGAGAGAGACACAGCGAGAGAGGGAATACAAACAAGCAGGGGGAGTGAGAGAGGGAGAAGCAGGCTTCCTGCTGAGCAGGGAGCCAGATGCAGGATTTGATCCCAGGACCCTGGGATCATGCCCAGAGCTGAAGGCAGATGCTTAATGACTGAACCACCCAGGTGCCCCTAAAATGTCATTAGAATTTCTAATTAGATTGTGTGACCAGCTCATGGGTCGTGGGATTGAACCTCTTGTCTTTGTTCAAGTTGTTCCCAGTCTTTGGAAAGTCCTCCCTCACTTATCCTCTGCTTTCTTTGCATCTTGAATTCCTCAAAAGAGCCAGCTCACGGGGCACCTGGGTGGCTCAGTCAGTTAAGTGGCTGCCTTCAGCTCAGGTCATGATCCTGGGGTCCTGGGATCGAGCCCCACATCGGGCTCCCCGTTCAGTTGAGAGTCTGCTTCTCCCTCTCCCTCTGTCTGCCACTCTGCCTGCTTGTGCTCTCTATCTCTCTGTCAAATAAATAAATAAAATCTTAAAAAAAAAAAAAAAAGAGCCAGTTCACATGTCTTCTGTCCCTGATTCTAGTCTACCGCCATAACACCCTAAACGCGTCTGGTCTCATCGGATTCTACATCCCCCGCTGCTCACTGATTAAATAATTGCTCAGCAACTGCTAGGCTTCAAGAGATATGTAAGGTGCCAACACTCTGATCACTAATAAGACAGGTGTGCTCTGCTTCCTGGAACTCAGAATCTTGTGGGGCATACTCTCAGTGGCCAAAAGCACTATGAACTCACTCATTTGTTTCTAGGCATTCTTCTAAGGGATCTGACATAGGTTTGCTGATTTAATCCTCACAGCAACCCTCAGGAAGTGGGCACCACTCACCGCTACAAGCTGTCACCTGGTCATTGTCAGACACAGATATGCCTACCCCTTAAGAAGCCCTGGGTTTTTTATTTCCCAGGGACTTGTTTCTCATTTGCTGAATGTCAGGTCTCTTGGATTCTTTTGCTCATGCCCCTTGACATGATGTCAAGTTCCTCCTTTTGATTACAGTGAACCATATGAGATTGCTGCTCTGCTGCTCCAGCCACCCTGTACCTGGAGCCAGTCATGCAGGGCTTTCCACACTCTGGTCTTGGGTCTCAGACATCACTCTTCCTGTCACACTTCACTGCAAGTACGGGCCCAGGCACTCCCCATCTCCCTGTAGCACTACAGAAACAAGGCAGTGATTTTTAATGAGCTCTTCAACAAGTATCTATGGAGTCCTTGCTGAAGGCTGGACATCATCTGTCAGAGATATGGTGGTGAAAAAGACAAACAAGTCTTATTTTCTAGAATATGTACTGGGAAAGAAGATTAAATTGTACCTCATTCCTCCAGGTGAAGTTTTCATTACTGAGTCAAAACAGAAGTTCCCTGGGTTGTACCTACTATAGTAATAAAAGCTAACACTTCTGGGGGCACCTGGGTGGCTCAGCGGGTTAAAAGCTAACACTTCTGCATTTACAATGAGCTTGTCTCTTTGCCAAGACAGTTATATTTATTAATTTGATCTTCTAATAATTCCAGAAGGTAGGTACTATTGTCATTCCATTTTAAAGATGAAGAAACTGAGGTTCAGGATAGTTCAAAGCCATATGGCTAGCTGGAAGGTAGAATTTCATATTCCCTCTCAGGCAGTATGCCCAGATCCTGTGTACCTGGTAAATATCTCTGAAGGCAATAAGAGGAGAGAAGAGGTGAGTTGTGTTGAACAGAGTTGAAATGTAAGGTGAATAGAACAGAGGGGCCAGAACAATTTCCCTTAATTGGAGAAGGGGATTGTGGGTGGAGAAGACCCACCCCTTGTTCTCTGATGGTGCCCTGGGAAGTCAACAGCATCTCAGAAAGAAAGTGTGCTAATGGAGACTGAACTCTGGGCAGTTTTTTAGCATTGACTAAACTTTTCATTTGCTACCCGTGGCACAGAGACAGAGAACCATCAGACTATAAGACCTCATGACCTTGAACCATGCAGGTGTCAGCTGTGAACAGTGAGGCTTAGGAATAATGGACTTTCCCCATTTAGAAGTCACCTCTGGGTTTCAGTATGATCCTTCAAGGGGAAAAGGCCCTAAAAATGTTTGTACTTAAATTTCCCATATCACCTCAAGACCCAGAATGAGATTCACTTTTGTTAAAGGATATAAACACATGGACATATCTTATATATCTGAGTTTGTGGTTTGAGTTTCATTAGTATTGCACAACAGATATTGATGAAGGAGATCAGCGTCAAGAGCTGTGCTACATGTAGGATGCATAGTAGCAAACTAGAAAGGTCGAACTTAGTGAAGTCTATAGTTAAGTGGGCAAAACTGATGTGGAATAAACAAGTACAAAATTTAAAACTACAAATTTGGGCAAGTGTTATAAGAATCTAGAACACTATGAGAGGGGATAAGAGGAAGGATCCACTAGGGCTCAGGGTTAGGACAGCCTCTTCTGAGTAACTGACTCGGTAAGGGTGAAGACCAGTTACTCAGGAGCATGGGATGGGGAGGAGAGATTCTGAGCACAGAGACTAGCGTGAGTGAAAAGTAGGAAACACCCAAACGGTTGAAAAGGGAGCTGGATGCCTGAGCGTAGTTAGGAAGGAGGAGGTAGCACATGAATTTTAGCTGAAGAGATAGGCAGTAGCCAGAGACTGAAGAACCACCTGTGTCACATTAAGGATTTACAGGCTAACCTTATCTGGAATGGTGAAGTATTGTGGAATTTAGAGTGGGAGGGACACATTTAGATTTAATTTTTTAAAAAGATCATCGGTGGGGTGCCTGGGTGGCTCAGTGGGTTAAGCCCCTGCCTTCGGCTCAGGTCATGATCTCAGGGTTCTGGGATAGAGTCCCGCATCAGGCTCTCTGCTCGGCAGGGAGCCTGCTTCCCCCTCTGTCTCTGCCTGCCTCTCTGCCTACTTGTGATCTCTCTCTGCAAAATAAATAAATAAAATCTTAAAAAAAAAATAAAAAATAAATAAAAAATAAAAAGATCTTTGGTATAGAAACTGGATATGGTGAGACCAATGGGGAAATTGTTGCCATAGTAGTGGAAAGAGATACAGGTGGCTTACACTGGGGATGGTGGTAAAAGGAGGAGAGTTGGAAGCCTTCGACATGGATTTTGGAGTATACCCGATAGGACCAGGGGAGGTATA
This sequence comes from Lontra canadensis, assembly GCF_010015895.1. Lineage (NCBI taxonomy): Eukaryota > Metazoa > Chordata > Mammalia > Carnivora > Mustelidae > Lontra > Lontra canadensis. The sequence continues at coordinate 371,649 of NW_022631096.1, read as the reverse complement.
CAGTAGAAGAGGTGGTGGAAAAGAAAGTAACAAAGGGATCCCCAAATATATGATGTAAACAACTGACATGATGGAGATGATGTTTATTGAGGTAGAGCAGAAACAGGCTTAAAGAAAAGATCAAGATTCAGATATAGACATGTTAGTTTTAAAAATGTGTTTTAAATGCATAAGGCACTTGTCATACTATCTGGGTAATTTTCATTTGTCAAATTAAAACCTGCAATCAACTTTGTACGTAACATAGTTCTTTTTCTCTTTGTGTAAAGTAGGAGGAATCTGAAGGCCAACTTCATATCTGATTGATTCTATCCTGAGGTTTTGATGTAAGGAACTTGAATGAATGCATATCAAATCCACAAGGTTTCTGGAAAGTCCTAAAAAGGCAGATCTGCATCTGCAGAGTCATGTGTATATTAGTCAGCAGAATTTTAATTATTTAATTGCCCTACTCATTAGCCCAAGATAAATTTTAAGTCTAAGCCTTAAAATAAGAATAATTTACAGTTGTTTTTAGAAAAAGAAATAAAATTTCCCCCATTTGATCATATGTCCCTAATCAGTTTCACCTTCAAAGCCATAAAATAAGAAAGTACATAAATTAAAAGTTTTCAAATAAATGTTCACAGAACAGTAACTCCTACATAAACTTATATGAACATAAAGCTCCAAACTAGTTTCCTTCACAATATTTAGAATTAATAGGAGATAGAGGTAGAGCAGCTCGCTTGTGAATGACCAGTAATGTTTTTTTTTTTCCTTCTGCACTACAATCTCAAATGGCCATCTTCATTTTCTTTGTAAGGATTCTTCTTCCACTTTATGTATTTGCTCTCCTGTTTTTATCTCTTTGATCTTAAACAGAATGCTGTAACCAAGTGAGAACTCCAGTTGCCTGTCTTTTGCTATCCCACACCATTTCTGTAACCTAATCAAAATGTGCTATTTTTTCCCAAGACATTGCCATATTTTTCTCTCATCATGACACTTAATTTGAAGGTGGCAGACTGGAAGATGCACTGTCCTGTGACAAATTTGTAAGCCATGAATTGATCTCTGCTCCACACACAGCAATATGCAAGCGTGGTATCTTACAACTTACCATAAATCATGCTTTACTTCTTTGCTCATAGACTTTGTGAGAGCTGAATGCAATGTGGAGAGGGATGGGGGTCAGTTCCTCACTGTCATCCATACCTGCTGGTAATTTATAGATAAGATATAACACCTGTGAGTTATGATGTCTTTTGTGTTGGCTTGAGTTGTCCTGTGCTGAACACTGCAATGCCTACATCATGATGTTTGTGTTTACTATCGTATACTGAAAACAAAGAAAAAAAATCCCCAAAACGAACAACAACAACAACAACAAAAACTAAGTCATAAAAGCATGGCATTATACTCATGACCTATAATATTCATCCAGTCAAAAAGACATTTCATCTTTTGGCATGATGCCCTAGGACTGATGCACAAGGAGGCTGCAGGTATATGACTACAAGAATGGCTGACTGAACTAAGTCCAGTTCTTCATTTCATGGTCATTAAAAGAACTGAGAGGAACTTCATTACAATAAATCTACCATAGATGGAACAGTTCATATACCCCAGAATTCCTGACACAAAAAATTAAATAAATAAGTAAAATAAAATAAAGGAAATACTGACAGGAGGTACTTTGTCCATGTTGTTATGAAAATAAAGCTTTTAAAAGTAAACAGAAGCAACTGATCAAGAGAAACAGAAGGAAAAAGTATCCTTGGTCTTTGAAAAATCCCAACCACAGGATTATTCTCATCACATCATTTTAATTTGTAGAAGATAGTAGACTCAAATGCATGGAGATTATCATTAATTAATATTAATTGGGCATATACACTCCCCCAAGTTTGCCAGTTACACCTTGATTGTAAGTTAAGCACTTTCTGCATTCTTTATAATCATTGATAGTAATATGGCAATGTGTATCACTGATCTAAGAAATGAAATGCAAATCTGCAACATCAATTAGGAGATGATAGATTATGTAGTAGTAGGGAGATTGATTGCTTATAAGTGATAGCATAAAGAAACAGTAATATGCCCTCAGCAAATGTTAGCAGTTCTTTTTCCAACCCATCTAAGCATCCCTTCCTAGCAAATGTACCTAATCTTACTTTCTGCTTTCTTTGTACCTGACACAAGCATTCACTTTATTAAACTAAGAGAGAGTTGTTGATTTGTACATTTGATTTTCTATTGATATCAGCTTGGAAAAAATTAGGAACATTATATATATATATATATATATATATATATATATATTTGTATATATTATTCTTTTGAATACAACTGAAGACTTCTGTATAGTAGGCACTCAATTTTTAAGCAAATAAATGGACAAATGATGGAATTGGAAAATAAAAGGGATAATAAAGTAAATATTTTAGATATTAAAGCATAAATGTATGAATAGTTTTCCCAGTTTTGTATAATTTAATACATTTGAAATAGAAGCCACATAAAGGGTTACATGGATCTTTAAGAAAATATGTATGTATACATATATACACTTATTATATATAATTTTTATACTATGTATGTATATGCAGTATATGTATAGTGTGTTTGTATATATATACATACATATATATACATATATATATATTCTGTATTTAAAATGCATATGTTAGGGACGCCTGGGTGGCTCAGTTGGTTAAGCCGCTGCCTTCAGCTCAGGTCATGATCCCGGAGTCCTGGGATCAAGTCCCGCATCAGACTCCTTGCTTGGCGCGGAGCCTGCTTCTCTCGCTGCCTCTGCCTGCCTCTCTGCCTCTTGTGTGTACTCTCTCTCTCTCTGGCAAATAAATAAAATATTTTTAAAAAATAATAAAATGCATATGTTATAAGCTATCAATGTCAAATAGGCTTCCAAAATATATGTTCAAATAGGGAAATCTGCTAAAATATGGGATGAACATGTACACAGTATCACATCTCCTTGGAAACTTTTTATCTGAAAAAGCCCAAGTAATCCAAATTTCCAAAATAAAGTATTATAAATTTTCTAGATAGGGATTTATTTTTAGGAAAATGCCATAGTTTATGTGGGATAAATATTGATGAGCTTTATTTCTATTTTTTCTCTATTCCTATATATTACAATATCCAAAAATTCATATATATAGAATAAGAATACTATCTCTGATATTGTTTTCTTTCAATAGTTTTGTTCTCAATTATAATTATAGCAGCAACAAGAAAAAAATCAAATGTAAATAAACTATTGCCTTTAGTCTTTAAGTCACTTCACAATAGCCTTATATTTTAATCTCATATGTACTGTATCATTTCACTGTATATAAAGGAAAACAATGGAAGTGTGGAGATAAGAGAGATTAGGCTGGTATACTCCTGTAAAATCAGCTGAAATGCAGGCATTGTGATATTCCCTAAATGAAGCTCAAGTCTTAAGAAGTAGCTTACAGAGCTGACCGTTTCTACCATAAAAATGTCAACCCTTGTCAACCTTTTATTTCTTTTATCTGTTTCTGGACCATTGCAGGCTACTATCCATTTGGGGAATTCCTGGATCCCAAGACATAAACTTAGTGATTTCCTGGAACTTTACCTACTCTAGCATATTATTCCTTCTTTTTGTCATAAAGGCATAAAATTATGGGAAATAAGAATGAGAAGAAGAGGCAATAATTTAGAAAAAGTAATGATAAATTCTATCTATAAAATATAACCGTATTTCATGAAGTTCAGAGTTGTGATAAAATTCTAGAATGATTTTTATAAAATGGCTTATAAGTTTTCAGAATGTAAATGGTAATCTAATAGGAAGTATTATGGATGAAGTAATATTAAGTGATACTGAATTATCAGTACTTTTAAAAAAAATAGTTCTTTTCACCAGGAAGATTTGGAAAATGCTATAAGCATGGTATATCTGAAATTCAATAAGAAATGTGACATAGGCATTTTTGATGGTCCTTTGGGCATGAAAGTAAAATGTGGACTGGATGGCCATCCAGTTGAATTCATAACAAATGTAAAGACAACATTGCATGAAAGTAAATAAAAATAAATATGCTTACCAATGGTTCATTATTATCCTAGAAAAATGTCTGGGTAGCCTGCCACAGGCTTATGTCCACAGCCTTGTGCTTACTACTTCAAGGCATGATGATTAAGAAAAGGCAAGGATACCCCAAATTACAAGCTTTTTCACAGTGAAGGAAACTATCAACAAAACAAAAAAGGAACCTACTGAATGGGAGAAGATATTTTGCAAATGGTTTATTTGATAAGGGGTTAATATCCAAAATATATAAAGAACTTACACAACTCAACACACACACATACAATCTGATGAAAAAAATATTCAGAAGGTGCACCTGAGGGGCTCAGTGGGTTGAGCTGCTATCTTCAGCTAGGGTCATGATCTCAAAGTCCTGGGAAGGAACCCCATGTCAGGCTTTCTGCTCAGCAAGGAGCCTGCCTGCTTCTCTCTCTCATGTTCCCTCTGTGGTCTTCCTCTTTCTTTCTCAAATAAATAAATAGAATCTTAAGAAAAAAAGTTCAGAAAACTTGAATAGACATTTTTTTCAAGGAAAAAATGACACCTGTCAGAATGGCTAAAATCAAAACCACAAGAAATAACAAATGTTGGCAAGGTGTGGAGAAGAAGGAATTTTGTGCACTGTTAGTGGGAATGCAGACTGGTATAACCACCGTGGAAAACAGTATGGCAGTTCCTCAAAAACTAAAAATAAAATTGTCATATCATCTAGTAACTCCATTACTGAGTATTCACTCAAGGAAAATTAAAATATAAATTTGAAAAGATATATGTACCCTTATGTTTACTGCAGCATTAAAAAAAAATGAGACCCACCATTTCCAACAACATGGATGGACCTAGAGGTATAATGTTAAGTGAAATAAGTCAGTCAGATAAAGACAGATACTATGTGATTTCACTTATATGTGGAATTTAAGAAAAAAAAAAGGCTCTTAACAAACTGGTGGTTGACAGAGGACAGGTGGGCGAAGGAAAGTTTAAACAGATAACGGGGAAATCAGAGGGGGAGATGAACCATGAGAGACTGTGGACTCTGAGAAACAAACTGAGGGTTTTGGAGAGGAAGGATTGGGGGTTGGGAGAGCCTGGTGGTGGGTATTATGGAGGCACGTGTTGCATGGAGCACTGGGTGTGGTGCATAAACAATGAATCTTGGAACACTGAAAAAATAAAACAATATAAAATAAAATAGTACCTGGCACATAAAAGAGATAAAATAAAAATAAAATTTAAAAAAGTACATTTATCTGGGATAAGGTGGCTGGATGATGGGACATTGGGGAGGGTATGTGCTATGATGAGAGCTGTGAATTATGTAAGACTGATGATTCACAGACCTGTATCCGTGAAACAAATAATGCATTATATGTTAATAAAAAAAGAATACATTTATCTTGATAAGCAATATGTAATGTATAGAAGTGTTGAAACACTGTATTTATACCTGATATTATATTATACTATAGTATAGTATATATATAGTATAGTATAATACTATAGTACAGTATTATACTATAATACTATGCTAGTTATACTTGAAAAAAATAAAAGCAGGGTTGGGTGAATGTAATTTAAGAGTAGTAATGTGAAAAATACTTATAGTCCTTCCCTTTCATTCTTTCCCAATTTAGTTCATAGTTGTTCTTTTTCTTCCTCCTTAAATATTTAAAAGTAGGTAATCTGTTTTCTTGAATTGGCAGTATTGTAGAAAGGTTTGAGCAAACAGCGTTCTTTTCCAGTGTAGCTGACTTTGTGCAAGAATGCTGCACTAGAAAAATAAAGTACCATATAGTTGTGCCATTTGGGGGGAAGAAGAAAATGTCAAATTCAGATATTTAATCATTCTAGAATTATCAAGTTTGTGAATATTCTTCCATAATTTTAATGGGACTTATCTTTTAAGATTAGTCTTAATATACATAGTGAATTTTCACTAATAAAATAAAAAAACTGTTGAAGTAGGAGATTTAATGTAAATTAGATACATTTACATTATAAATGTAAATGTAATGTAAATTATGTTAATAGATATATGTATTTATACACTAATGAAACTCTCATAATTACAATTGATTCATTAAGAAGAAACAAATACATTCAGCTCTGTAGTGTTAGATACATTTCTGAAATTTAAATGGAAGGCAAATGTAGTAAAAAATGTTACCTGAAAGTGAGACTAAATCTTTTGCAGTAAACTATTTTTAATGGATATTCATACTTAATTTTGAAAGAAGAAAATATTACCACATCTTAAATATAGTAAGTTCTAAAAACAATTTAATGAGAAAGAGTAAGTAATATTCAACAAAACTATAAAACCAATGATGTATAAAAACCATGCTGCATAAAATTCTAACATAGATTTTTATTCCTTTTGGTAAAATGTAGTTAAACAAAGTACTATCATATTAAATTGGATTGGCATTGCCTGCAGGCTTTTCTTTCCTGAGTCAAAGGTTAAAGAAAGAAGTATATTGAGAATTTAAAATTGAATCTAAAGTCGAAAAGCTAGTGTCTCTCACTAGCATTGACACAATTTGGTCCTGTGGGCTGGCTGAAACTTGATTTGAAAAAGTAGTTTTGACTACTCCAAACCTACATGATTTATGCAGTAAAAGGCAATGCATGGGTTTCCAAACATTTCTGATTAATAAAGTTAGAAATAGGCAGATTGTCTCAAAGTCTACATTTAAATGAAGATGAAGTAATGTGGAATGTCTGTCAATGTGTCTCTATAGCTGTTACCTTGAATGTAAAGTAAAAAGTTGGACCATATTAGTTATGCCTTTTGAGGGAAATGGTACATCACTGGCTGGTTTAGGAATCTAACCACAGTGACTGAAAGAGGCACTTAAATTTTAAAAAGAAATTTATTGGATCGTTGTTTAAAACCTTCAGAAAAACATCTCAAAGACAAAACGTTAAATGCTTTCATCAGACATCCTTTATTATAAGTGAAATCTCTGTTCCTGCTACAGTTCATTAACATAATTATTATGAGAATTTGGTTAAATACAGATGTGTAAGGACCCTTCCATCTTTAAATACGGCTAATTTCAACTGCAACATTTTAGACAAAGGATTGCACAGAATCAAAGTCAAAGCCTCTACACAATATGGCTGTACCTTCGTTTTCATCTCAGTTTTGCTTGCTTGTTTGGCTTTCATTAATTTAAACCACATTTTTAATAAAGGCTCATAAATATTATCACAAGTGTAATTTCTTTCCCCTAAGACATCCTTTGACATTGACTATTTATTACCTAGCTATGACAAGTTTTTCCCATCTTTCTGACTATACTAATTTGGATGACATCCTTTAACCTCATTTTAGTGACTTTTAGCTTAACAATGAAAAAACAAAGCAAAACAAAACAAAAACTTGGATTAGGGTGGGATGTAGTGAAAACTCTGTGGATCAGTCTGTATGCTATTTTATTTTTCATATTCAATTTATTTCTCTACTTCTGAATAATTCAGTAAATTTGTATAAATTACTGGAATCGGGGTGCCTGGGTGGCTCAGCGGGTTAAGCCTCTGCCTTTGTTTGGTTCAGGTCATGGTCTCAGGGTCCTGGGATTGAGCCCCGCATGGGGCTCTCTGCTCAGCAGGGAGCCTATTTCCCTCCACCCCTCCCTGCCTGCCTCTCTGCCTACTTGTGATCTCCCTGTCGAATAAATAAATAAAATCTTAAAAAATAATAAATAAATTACTGGAACCAACAAAAACTAAAACACAGGCTAAACACACACACATATGTATGTGTGTCTCTGTGTGTGTGTGTGTGTGTGTGTAAACAGTGAGGATTTAATAAATAATTCAAAATTTTAAATATAAAATTACTTTACTGAATAGCATTATAAGAAATTTGATTAACATAGGAAATAAGTCACCACAGTCAAAAGGCTGCCCCATGTAATACTGGTCCCTGAACAGTGCTAGGTGATCTAAGCAGCACATGAAAATTTTGGCCATGCTCCTTTTTTTCCTCTGAGCTGTGCCTTTTATATACATATCTTACACTTTTTATTTTTTTAAGATTTTAAAAAATGTATTTAATTGACAGAGAGAGATAGCAAAAGAGGGAACACACGCAGAGGGAATGGGAGAGGGAGAAGCAGACTGAGCTGAGCAGGGAGCCCGAAGTGGGACTTGATCCCAGGACCCTGGGATCATGACCTGAGCCGAAGGCAGATGCTTAATGATTGAGCGACCTAGGTGCCCCTGTACTTTTACAGTTTCAGGGTCAAAACCACTTTTATACAAGAATACTGAATGTTTACATAATTAGCCTCTGTGATTTAGGTACTCTCTAACCAGCTTGCAACCACGGGCATAATTACAGTAGGGGTTAATCTCTCCAAGATGGTTGGCGCTGACATTTCAGAATGGAGAATCTTAACTGTGAACAGAAACCTAAAAAAACTAGTTTTATTAAGTTTTGGGTCAGGCAGGACCTAAAAGTGAAGAGAAGATGGTATGCTATAAATGAAGAAAGTTTTCTAGTAGTTATAGCAGAAAAGAGTGTTAGAAAGAAATGAAGAGGAGTATTAGAAATGAATGAAGGTTAAAGAGTAATTTTCATTAGCCATGAATAGCTTTTTAAGAACTCAATGTTTAGACTGTCTAATTTTCAATACAACATTGGAATGTTCTAGTTAATTATCTTTTTGCCTTTCTTCTAATGAAGGATTCTTAAAAATGCAAAGAAGATGTTTTTCATCATTTCTCTTGCTAATGTGACTTAATATGTTGATTGATTTGTGAATCTTGAACCACACTGGCATCCCTGGAATAAATCACATTGGATGATGGTGAATGATATTTTTTAACCTATTGCTGGATTTGGTTTGCTAATGTCTTGTTGAGGATTTTTGCATCTATGTTTATGAAGATATTAGTCTGTAGTTTCCTTTTTTTGTATGTGTGGTGTCTTTATTTGGGTTTAGCATCAGGGTAATGCTGGTCTCATAGAATGCATTTTCAAGCTTTCCTTCCTATTCTATTTTTTGGAATAGTTTGAGAAGAATAGGTATTAACTCTTCAAGCATTTGGTAGAATTCTCCAGTGAAGCCATCTGGTCCTGGACTTTTGTGTGTTGGGAGTTTTTTGATTACTGATGCAATTTGATTGCTGGTAATTGGTCAATTCAAATGTTTTATTTTCTCCTGATTCAGTTTCAGGAAGTTACATGTTTCAAGAATTTATCCATTTCTTCAGGTTATCCTATTTGTTGTCATATAATTCTCATAATATTCTTATAATCCTTTGTATTTCTGTGGTGTCAGTTATTACTTCTTCATTTCTGATTTTATTTATTTGAGTTCTCTTTTTTTCTCTTGAGGAATCTGGCTAAGTTTTCTCAATTTTGTTGATCTTTTCCAAAACCAGCTCCTGGTTTTATAATCTGTTCTATTGTTTTTAATCTCTATTTCATTTATTTCTGTTCCAATTTTTATTATTTCTTTTTGTCTGTTGGTTTTGGCTTTGTTTGTTCTTTTTCAAGCTCCCTTGGGTATAAGGTTAGGTTGTTTGAGATTTTTCTCGTTCTTAAGGTAGGCCTGTAGTGCAATATGCCTCCCTCTTAGAACAGCTTTTGTTGAAATCCCAAAGAGTTTGGACCACTGTGTTTACATTTGCACTTGTCACCATGTATTTTTTGTTTAACTTTTTGGTTTCTTGGTTGTTCCATTCATTGTTAAGTAGCATGTTATTTAACCTCTGTGTATTTGTGTTCTTTCCAGATTTTTTCCTGTGACCGATTTCTAGTTTCATATCACTATAGTTAGAAAAGATGCTTGATATTATTTCAATCTTTTTGAATTTATTGAAACTTGTTTTGAGACTTGGCCTAACTGTGATCTATTCTGGAGTATGTTACAGGTATACATGAAAATAATGTCGGACACCTGGCTGGCTCAGTTGGTAGAGCATGTGACTCTTAATCTTGGGGTTGTACGTTTGATCTCCACGTTGGGTGTAGAGATTACTTAAAAAAAAAAAAAAAACTTAAAAAAAAGTGCATATTTTCCCTTTTTTGCATGGAATGTTCTAAATATATCTGTTAGGTACATCTGGTCCACTGTGTCATTCAAAATTTTGTTGATTTTCTGTCTGCATGATCTATCCATTAATATAAGTGGGGTGTTAAAGACCTCTATTCTTATTGTGTTACTTTCAGTAATACACAGCAATATTACTTTCAGTGCTCCCATGTTGGATGCATAAATATTTACAATTGTTACATCCTCTTGTTGGAGATAGATATATATATATATATATATATATATATATGACACTTGAATTGGTAAGGAAGAAGTAACACTTTCACTATTTGTAGATGACATAATACTATACATAGAAAACCCAAGAGGCCTCACCAAAAAACTACTACAACTGATAAATGAATTCAGTAAATTTTCAGGATAATAATTAGCATACAGAAACTATTGCATTTCTATGTACTTACAATGAAGTAACAGAAAAAGAAATTAATAAAACAATTCCATTTATAATAATACCAGAAAGAATAGAATACCTAGGAATAAACTTAACCAAGGAGGTGAAAGACTTGTACTTTGAAATTTTAAAACATTGATTAAAGAAATTAAACAAGACACAAACAATTGGAAAGATATTCCATACTCATGGATTGGAAGAACCAATATTGTTAAAATGTCCATAATGATGAACTATGGTTGGAAGTCAGGCAAGCAGGGGCAAGGGGCCCCCTGTCCTAAGAGGCAACCACCCTTAGGAAGATTTTACACCACCCTGGAAGGAGTCCTCTACCCTTTTTCATATGATAAATAGATGACAAAAACCTGATTGGATGACAGGCACACAGAGGGTTTATCAGATTAAAACAGCCCACCTACAAGCCCATAAAAGCCCCTAGACTTAGAAACTCCAGTGGCAGTCCCTTCAGGTCCACTCCCTCCTGAGCTTTGTACTATCACTTTGCTATCACTCAATAAACCTTGCTTTGCTGCCTACCACTCTGTCTGGCCTACCTCTTCATTCTTGGAAGTGGCATGACCAAGAACTACAGGCACCAATGGAGAAAAAAATCCTGCAACAATACTATCCAAAGGAATCTACAGGTTTAATGCCATCCCTATAAAAATGCCAACAAAAGTTTTCACCGGACTGGAAAAAATAATCTTAAAATCTGTGTGGAACCATGAAATACCCTAAATACCCAAAACAATCTTGAGAAAGAATAACATAGTTGGAGATATCACAGCCCAAAGGTGTAGTAATGAAAACTGTGTGGTACTAGCACAAAAATAGCCACATAGATAAATATAAAAGATTAGACAACCCAGAAATAAACCCACACTTACATGGTCAACAAATCTAAGACAAAAGAGGCAAGAATATAAAATGTGGAAAAGACAGCCACTTCAATAAATGGTGCTGGGAAAACTTGACAGCTACATGCAAAGGAATGAAATGCACTTTCTTTCATCATACACAAAAATAAACTCAAAATGGATTAAACACAAAATTTGTGAGACCTGAAACCATAAAAAGAAAATATAGGCAGTCATTTATTTGACATCAACTGTAAAAACATTTTTTTTTCTAGATATGTCTCCTGAGGCAAGAGGAACAAAAGCAAAATTAAACTACTGAAACTGCACCAAAATAAAAAGCTTTTGCACAGTAAAAGAAACTATCAACAAAACAAAAGAGGCAACTTACTGAATGTGAGAAGATATGTGCAAATGATATATCTGATAAGAGATTAATGTCCAAAATATACAAAGAACTTAACTCAACACCAAACAAAAAAAACAAAACAAAACCAAATAAATGATTTAAAATGGGCAAAGAACCTAAATAGACATTTTTCCAAAAAAGGCATCCAGATGGCCAACAGATGCATTAAAAGATGTTTGAACATCACTAATCATTACAGAAACGCAAGTTAAAACTACAATAAGATATCACCTTACACCTGTCAGAATCACTAAAGTCACAAACATAAGAAATAACAAGTGTTGGTGAGGATGTGGAGAAGAAACCCTCATGCACTCTTGGGAATGTCAACTGGCACAGCCATTGTGGAAAATGATATGGAAAATGAAAGCCATTGTGGAAAATGATATTTTGAGGTTCCTCAAATATTAAAAATAGAATTACCATATGATCCACTACTGGACATTTACTGAAATAAAACAAAAACACTAATTTGAAAGATATATGCACCTTTATGTTTATTGTAGCATTATTTATAATAGTCAAGATAAGGAAAGGAAGTGTCCTTCTATAGTGTGTGTACGTATGTATGTATGTATGTGTGTGTGTATGTAGTTGAATGGATAAGAAAGAAGTGATATATATATATACACACACATATATATGACATATATATGATGTGATGATATATATTATATACATATAACATATATAGATGATATACATAATATATATTGATGATATATGTAATATATATATTATATATATATATATATGAATTTTTTTTCCTACTCAGCCATAAAAAAGAATGAGTTCTTGCCATTTGCAATAACATGGATGGACCTAGAGGGTATAATGCTAAGTGAAATAAATCAGTGAGAGAAAAAAAAATACCACATGATTTCACTTATATTTGGAGATTAAGAAACAAAATGAACAGACCAAAAAACCCCTCCCAGACTCTTAAATACAAACTGGTGGTTGCCAGAGGGAAGGTGAGTGGGAGGAGCACTGAAATATGTTCATGGATTGGAAGACATAATATCATTAAAATGTCTATACTAGGGCATACAGTTTCTGGTAATAATTTCTAATAATTGTTTCTGTTTCCTTGGTGATAGTCAGGATCTCTCCCCTTTCCTTCATGATTCTATTAATTTGGGTCCTTTTATCTTTTCTTTTGAATAAGTTTGGCCAGTGGTTTATTGATCTTATTAATTCTTTCAAAGAACCAGCTTCTAGTTTTGTTGATCTATTCTAGTGTTTTTCTGGTTCCTATTTCATTGACCTCTGCTCTAATCTTTATTATTTCTCTTCTCCTGCTTGATTTAGGTTTTATTTGCTGTTCTTTTTCTGGTTCCTTCAGGTACAGGGTTAGCTTGTGCGTAACAAATTGAGCAACCTGAAAGAAATGGATGCCTTCCTAGAAACTTACAAACTATCAAGACTGAAACAGGAAGAAATAGACAATCTGACTAGACCAATAACCAGCAAAGAAATTGAAGCAGTAATCAAAAACCTCCCAAAAAACAGAAGTCCAGGGCCAGGTGGCTTCCCTGAGGAATTCTACCAAACACTTAAAGAAGAAATAGTACCTATTCTTTCGAAGCTGTTCCAAAAAATAGAAATAGAAGGAAAACTTCCAAACTTCTTCTATGAGGCCAGCATACCATGATCCCAAAACCAGGCAGAGACCCCATCAAAAAGGATAATTACAGACCAATATCCCTGATGAACATGGACGCCAAAATACTCAACAAGATCCTAGATAATAAGATCCAACAGTACATTAAAAAGATTATTTACCACAACAAAGTGGGTTTTATGCCTGGGATGCAAGGGTAGTTCAACATTTTCAAATCAATCAATGTGGTAGAACACATTAATAAAAGAAAAGACAAGAAGTATATGATCCTCTCAACTGGTGTAGAAAAAGCATTTGACATAATACAACATCCCTTCCTGATTAAAACTCTTGAGTATAGGGATAGAGAGAACATTCCTCAATACCATAAAAATCATCTATGAAAAGCCCACAGTGAATATCATTATTGATAGGGAAAAACTCTACTCTCACCACTATTGTTCAACATAGTACTAGAAGTCCTAGACTCAGGAAACAGACAACAAAAAGAAATAAAATGCATTCAAATTGGCAAAGAAGAAGTAAAACTCTCCCTCTTTGCAGATGACATGATATTTTATATGGAAAACCCAAAAGACTCCACCCCCAAACTACTAGAACTCATACAGCAATTCAGCTATGTGGCAGGATACAAAATCAATGCACAGAAATCAGTTGTTTTCCTATACACTAACAATGTAACTGTAGAAAGAGAAATTAAAGAATCAATTCCATTCACAATAGCAACAAAGATCATAAGATTCCTAGGAATAAACCTAACTAAAGAGGTAAAAGATTTATATTCTAGAAACTACAGAACACTTATGAAAGAAATTGAGGAAGATACAAAATGATGGAAAAATATTCCATATCCATGGATTGGACGAATACACATTGTTAAAATGTCTATCCTCCCCAGAGCAATTTATACAATGACATCCCTATTAAAATGCCATTGGCATTTTTCAAAGAGCTGGAACAAAAAAATCCTAAAATTTGTATGGAACCAGAAAAGACTCCAAGTAGCCAATGGAAGGATGGAAAAGAAAAACAAAGCTGGGGCATCATGTTGCCTGAATTAAAGCTATATTACAAAGCTGTGATCAACAAGACTGTGTGATATTGGCATAAAAACAGACACACAGACCAATGGAACAGAATAGAGACTGCAGAAATCGATTCTCAGCTCTGTGGTCAACCAATCTTTGGCAAATCAGGAAAAAATATCCAATGGAAAAAAGACAGTCTCTTCAATAAGTGGTGCTGGGAAAATTGGAGAGCTATATACAGACAAATGAAACTGGACCATTCCCTTATACCATACACAAAGATAAACACAAAATGGATGAAAGACCTCAGTGTGACACAGGAATCCATCAAAATCCTAGAGGAGAACACAGGCAGTAATCTCTTTGACATTGGCCACAGTAACTTCTTTCAAGACATATCTCCAAAGACAAGTGAAACAAAAGCAAAAATGAACTTTGAGGACTTCATCAAGATAAAAAGCTTCTGCACAGTGAAGGAAACAGTCAACAAAACTAAGAGGCAGGCCATGGAATGGGAGAAGATATTTGCAAATGATATTACAGATAAAGGGCTGATACCTAAGATCTTTAAAGAACTTCTAAAACTCAACACTCAAAAAACTAATAACCCAGTCAAAAAAAGGGCAGAAGACATGAACAAACACTTCTCCAAAAACGACATACAAATGGCTAACAGACCCATGAAAAAATGCTCAACATCACTAGCCAGTAGTGAAATACAAATCAAAACCAAAATACGATACCACCTCACTATGTCAGAATGGCTAAAATTAACAAGTCAGGAAATGACAGATGTTGGCAAGGATGCAGAGGAAGGGGAACCCTCCTACACTCTTGGTGGGAATGCAAGTTGGTATAGCCACTCTGGAAGACAGTATGGAGGTTCCTCAAAATGCTAAGAATAGAGCTACCCTAAGACCCAGCAATTACACTACTGGTACCTATCCAAAGATACAGATGTAGTGAAAAGAGGGAGCCTGTGCAGCCCAATGTCATAGCAGCTATGTCCACAATAGCCCAACTGTGGAAGGAGCTGAGATGCCCTTCCACAGATGAATGGATAAAGAAGATTTGCATTAAAAAAAAAAAAGATGTTTTACTAATATACAGTGGAATATTATTTAGCCATCAGAAATGATGAATACCCACCATTTGCATTGACATGGATGGAACCAGAGGGGATTAAGTTAAGTGAAGCAAGTCAAGCAGAGAAAGAGAATTATATGATTTCACTCATAAGTGAAACATAAGCAATAGCATGGAGGACCATAGAGGAAGGGAGGGAAATCCAAATGGGGAGATATCAGAGAGGGAGATAAACCATGGAAGACTATGGACCCCGAGAAACAATCTGGGGGTTTCAGAAGGGAAGAGGGAGGGGGAGGGGGTAACAGGGTGATGGGTATTGAGGAGGGCACATGCTGTGATGAGCACTGGGTATTATACTTAACTAATGAATCACTGAACACTATATCAAAAACAAATTATGTATCATACAGTGCCTAACTGAACATAATAAAAAAACACTGATTTTTGCCTGAGTAGTAATGAGAAAATTAAATAAATAAATAAATAAATAAATAAATAAATAAAATAAAATGTCTATACTATAGGCACCTGACTGGCTCAGTCAGTTGAGCATCTGCCTTCAGCTCAGGTCATGATCTCAGGATGTGGAATTGAGTCCCATGTTGGGGGGGAGGGGGGGTCTCTGCTCAGTGGGGAGTCTCCTCCTCTCTCTCTCTCTCTCTCTCTACCTCTCTGCCCCTTCCCACTGCTCTTTCTCTCTCTCTCAAATAAATAAAATCTTAAAAAATAATAGAAAATAAATAAGATGCCTGTACTATCTGAAGTGATTTATACATTCAATGCCATCTCTGTCAAAATCCTACTGGCATATTTTACAGAAATAGAGAAAAGAATTCTAAAATTCATACAGAATCACAAAAAGATCCCAAATAGCCAAAACAAAGAAAAAACAAAGCTGGAGGCATCACACATCCTGATTTCAAAATATATTACAAAGTTACAATAAGTGAAAAAAATAGTCAAAACAGCAATACCATGTGGTCCAGTAATCCCACTTCTGGGTATTTATTCAAAAGAACTAAAAATAGGATCTCAAAGAGATATTGGTATTCCTATATTCATTGCAATACTATACACAACAGCCAAATTATGGCAACAACTTAAATGTCCATTTAAATGGATAAATGGATTAAGAAAATATGTTATATGCATGGAATATTATTCAGTCTTAGAAAAAAGAACAAGAGTTGTGTAATGTTAGAGAACATGGATGAATCTTGAGGACATTATCCTAAATAAGCCAGTTACAGAAGGACAAGTACTACATGAGCCCACTTCCATGGGCTATCTACAATAGTCAAACTACTAGAAGCAGAAAGCAGAATGGTGGTTGCTAAGGGGCCAGGGGCAGTGGGAAATACGGAGTTGCCGTTCAGTTATTGCAGGATGAACAAGTTCTAGAGATCTGCTACGCTGTCATCTTTAGATACAAATACTGCATTGCACATGTAAAAATATGTTAAAAGGGAAAATCTCATGGTAAGTGTTCTTACCACAATAAAAGTAAAATTAAAATTAAACAAAACCCACAAAAATCCAACAAACAGCCCATTTTTTCTCATCACTCATCAATTTATCTGTTCTCAGGTTGATATGGAGGACAAGCTACTATACTCCTGGGACAGAATGACAAAGTAACAGTGTTTAAGTGGCTTCTCCATACCAAAACAGGATATTTCCACTTGGAAACCTGAGACTGGGTACACCAAACAGTCCTCCCGGCAATGTGATTGTGTTTGGTCTTTCCATAATCTGTGTAGGTTTAGCTCCCTGTTCTTCGTTGTACTTTTTCTTCACCTCTGAGTGCAAGGTCAATGCCTGCATAATCTTTATATAACCATATAACCCCCTCTACAAGTCACAGTATTTATGCTACATAAGCACATAGTAAATTTGAATATATTATAAAAAGTTTTTTTTCTTTTTTAAGGTAGGAATTTTCTTGAAATTACTACATTGTGGAAGTTATTCATGCACTAATAGATATATAAATTATGTGGGGAAATTTAAAACTATTTAGTTTAATCAGATGTGTGCTAGTGTTTTCCTTTTTTCTGCACCAAGGTCTTAAAGTACAAAAGAGAGTGAAAAAAAATTCCAGGGGCTGAGATCACAAGGACAACTTTATTTCTGGGTTTTTCATAGTAATTATGACTTTACTCTTTTTGGCTTTGCCAAATACAACTGATTCCATATTAGGCTACTGTTTTCTATGATAAAATTCTAAAAACCCATCCTTGTATTTGTGTATAGCTTTAAATGAATTCAGACACATAGTTGTTTTAGAATGATGCAATTAATTCCTATAAAAAGCAATCTACTTGCTGTAGCCAGGAAAAACAATGGCTAGAACCCATGCTGTGATGTATAAAAGGGAGCTGCTGAAAATACCCTGCTCTAAATAAGGTCAGAAATTGCTGATTGGTCTATTGGAGGTTTTTTCCCCCTTCATTTTCCAAAAGAAGGAGCAGACGTTATGTTCTGGCAATTTTCTATTTTTTTCTTTCTCCCCAGATTTAGCTCATTGATTGCCCAATTTTCTCAGGGCTCATCTTCCAGGAAAGTCTACAGCAAGCAGGTATTCTGCACCAGTCTGTATCAGAAGGCAGTGGCCTAATGGGGGATGCGTCACTTCCCCAGGGACCAATCCGCTCAACTTAGTTACATGGGTAAGTTAATTTAAAGAAGACAATGGTAATTACAGAGATGAATTGATGTTCTCACCCCCATGGTGTTCAGGAAGCACCAAGGAATTTTAAATAATCATCTGATTACTTACAAAAAAAATTCCCACTCTAAGGATTTTTATATTACACTTCAAATAAAACTATTGAGTTATCTTAATAAACATGGTTTGAACATTTATGCTGTTTCGCATTAATGGCCTCTTTGTTTCAAAGACCCCACTTGAAAATTAATGACAATATTCAGTTATGATGGTACCTGCTCTAACACATTCTTGCATCAAGGGTTTGGTAGTTTCCTATCATGGATATTGCACTGTTTCTGTCTCCAAAAAGGAGTCATGTTTTCTAGACCCCTAATCTAGAAATGAGATCACATGCACATTTGACAGCAGACGAGAATGCTGGATATTTAATTTTTGGCAAGTAATAAAGAATATATATATTCTACACTTATAGAACAGGATAAGTAAGCCTAAGTCTGAGAGCACACAACCTAATATTTGAAAGCTTAGAAATCTGAACATTCTCTAAATCACACAAATTAAATGCAGTGGTAAAAATAACATGGCAGCTATGAAAGTCTTAAAACATGGGCATCAGAAATTCCATTCTCTTTCCTACGTTAAGATTTTTTTTCTTGGTTGCTAGAATTAGAAGTAGAATGGAAAACCTGAAGGCAAATAAATGATAGTGTGTTTAAGACAGTTCCTAAATTAAAAAAAAAATTATGTGGTCACATTTGAAACCATAACCCATCTGGGGGCAGCTGCCCTCTGATTTCCTTCAGGACTCTGGGGGAGAGACTGACTTAGAGAAATGTCTACACAGAATAGGATTTCCTTTCACCTGTCACCTTCTTTTCATTTTTACTGTATTAATATTTGTCCATGTCTGTGTTATTTCTTGTGTGGTTTTTTTGGACTCCAGATTCTCCCCTTTTGACTCAGTTCTTATGCAATTGGCAAATATAGCTTTCTGGAGGGTGAGGTGGGTACAGCTATAATAAGGTTCCTATTTTGCTTAAAAACCTTTAAACAAGTGGGGCACCTGGGTGACTCAGTGGGTTAAAGTCTCTGCCTTCAGCTCAGGTCATGATCCTAGGGTCCTGGGATCGAGCCCCGCATTGGGCTCTCTGCTCAACAGGGAGCCTGCTTCCCTCTCTCTCTCTGCCTGCCTCTCTGCCTACTTGTGATCTCTGTCTGTCAAATAAATAAATAAAATCTAAAAAAAAAAAAACCAAATCTTTAAACAAGTAAACTACATACACAAGTATGATACAGATGTTAAATATAGAATTATAGGATAATTACGGGAAGAATTTATCATCTAGCAACTAAGGTTAGGTAGTATGACTATGTGACTATCATTTTTTCTAAAGTTTTTGTACTTATCAAATATTCTATAATAAACTATTATTAATAATCAGATGGAGAAATATTTATACATAATTATATTTGCAATATAATTATATGTTTTCCCTTTTGGAATTCTTTTCTATTTTGAAAAATGGGTGTAGTGAGATGTACCTATGAGTTTCTTTCTTACCCTGGTCTTTGAAAGATCAAACAGGGTGTGGGAGAGAAGAGTGGGAAGGAAATATGGACTGCAGCTTAGAAACACAAGAATACAATAAATGAGGTGTTTAAGATTTCTATGTTATCCATTCCAGCTCATACATAAGCAGCTAATAAAAAATTAGGACAGAAAAACTAACTAGTGATGACAAGTGTTCTTTTCCTTGGTGTCCTTTGGGCACAGATTCTTAGAGAACCAGTGTTCATGGAGGTGATAGGGAGGTAGTCAGAGATGTGAAACCTTGGCCATTTCTTCCTAAGAATCCTACTAACAAGAAGCTTTGATCCACCACAGGGAAGCAAAACACATTCCTAGGGAAATGGTGTGATAAGAACTAGCAGAATGTGAAGGTCCAAAATAACAGATCAACATTTAAGAAAGTGATTTCAGTGTTTAAGGTGGAGTGGATGGAAGACTAGAATCATCAACGTGGAACTCAAAACTTGATTAAGAAAAGATCTTGCAAGATAAGCCTCGTCCCAAGGCTGCCATGTTGTAGAGTCTCAGAGACGTCAGTCACATTAGAGTTTATGTAACTGGTGCTCCTCAGGTTGTAAAGTACAGTGGCCAGACAGAACATCCCATCAAGTGACATAAACGGAATGTATGGTCCAGGGAGGGAGTGCTGGGATTTAGGGCTACAAAGTCATTCTCTAAATCACACAAATTAAATGCAGTGGTAAAAATAACATGGCAGCTATGAAAGTCTTAAAACATGGGCATCAGAAATTCCATTCTGGGATTTAGGGCTACGAAGTCATAGTCTTGCAGGGGGTAGAGAGGGCAAATACATGATTAGCAGTCACTGGTTAATGATGTTCCTCAAGAGACTGTGCAGTGATAGCAGAGGCCCTTGATCCTGAGTCTGGAGGAACAGTTGAATTCAAAATAGGCGTGGCGGGGGGGGCCCTTAGGTATAGTATATTAAAAAAGAACATTGGCTCCAGTCCCAAATTGCTTGGGATGGTTTTCTAGTTCTGTGACATGCCAAACTTTGTGCAATTTGCTCAACATCTCTGGGCTTCAGTTTCCTCACAAGGTTGTTCTCAAATCAGTAAATGCCTATAAATCAGAGCAAAGCCTGTGCCACAGTAAGCAGTCAATAAATGTTAGCTACTGCCATTAGTACTGTCCATCTCTTTCAGGCTTTACTTAAGAAGTAGAGATATGAGGTTAAGACTGGATTGTCCCAGAGAATTCAGCTAGGAAGCACTGGAGAGGAAGAAGTGAGGAAATTAGGCAAGGGCTAACCAGATGAACATTTCACTGCAGCACCTGCCCAGGTTCCTGAAGCAGGCTGCTGCATTTAACTGGAGTTTTAGAATGAAATCTTTCCAGTGGTCCTCCTCTACTGCTTAATGCCTTTCTATGAAGAGAGTGAAACTCATGCTTAAAGCTAGATCCATTTTCTTGTCCTCAGATCTTGCGGGTCGACATTCCTATATTATGAGTTTGCTGAGAGAAGACACAATCATCAAAATTATGTTTTACTTAAAGACAGTTTGGATAGTTAATCAAAGGCAATTTGTAGTTAAAAGAATGAAACACAGGGCAAAAATGGTCAGGTGAATCAGGCACTTAGTGGGAGATTGTGGGTTCTTCCCCTAAGCAGTCCCTTCTCAATCCCTCCTATACGAGCTTCCTGGGTCTGGCATTTGACTTCTGTAGCACAGGTACAGGTGGGTCCTCTACTACCCATGGGTCATGACACATTGGGACCAAGTGGTGATGGCTTGACTGCCAGTCAAAATGGCACTTGTCCCCTTTATGATTAGTGTGTTGACACATACAATGCAGTTAATCCCTTTTGTTGGTCTTCCAGAAGGAGATAGCTCAGTCTGTAGTTGGCTGGGTTTCAAGTGCTAGACAAGTCTGGTCTTGACTGTTGGAATTGTAGCGTTAGATGATAGTTAGTGGCAACTAGAAAGATGTCACATAGTTAAAATTGCATTCATTACCTTAAGAGGTCTAGGGGAATAGCATATCGCCAATATTTCTTTTGTTTGAAGTTTGGTTCATTTTCCTAGTTGAAAAGGTCAGGACCTTGGCAAAGGACATTTAGAAAATGGAAAGGAAATCCTAATTTGTCTCTGTGCATGTGTATTAGAAGCTTATGAAACAACAGTTGTAAGCTACATGTCCCCCTTCACCCTTAATATCTAGAGAAGATCAATTTAAAATTTATTTTATATCATCTGAAAACCTCAATTTCCTCTCCAATAGTTCTGTGAATTTGTGGATATGGGTATGTGCGTGTTTATGTGTGCGTGTATGGGGGGGGTATAGTATATTGAGAGTAATTTTCTGAATCCTAATTTTTGCCTCTGTCAGATTCTTTGCTGTCATTCTTTTATCTCTACCCTACCATTCATGCAAATGTTGAACTCACTTTAAACCACAGTTTTCGGCCCAAAACACAACACAATAAAACAAAGCAAATGAAAAACAGTAACAACAACCAAAATAAAGGGCTTTCTTTATATTTGACTATAAGCTTTTCTTTTGAAGATCTGGTAAGACAAAGAAGTTTTATCACTGCCATGTGAACAACACGAAACCCAGCAGCAGCCACCCCTGTTCTTACAGTAGAAATTGTAACCGTATTTCATAACGTGCTGTGCTCGTCTTCTTATCCTGCTATGTGGTAGGGCAGTTAAATATTGGTTCTTCTAAGAGAGACTGCCTAGCTATTTATCAAATCCATTTCATTTTCCTCTTGGACATATATTTTCTGGATGTCATTTCTTAGCTCCTTTGAAATTAAAGCATTGCTGTTGTATGCTATTGTCCAACGTCTCAAATTACCAGGATGGAGAAGATGACTGTTGTTTAATGCCTTTAAACTATCATTCTGTTTATTTTTACTGAATGTCTAGTTATTCAAGGAGCAAAAGTAAATTCAGTCCCCATTACCCCATTTTGGCTGAAAGCAGAAGTCCAATTTGGAATTACTCAGATGGACCATGCTAGCTCCTGATCTCTCTGTGGCATCAGGTGAGTTGTCTTGGCAACTGACTACAGATCACTTCCTCCCTGACCCACTCACTTCCCACACAGGTGTTACTGAGAGCTCTTCTCAAAGCAAACAAACAAACAAACAAATAAATAAAAATAAAACAAAACACGTGCATACAAATCTTCATCTCTAAGTCTGGCCACTGGGGAAAGGAACATAAACCTTCTCATATACAATTCTGCATACTCTTTCTCATCCACTTACTTGCTTCAGAAGAATATAGAAGGCAGTACAGAAGATGGCAGAAGCCAAGAAGAAGGGACTCTGGGAGCTGAGGGAGAGTCATCTCCTTAATTGCAAACAGCTGTTTGGACTTGATGTGAATGAAAAGCATGGTTGTTTTTCCATTGGCATTTGGGTATTTGGGAAATACACTTGAGTATGTAAGAATGCACACACATATACACACATGCATTCTGTAATTTGCTAGAGTAGCTAGCATTACTTTTGCTAATAGAGGTCCTAACTACCTGTCAGACACTTCTAGGGGAGTCAAAAACTGTCTCAGGGACGTTAACTCCACTACTCAGTTGGTGACTGCCCATGAGCCTGAGCGCTCTGGGACCAGTACCAGGTTTTCGGCATGTGTATGTGTTTTCCTTCTGAGATCCTGCCACTTTCCATAATGTTGCATGGGCATGAAGTACAGGGCTCAACACCTAAGAGAACTGCAACTTGTCTGACTTCTCACTTTCCACCTCTTTGAACTGGGACACTCTTTTCTGCTTTATAAGCAGAGAGGCTTGATGTATTCTTATTGCAATCCCACAGTTAAGCATGACCCTGCTAACAGAAACAGTTATGACTTAGCTTCAAATTATGTTGTCATACGAATTTTTAGGTCCTAATTGGTAATAGAAACCCCAATTTTTATTTTTGCATGGAAGAAAAGCACATTATCTCATTTCATTTTGTTTTGTTTTATCTTCAGCTAATTATTATTTCTCAGAATCACTGTGCAAGCTAAAGAAAAGATAACTTCAGGTTGTATGGAATTTTCAATCTCAGTCTAAGGCCCTCTGCTCATTGCTTTCTAGACCATTTTGTGCATGATACTGTTTTAGGGGCTAAGGATATGGTATGGGACAAAGCAAGTGAAATTTCTCTCCTCAAGTTTATATTTTAGACATTATAATCCAAAAAATTGGGTGTACTTGGGTTGCATGGAATGACGGTGATGTTAAGATTTATCTTTTCATTCTTTCCAGTTTCCCATTCTGGCACTAAGATCAAGAGAAGTATATTAATAGATATTAATAATTAATAGATTATTAATAGGTTATTAATAATCTATTAATTAATAACAGATCAATATTATTAAAAATAATCCTACTTGTGGTTACAAGGACACTGATGGAGGGGTAAAATTCCTACATAGCTTGGAAATAGCAGGAGAAATAATAGCCGCCAAAACACTAAAAATCACAGTGCAATGATTGCCAAAATGTATCGAGTACCTATCAGAGGACAGGACACTACAGATACTCTAATAACCGCAACACCGAAGAAGAGGAATTATTATGCTCATCTTCCACATGATAAAACTAAGCCTTCAGATGGCTTCCCCAAGGCTACAGAGTAGAGATTAGAACTCGAGCTCAAAAACTCAAGTTATTTCTCAACATTGTTGCCTCAAAGAAAAAACTGAGGAACTGCGCAAAAATTTAGTCTAAGTTCATGTGCAACATTTCCCTAGAGAGGCCCTCTAATGTTTTCATGGAAATGAAAAGTTCCAAAGACATCCTTTTCCTATCCTTTTAACGGGGCCTAATGGGCAATGACTAAAAAGCTATAATTTTTTCCCAATTTTGATTGATTACATGTTATTTTTTTTTACCCCAAAGGCTGACAAATCATGGCCACAGGTCAAATCCAGCCCGCTGACTATTTTCTGTGGCCTGTGAGCTAAGACTGATTTTTACATTTTTAAACAGTTGAACAAAAGTTGCAAAAGGATAAATTTTATGACACAGAACAACTCTATGAAATGTAAGTTTCAGTTCTGTAAATAACATTTTATTAGAACACAGCCATGCTTGTTTGCTTATGTATGGTCGACGGCTGCTTTCATGCTGCAATGGCAGAATTGAGTATTTGGATTACAAATTACCTTATGGATTACAAAACAAAATATTTTCTCTTTGGCCTTTTACAGAAAAAGTGTGCTCACCCATAGCTTATAAGAAGAGACTTAAGGGCCACTCATCTCTACCCAGAATTTACTCAATCTTATTGCCATTAGTTCTCTTGTATCTTTATTCATTTATTGTTCTATTAGAGATGTACTGAGTCCTCCTTTAGTATCAAGCATTCTGCTAGACACTGAGGTTGGAGGGGCACACATTACAGAATTACGAGAAGCACAGCAGAAAGAGGAGAGAGGTTGGATATTATAGGAAGAAGGAACATGTAAAGACAGAGGGTGACAAAATGGCGATAATAATGACCACCTTAGAGCAAACACCTAGTGTAATCACTGCTGGAACGGGAAGCAACCACTGTGTGGAGCTGTTTATGTGATTAACTGCTCATTTAAATGCTCAGAGCAACATTTTCAGATAGTCAGTATTTAATCAATTCTTTTTTTTTAAATTTTATTTATTTATTTGACAGACAGAGATCACAAGTAGGCAGAGAGGCAGGCAGAGAGAGAGGAGAAGCAGGCTCCCTGATGAGCAGAGAGCCCGATGTGAGGCTCGATCCCAGGACCCGGGGATCATGACCTGAGCTGAAGGCAGAGGCTTTAACCCACTGAGCCACCCAGGCGCCCCAGTATTTAATCAATTCTTATGGGTGGATAGACAGATTTAAAAATGGTTATGTAACTTATCTAAGGCATAAGGCTAAACAGCAGTATAATAAGGATTCAAGCTCAGGTCCATCTTCTTACAAAGTCCATCTGGGTCTGCTGGGTAGATGTGTTTTTATAGGCACCATAATCTCACAAGTAACTAACAAAATATTTATTGTTAGTGGAATCAATTTTTAGTAATATGCTAGTGATCAAGTGTTTTATCAATAGAATCAAGTTTTGACATCTGTGATGTCAGTAGAGATGTGGGATTAATTTATTTTTGGATTTGCTTTATTGATAGGGGTGCAGGAATCTGAAATATTCTTTTCTTCCCAGTAAAATTCTGTAATTATGGCAGAAGAGCTCCCCTCCTTTGGTCCACAATTGTCTGTTCACATGCAGTCCCCGTAAGGGTAGGGAAGATAAGCCAGAGCCACTGGTAATGGATTTTGGAGTAACGGTTTAAATTCATATCCTAATTTTTTCCTTGTAAGTGTTTCTAATGATTCCTCTTTTTTTCATTATTTTTTTAAATTTATTTTTCAGCATGTTCTAAATAACTACGTGTGGAATTTCTATCGTTATATCCAAGTGAGATATTATTTAATTGAGTTTTACAAGTGCACAGAAAAATGAGATTCAGAGAATTATAATAATCTGACTAAAGTCTGTCAAACTAGTAGTGATAAAAAAGGAGAGTTAAGACCAGGTGTGTTATTATAAAAAGCAAATAAAGGCAGAAACAAACGTAACACACTTTGTGCCTTAATATGTGACAGGCTATATTCCATGAACAAAAGTAAGTAATTGTGAATGTCTTCTTGTGGCTAAGTGAAAGAAAGATGAATAAGAATGGTAGGAAATAAAAGCTAGAGAATTACTTTGAGAACTCCATCATCTTCTTAAATCCCAGCCTAGTTTGAAGTTTACCTGGGGCAGCTTTTTTTCTTTTTAATTAAAGATTTTTATTTATTTATTTGGCACACAGAGATCACAAGTAGGCAGAGAGATAGGCGGAGATAGAAGAGGAAGCAGGCTCCCTGCCGAGCAGAGAGCCCGGTGTGAGGCTCCATCCCAGGACCCTGAGATCATGACCTTGAGGTCATGACCTGAGCTAAGGCAGAGGATTTAACCCACTAAGCCACCCAGGCGCCCCCCTGGGGCAGCTTTTAATTTCAACTCTCAAACCGCCCCCCCTCATTAATGAATAACATTATGTATATATCTTCATTTCTTTTTTTTTTTCCCTAAGTTTTTATTCAAATTCCAGTGAGTTAACACACAGTGTGATATTAGTTGCAGGTGTAGAATTTAATGATCCACCACTTACATACAACACCCAATGCTCATCACAGCAAGTACCCTCCTTAATCCCTACCACCCGTTCAGCCATTCCTCCCCCACCTCCCCTCCAGTGACCATCAGTTTCTTCTCTATAGTTAAGAGTCCAGTTTCTTGCTTTGCCTTTCTTTCCCCCCCATATTCATTTGTTTTGTTTCTTAAATTCTACCTATGCGTGAAATCATGTGGTATTCGTCTTTCTCTGGCTGACTTATTTTGCTTAGCATAACACTAACAGATCTTTTCTCCTTTATCTTTGGAGTAAGGAGTATTTTATTTAAAAGAACTGCATTTTGGGGCGCCTGGGTGGCTCAGTGGGTTAAGCCTCTGCCTTCGGCTCAGGTCATGATCCCAGCGTCCTGGGATCGAGCCCCGCATCGGGCTCTCTGCTCTGCAGGGAGCCTGCCTCCACCTCTCTCTCTGCCTGCCTCTCTGTCTGCCTCTCTGCCTACTTGTGATCTCTGTCTGCCAAATAAATAAATAAAATCTTTAAAAAAAAAAAAAAAAAGAACTGCATTTCTCACCCCTTACTGTCTTCATCAGCATTATGGCTAAGCTTGTTCCACACCCCCCCCCTCTACCTTTAACAATGGTTAAGATATGTAATTAAGCCATTGATTAGAGAGACAGGAATATTATGAATCCCTTTCCCCTCCATGCTCTGGAAGAGTCCAATACATAATGCTTCTTCCAGTCATTACATAGAGATGATTTAAGATGTCTTCATAATTCGGAAGTAAAGTTAAAACAGAAAGATATAATATGATATGGATGGGATCTGAAGTGTGACTTCTTTTAAGAAATCTGTGTATCTTTGACTAATTGGAAATATCTAAATTCAATGAAGTTTTCTAAGGTAGTGTCTCTTGAAAATATCACCAAAGCTAAAAGAATATTTTATGACTACATCAAGTTCATTGTAAACTTTCCTAAGAAGGAAAAAAAAAAGTTGTAGTCAGAGAGATAATATCTATGTGGAAAAGGAAAGATTAAGGAACAGATTTAGGAAGGATTAATTCATTTCTATTTAGGGTAGGCATAGAATTTTCAGTAAACTATATCCTCAGTTGTGTGGTAAAAATTTTATTTTTTTAATTTCAAATTTCACTGTGTATTAAATAAATATGCCTCAAGACTATCTTCCTTCATTTGCTTGGGACCCCCATGAACCAATGAAGATTTCAAAGACTGATTCCATTTCCACAGTATATTGAATACATAGAGAATGGATGTTGGTGTTTAAGTAGCTAAAAATAGACACATTTTCATTCTCCTTTAACCCTAGTAATTCATTAGAGTTAACCTGTTTTACTGAGCTTATTCAATGTTGTGTTCTCTGAAAAAATGTTTAGTTTTTGGGCAAGTCTCTCAGGTGTGATGAATCAGAGGAAATGGCCAGCCTCAGTGCAGGGCTGACAATGAGATTCCCTCCATGACAACTTTGTGGCCTCAACAATACACTTCTAACAATGTTTTGCTTTCTTGTCTGCATAGCTCCTTTGAGTTACCATATTTAAACACTGAGGACAATGCTGGTCAATTTATTTATTTAAAAGCCTGTATTCTAAATTCATCAAGGACCCTAAAAATATAGAACCTAGTAATCTGTGCTTATTGTATTAGTGATGAAAAAATTAACAGGTAGACTGAGGTATGTTCCATATTTAATTCCAGCTTTAGAGAAAACAGAATCATATCTTAGTGATAAAGAGAAAGGCAGGAGGAAAGTGAAAGCAATTAGCTTTCATATTTTATTTCTCACTGAGGTGAAGCCAAAGAGGTGAGAAGAGCTTCAATAGTGTTACTTATATCAGTAGATGAACTATTTAGATAAAATAGCACTTAACTACATTTGTCTATTTCTTAAGATTTGGCATCATTTCAAAGATCAGTTCATAAGATCATTTCATTTTCAACAGTCCATATAAGCTTGTTTTTAATGAGAGATGACCTCCCAGATCTCCCATACCACCTCTTAGGACGTGACTGCAGTCCAAGTTGAAATACTCACATCCATAAGAACTACCAGTATAGTTCATCAATCTTGTTAATGAGCTGACTACTGGCCTCTCTCTGGTGTGACATCCTGGCACCCTTGATCTTTTACAGAAAGGAATTAGTGTTGACATTCAGTGGAAAGCTCCAAATGGGCTTAATTGCAAATTTTCAGGATAAGATAGAATGTTCAAATTTTAGCTTAATGATGATGCTGGGACTAAACATACCAGATTTGAATTCAGTTAAGGTAATTACATGGACAAAAATGAAAGTGCAATTAGACTATTCCAACCTCTACTAAGTGCAATTATTGAGAACACTAACCTGGAGAAAATAGGTTCATTCTTTAAATTTGTTCTTTAAATTTTAGAATGCCTCACAGCTTCCCTCTTTTTATTCGCACTCAGTGGGGGGCCCAGAGAGGGAGAGGGGGAAGGACTACCCAAGACACTTCCCAAGTAATATTTTCAACTATTCTTCCTTTTATAAGGAACATGCTGTTAAAAAGTTCTAAAAATGCTTAACAAAAGAAGTTAGCTTTCTTAAGTAGTTTGTCTTTTATAAACAATGAAGCAAAAAAAAATATGAGAAAAGTATATTTTTTATGAACAGTTATTGAATTGAAGGGTCAGGATATAGGAAAGAAAACAAATGAATTAATCATAAAGGTTGTCAATTTCTGCCAGGTTAGTTATTTCCAAGTTAATTATTAATAAATCATAATTTTGTCATAAAAAATTCTCAGTATCTGGACCACAAGGTGGTTAGTCCAATCACTTTGATTCTTAGAATAGCTGAATGAGGCTGAGTGTATGGGCCTGGCAAAGACTGTAAAAATTAAAAATATACCTGGTGATTTTAGTTGTCTTGAAATACAAAATAATATTCATTCTTGGGAAATGTCATTTTGACAGACTTGCTAATTTAAGAAAATGAAAGTATACATTGGCAAGGAACTTTGAATTTGTCTAAAATTTGGTGATTGTAGGGTCTTTCATGGCAAAGGACTGATGCTTGAAGAGGATTCTGTTTCTCATCCTAGTTCTCCAGATATCTGGCTGTGTCTTCTCAGGTTCTTTTTGTTGTACTAATTCAACCTATTATAAACATATTATATCATGAACTGTCTCACTGGGAGTCCTTCTAACACCACAATTCCAAGGACCTTTCCTAAAACAATACACATATTTTTAATAATAATAAAATATGTTTTATTTATATTTACATTACATAAATATATATTTTATTATATAATATATGCTATATACTCTATACTAATTATATATTATAGTTTAAACTATACATTGAGTACATATATATTATATAAACAGTATATTTAATATATATTTATATATGTATAGTGGATATATGCATGTGTGTGTATGTATATGTGTCTGTATATAGTTTTCCTTTGAATATTAAATTTTGAAACAGAAATTTATCACACTTTTTTCCCGGTAAATAAATTTATCAAAATATAAGTAAAGCTGAGAAGCTAAATTATTATTTCTGCTAAATTATGTTCAGGTACATTTTTTCCCAAAATTTTTCATCCATTTTACTGTTTTTCTGATGTTATAAAAGATTTTGTCTACTGAATCAACTACAGTTACTAAGTAACAAAATAAGAGTTTTCTATTTATCATACATTGTATACTTAATTTCCAAATATTTTGTTTAATCCATGTAATAATCTTAGAAGGTAAATGTCACTGCTGTATTCATTTTCTAAAGGAGAAAATCAAGGTTAATTAATTGTGTGACTATTAAGTGGCTGAAGCAATGAGTCTCTCTCAGTTTGTAGAAGCACATATATAGTTGATAGCTTGCACACAGTAGTTAGATTGTGATTTGAATTCTTGTTCCATCACTTACAGCTATGCAACCTTGCACAAGATACTTCATTCACTCGTCTAATCCCTCCTGAATTCATCTCTAAAAGGGAATAAATAGTAGTCTCACCTCCTGGGATATATTCATGAGGTTTAAACGGGATAATATATGCAATTTTTAGTGTCATGCCTGGGAATTTTAAAATTCTCAACAAGTGTTTACATATTTACAAGTATAAAGGTAGTAGACATTTAGTCCAAGGAAGGTACTTGATATTTTGAATTAGCTTGTACATTCTTAACATGGGTACATGTATATATGCATGTAAGCTTTTAAAACACACACGCACACATACAAATGAAATCACATCTTAGAACTCCTGGAATCCTGAAAGCCCAGGCTTAAAACTTTTCCCAAGAGCATAGCTTATCAATTACTTTTTAATCTCTTGGACTTTAAAATATTACTAAATTTCAACATCAGAGGAGTAAAGAAGAAATGAGCTAATAATGATGGAGTAAGCACAGGGCATGCTGATAAGATGCCCAGATAGGCAAACATTTAAAATGGGACTTTAAATAGCCCAGTTTTATGCTTTGAACTTAGGTCAAGGATACATTATGAGTGGAAATCCTGTGAACCGTTTCAGACTAAATGACAGATTCAAAAGTAAAAGCAATTATTTTAGTTTGCTAAGGCCAACATAACAAAATACCACCAAATGAGTGATTTAAACAATAGAAATGTATTGTCTTGTTTGGGAGATCAGGGTTGGTTCTTCCTAAAGACTGTGTAGAAGAATCTATTGCCTGCCTCTCCCCTAGCCTTTGGTGGTTTGCTGGACATTTTGGCAGCCCTTGGTTTGTAGAAGCATCACTCCAACCTTGCCTAATCCTTCACATGCTATTTTCTCTCTGTGCTATTTGTGCAAACATGTCCCCTTGGCATAAGCACACCAGTCATGGTGAATTAGGGACTCGTCCTATTCTAGTAACCTAATTATTTATATCTGCAATGATCCTATTCCCAAATAGGCTCACATTCTAAGGTACAAAGCATTAGGAGTTCAATATATGAACTTTGGGGGAGAACACAACTGAATCATAACAGCAATCACCACAGATGGGTATGCTGAGTGAATCCAAGAAAGAAGTAGTTGCCATAATAACGAGGATAATCAAAGTCTTAAGTTAAAAATTACTTTCAGAAAAACATAAATTAATGATGAAATGGCAAGAATGTGCCTGAGAGGATCTGAGGGATTTAACTAACCACAAGTTTAAAAAAAGCTGAGTGATTTATATGATTACTAATAAATTTTAAAGCAAATAGAGCCTACATTATACAAAAAAATGATAATCACCAATAATATGTGTTCCAGAAAAAATAAGTAACGCTAACTGATGAAAGTTGTAGCTGCATTTAGAGAATATTCTAATAAGCTTTTCTGTTCAATAGTAGAATGGGTACTGAATTTCTCTCCAGTGGAAATACTTAAGCAGAGATGAGTAGCCATTTGCTGCAGACAGAAGAAGAATTTGGAAAAGTTTCTTAAGAGAGCTAACACATCTGCCCTTTTGTTAATTGGGATTCAATGGCACCTGTAGGTCTTGACTTCCCTGGGGCTCCCTGGCTTTTACTGCACATCTATAAACCCTGTCTGCCCTCCCTTCTTCCTCTCCCAAGAGGACCACTACTTCTTTGGATCATACATTCTGTGTATTTAAAAAGAGGTATTGCTGTCTTTTGGACTCATGCTTTTAAGATCTGCCACATACTTGTGGGATGTGACTGATTCTCTAGTTGGCCTCCCAATTTGCCTAATTCTTCCAGGTGTGTTTCTCTTTTGATTTATTTGATTAAGTGTCTAATCCACTATACATCCAAGATCCAGCTTTTCTGGCTGGACTTCAATCTGGATCCCTTCAGTTAGAAGAAGGCATCTTTCCAGAGGGTTGGAACTCAACCACCACTAATTAAAAATGTGCATGCTAGTGTCAGACACCTGGTTTTGAGTCCCAGCTCTTCACCTAATCATTAGGCAAAATCATTAAATATTGTAAACCTTACTTCATTATTTCTTCAAAATTTGAATAAAAATTCTGAATACATGATGAGAATTAGGAGAGATGATGCACTTGAGGCACTCTGTACAGTGTCCAGCAGAGAGAAAGCATTGGTAACTTAGTTATGTGAAAAAAGAACAAGGAGATTGATGGGAGCCAGTGGAGAGGGCATGTGCAAGAAGAAAAGGGCATATGGACAGGAGTGATACCAACCTGGAAGCCAAAGATATGATTTGAATCTAGTGCAGAGGGCTTTTCCATATGGGAGCAAATAGGATTTGATGGTTGTAGATAGCTCATATGGGGAGGAGCTGAGACGTGGTATCTAGATATGCCCAGGTTTAACTGGAGACAAAAAAAATTTCAGCCAGGTGAAGTATACATTCCAGAGGCCACCCTGATCACCTGTCACTGGGAATCTTGGCAGGGGATCTGGGTTGGGGGTCCTATGTGGAAATAAAGGTGGACAAAGGGAGGAGGATAGGGAACAGATGTGAATCTAAGCAGATTGGTGGATGGCAAGGGATCTGATCTCAGTAAAGATACTTGAGTGTGTGTGTGTGTGTGTGTGTGTAGGATTTCTTTGTTTTTGAGATAATTGATACATGATAATGTGTAAGTTTAAATACTATGTGTTGATTTAATACACTTATATATTACAGTATGATTATCATTGTAGTGTTAGCTAACATTCCATCACATCACTTTTTTGTGTGTGATGAGAACACTTAAAATCTATTCTCCTAGCAACTTTCTGCCATAGAGTATTGCTAACTATAATCACAATGTTGTATATTAGATCCCTAGAACTTATTTACCGTCTAACTGCAAGTTTCTACCCTTTGATCAACATCTCCCCAATTCCCCCACCTGCTGATGGCACTATATTTTGAGGCCAGGGATTAAAAAACAGGTCTTAGTCTTTGAGATGCAAGCAAAGCAAGACCCAGGTGGGTAAGAATTTGTACCCTAGAGGTTGTACATAGTTATAGGTACCAAGGTTATAAAAATAGAGACTTAGGGGCATAGTTATTGTAAAGTGGAGGGTATCTTAATCCATTTGACCTGAACAAAAACACCAAACTGGATTGCTTAAACAATAAGCATTTATTTCTCACTATTCTGGAGGATGGAAAGTTCAAGGATCATGGTGCCATGGTCTGGTGAGAGCACACTTCTTAGAAGACCTTTCATCTTTTTTGTTATGAATTCTCATAGCAGATGGGGGCAAGGATACATCCTCAGGGTGATCTTGTAAGGTCACTAATCCCATTCATAAGGCTCCACTCTTATGACCAAGAATATCACAAAGTCCCCACCTCCTAATACCATTACATTGGGGGTTAAGGCTTTGGCAAATGAATTTGGAGAGATATAAACAATCAGTCCATAGCAGAGGATCAGCTAAAGAAATAAACTAGATTCCACAGGGTTCAGAATTTTGTCAAGAGATTAGGGCAAATTATTGTGCCTGATGAAGGAGTTCAATGAATTTTTCCTACATTGCATCACATTGAACTCCTTTAATTTCTCTGCTACTAGGGGCAAGACTGTCCTGGAGTCTCCAGTGAAACTGAGCCTATTAAAAGAGACTAAGTAATTATCCATTATGGATAACAGTGCTCTCAGGCAAAGGGACAAAAAGCTAAGGCCTTCATAAAAGCACTTGAAAATGTGTTTTCCCTATGTCATCCTACAAGTTGACTGGAGAACTTACTGGAAATAAAATTTGGAGATAATGTCACTCAAATATCTTTGAGCAAAGAAGAGTCAATTCTACACTTAAACCTATGAAGGGAGTCACGCTTACAGTGAGCTACGAAGTAGACAATGGCCGAGCCAGAATAAAGCCATGTGATCCATTGGTCCACAGGTGTAGATGGCAAGGAGGCTATTAACCTAGTATAATATCCATGTGTTTCATAATCCCTACAGTAGTCAACATTTCAGACAGAAGTACCTGTAAAAAGTTAATGTTGTACACCTACTTGTAATTGTTTTTTATTTTGTTTTGTATTTTAGGAAAAAAGACTTAGGCACTAGAGAAACTTTGATTTGTTGCTTTGAAAAGAATAATCTTGTCAACTATCTTTATCTCTATAGAACTAGAAACAACACCTCTTCCAAATATACCAAATTTGCTTCAGTACTTCATTTGACTGAAGGAATGAAAGCAAAGCCTACCTTGGTTTGAAATGAAGGGGACCCTATGCCAATTATTTTCTCCCCTTTTCAGATACTTTCTCCTGTGCATTTGATAAACAAAGCTGTGGGTCTGGCCAAACTCTCAGAGTTATGCTTCTAACCTCTCCCAATCAAACTGTATCATTTTATGTTTTTTTCCAACATAAAAAATTTAAAAAGGAATTTTTCTTCTTTAGACCACAGGTGAGGACTTTCTGGTTGGTCTCTGGTTCCCAGTATAGTTTGTCGACTATTTGATTTATGCAATGTTTACTGTGTATTTTCTAAAGCTGCAAGGAGAAGAAATCCTATTATTTTTTAAAGTACTTTTGTTACAATGCTATATTAATTTATATAGGTTCTTTTGACCTAGTGATCTCTGAGGCATTTAAAGGGGAAGATGAACCATGAGAAAATATGGACTCTGAGAAACAAACTGAGGGTTTTGGAGGGGAGGGGCAGGTTTAGGTGAGCAAATACTGCATGGAGCACTGGGTGTGGTGCATAAACAATGAATCTTGGAACACTGAAAAAATAAAATAAAATTTAAAAAAATGGTTAAAATGATAAAAAATAAAAAATAAAATGGACGTATATATCTGATTATATGGTTATCTGCAATCTTTACAGAAGAAAACACACACACACAAATATTTTCCAAATTAATACTAGGCTTCTAGTTAAATACTAGGCTTCTAGTAGTGACTATGCAAACCTGTTTATTTGTACCTCTTTAATACTTCCCATGGGTAATATTTTATTTATGACATTATCAAGATTTTCTTTTAACAAAAAAATTATTTGATAAAAGAAGAAGTAAAATTGAGCAATTCAATTTTGAAGTACGTAAAATTTACATGGAGCAATGAGGAAGAATTCTTCTATTTTATGGTGTAGAATTCAATTTAAGGAAGATAATAAATTCACAGTCAGGAACAAGACACAGAATCATATCATATCCCTCAATTCTTATTTACTAAGTGCTCATTTCATGTAATTTCTTCCTCTGATTTTTAATTTTTATTATCTTAAAAATATTTATTACATACATATATAGCATATATATATACATATATATATATCTATGTATATATATATGTATATATATATCACTGTGTTAATATCTGTGAGGCACTGAACAGGACTGACATGGGATGTGCTTTCGCGAGCCTTCATTCTACCAAGTGAGGCACTGGATAAGAAACTGTGATATTCTAAGCCCAAGATAATCGAGATGGCCCTCATTGTCTCAGAGACAGGTTTTCTGGAAGAAAGGGAAATGAAGGATGAGGGGGAACTAGCAAAGCAAAAAAGGTATGGGGTAGTGTTGGAAAAAAGAAAATCTTGGGCAAAAATGGATCTGGAGCTTTACAGACAGGTTAGGCCTTCGAGTTTTTAGCCTAGGAAAAAAATGGAAGCCATTGAAAATTTTCATGATGGGGGAGGGGACTGCAGAGCTGCCATACATTGTACATGTGACTGTGCGTGTGATGGAAAGATAGGAAGACAATACATTTAAGTGAGTTCTATTCACATGTAGACACACTATATATTTATTATGGTGATTTCCTGGTAGGCAGTGATAAAATGTCTTGTTCTAACTTAAATATTTTATGACAATTTTTTGACAGAGGAAGTAAATTGTCCTGTGAAGAGTGTCCTGTAAAAATTCACAAAGGAAATACATTTTGTATAGCAGCAGGCTCTGGTTGTGGCGGCTTGCATTGTAAAATACCCCTCTGTAGTGAATATTTGGAGAACAAATTGAAGGCAGGCAGAAGTGGATGAGGGAATACTGTTTAGAGGACTCTTGCTTTGTCCACATGAGAAATGTTGGTGGTTTGGATTAGCATGGTGACATAATGATGAGAGAGCCTGGATGAGAGCAATGTTTGGTGAACAGAATAAACTCGATATCTGAAAAGAAACAGACTGGAGACTCCCAGGTTACTTGAACTTAATTGATCAATTTCATTTATTGATTTTAATAGAAATTAATCATTCAGCTCTCTGATTTTCAGTTTCTATTTCTTAATCTATGAAAATCTTTCAAATTCTAAGCAAAAGGAGTCCCTTACCAAGACTTGACTTCTTTATTTGGGGCTGAAATACATCTCTTGATATTTTGCTTCAGTCACTTTTTTTTTGGTTTTTTTTTGGCCTTCCGAATCAATTGCAAACTGCTGTACAGTTGGTGTCTGTTATAATCCTCAGTCCACGTTTGACCATCCTTTCACATTTCTCCAGCTGTTGAATAGCTAGGTTTCTGAGGATTACATCCTCTCCCTCCCTTATGCTCCCAGAAATTTAAGCTCCTGATTTTCCATGGAAACTCGTTTAGTTATTTCCTCTCAATTATCATAAACTCTTCAATTCCTCTTGAATTTTTCTTCTGTTCTTTGACTAGAATTTCATTGCCTTCTAACTTGGTAATGGCTGAAAATATCATTAACCTGCTGCTGTTTTCTGTCTTTATCATTAATAACAATGTTTAATATTTGGTGATTTGATGCCCACCAAGATGAGCTAGGCCGCATGTGTGTGCACACACACACACACTCACACACAGTCACGAACACCAGCTCAAAGCTTTGCAGCTGGGAACTACTTCTCTTGAGGTCTTTGTCCTGATCATGAGTCCTGATGGCAATCTAACTAATTAGTTTTATTAAAAAATAATAAACATTCAAAGTCAAACAGAGAAAAGTCAATTATCATATGATTTCACTTACTTACGGAACATAAGGAAAAACATGGAGGACATTAGGAGAAGGAAAGGAAAAGTGAATTGGGGGAAATCTGAGGGAGAGATGAAGCATGACAGACTGTGGACTCTGAGAATTAAACTGAGGGTTTTGGAAGGGGGTGGGGGTGGGGGAATGGGTGAACCTGGTGTGGATATTAAGGAGGGCACGTATTGCATGGAGCACTGGGTGTGGTGCATAAACAATGAATCTTGGAACACTGAAAAAATAAAATAAAAATTTTAAAAAATCTTCAAGAGGAAGGAAAATTTGTGGAATAGGTCACAAATGAACCTCTGAAGTCTCTTTAAATATATGTTTGCATATATTAAAACCCAACAACAAAGGACCAAAAAAAAAAAAATTCAAACATCAGGTAAGAATTCCTTTCTTAATTGATAGTATAATTGAGCAAAAAGTCACTTTATTTAAAATGTTTAAAGCCCAGCCATTTTATTAGGTTTTTCAACAACTTAAAAATATCAATTTCTCTTCATCATAATTTCTAATTAATGGGAAATTATAAAATGGACTTTTCATTGAACATTTCATTTGAGGATTTTACTTAGTGCTAAAGAGGAAAAAATGCTGTCATAATAAATTTCAATCAGGGACTTATTAATAAATAGAAACAATCTACAAATTCCATGGATGCTTTGATGGGGTCATATTTGCCACATGACTTGGTGACTCCTAATGGCCAGATGAGGATCCAAGGCAGAGCCCACCATTGCCTGTTTCAGATTTAGTGTGTTCTTTGCATCATAGATAACACTTTGGCAATAAGGACTATGGGAAATACCTTTTAATAATAAAATAGCAAATAAAACAGAGGTGGGGGAATTTTTGGCTAACACAGAGCTAAAGATTGCTCAAAAAAAGAGGAAAAGAGCACAACTGAAGTATTTCACATAATTGAGCTTTTTACTGCACACAGTTCTCCACTGTAAACTCTATTTGAAAATATTTTCTCGTTACAGGTGATCACAGTTTTTTAATTTTCTTTCTCCCATTTTCCTTGATGTCTACTTTTTGTTCGTTTAGCCATTAAAGTGTGTCAAATGGACAGATAGGAAAAATAGAAGAAAATGACACTTAAAGCAGTCTCATTTATTGTATGACATTCTCAAAAGAAATATGGCAGTGGGGAGATAATTGTCTCAAATTATTTGGAGAGTATATGTAGATTTCTATTATGAATTGCTGTCTACCTTCCATTTACATGAATTGCTAATTATATTTTAACCACATAAGTGAGTGTATTTCCTAAAATAAATTGTTTAGCTTTACCTCTGCTTTCAACTAAGATGTAAAATATTTATATATTGGGAATCTTTGCATATATTGGTTTGCAAGAAAAAGTTATCATGTTGGGGCATTGATTCTAATTCATCAAGAATTCTGGATCAATGGTTCCTAGTAAGCAGGAAAAGCTTGTTACAGAAAAGTTTTAGGGATGAACTGAAATGCACGATCAGGGCTTTCAGGAAAAATGTTAGGAAAACTGTGGTTTAGAACTTGGCTGAACAGATGAGGAGCAGGAGGGACAAAGATACATTATCGGGGAATAGAAAGATACTGAGGTAGTCAGAAAATATCCAGGCCAACAGTTAGATCTTTTGGGAGGTTCAGAGAGCAGACATGTAACCAAAGACCAGGTTTGAAGAACCAGACTCATCGTGAGGTATTTAAGGAAGAGATTTTTAAAAAGTTCTTTAGCAAATTTTGTTCAGTCCATCTACTTAAGGTGTCTACCAATGAGCTTCAAGAGATTTATAAACCTCCTGAATAGACATGAAAAGTGGTGTGTGTGTGTGTGTGTGAGAGAGAGAGAGAGAGTGAGAGAGAGAAAACACATTATTTCCCCTGGGAAGAAATTTCATAGCTCTCATTAGGTACTCAAAGGGGTTCTCAACATCCCAAACAACTTAAACCCACAACACTTTATTTTATTTATTTTTTTAAGATTTTATTTTTAAGCAATCTACACCCAACATGAGGCTCTAACTCATAACCCTGATACCAAGAGTCACATGACCTCTACCAACTGAGCCAGTGAGGCACTCCGAAAAAAATGTTTTTAAAAAAAGTCTCCCAGAGGTTAAGGATATGAGTAGTCATTAAATTATGATATCTGAAAGATAAATATGTATAAGAAGGAAAGATTTACAGTCCCACATTAATGAAGACTGATACTGAGGGAAATTTAACTGCCTGTCAAGCAAATTTGTGACACTGCTTTTCTATGTATGGCAAAAATGCATATTCTGTTCACAGTTCATCTACACTTCTGAACATGTCTGCATTCTATAGAAGGTGATTAGAAAAAATTACCTTAATGTTGGAAGACAAATTGGTTGCCATAAAATATTATTGTGTGCTAAGTAAATACTTCTATAAAAAGTATAAGATACTTCAGTCAGCTTAATTAGAAATAAAGAAGTAGACAAAACTCCAATGCAGCCAGCAGCTGTTTGGTTAAATGAAATGTTTTATATTGGTGAATACTGCTAAATTTTAAATTCCCATTATAAAGAGACATTGGATATTTCTATTTTATAGAGTTACCTCACATAACAGCACTGTAAAACATCAATCTCTCTTAAAATTTCAGCTAAATTTTCCTTCAAAGTAATATATTTGAATGGAAATTTCAGCAAAATTGGCGTATTTGACATATAAATTAATCCTCAGAACTATTTGTTACTAGATTATTTTTTCCCACTGGAAAATTGGCCCAATATACATGTAAGTTGTTTTTAAGAGATGTATTAGATATTTTAAGTCATTGAATATTGCTCTGAGTTATTGAAGTAGTCACCAATACTAGAAACAAATTTAATAGATTAAATTAATTGAATATTATGTGTTTATAGGAAAAAGAACAAGAGAAATGTGCATAAGACTTTAAACTGTAGCCATTTAATCATTAATTTATAATAAAAACTCTGATTTGTATATGCCAAGCTATATACTTGTAACCAGCACAAATTATTATGATAGTATTCTAATGGTTTAATAGATGGAATTTCTTTTTTCAGAAGAGTTACTTCATGTCTGTGACATAACTGGCCTGAATAGGGAAGCTGGCAAAATAACAAAACAATTTAGATGAATTTCTTGATTATTCTGTAAGCCCATGTGGTTAGATAAAATAAACATTTCCAACAATATGAGGTTGATGATTTAAGTATCTTTATCCTCTATCTTTTTCACTGTGTCTCACTAAGGTGTATACCTTCTCCACTATTTGGAAATAAATGGAAATAATACTGAATAGATTTTTATTTAAAAGCCAGCAAAATTCTTTATTATTGTTTTATTCTGAAGTTTTATCACATCAAGCTTCAAGTGAAGAGAAAATTGAAAAAGAAATAAAGATAATTGATATAAATAGCAGAGAAGAGTAGAAAACAAGAAAGATTGCTTTAGGCTACTAATTAAAAGAGACAAGATAATTTGTGACGGATGTGGATTCAAGAACAAAGCGAAAAGAATACAATAAATTATTCTTGATGGAAATTAAAACTGCTTTTAGTAGTAATTCTTATATTAGAATGTAAGTATGACTCTAATTAAAATAATACCCACAGTTGTCAAGTAGAAATATGCCTGTGAAATTAGCATATTAACAAGACTCATATTTTTTCCAAAATGTACTTGTACCATTATTCTTGAAACAGTCTAACACATTTAATAGTATTTGGATCCTATTAGAAATGGTGTAAGTATTTCATTCCAAAGGCTATTTAAAGCTTTTCCTAAGAGCATATAATTTTTTTAAGATTAGAAAAAAATTTCTTTCCTTATTTTAACTGATGCTTCTTACCTCAGCTTCAAGCACATGCAATTTATTGCCTCATGCAATGCTGTTCGTGGTTTTTCCAATTTTAACCAAGTGTCTGTATAGTAAGTAGCTCAATTAAAGAATATGATGGTGGTTCATGCTATCTGATATTAGAAAGATATTCTTGTGGGAAGAAAAGAGCTAACATTTCTAAGTACCAGTTCTCAATATTATCTTTGTTATCTCCTCTAAAAACTCACAAAATCCCTGTGAAGTCATTGTTATTAGTAATAGTAGCATTACTGCCATTTTACTCATAAAGAAACTGACACTCAGAAATGCTATAGACATATATGACATTTTCAAGTCTGCATAATTAGTACATGGCAACAAGAGCAAATAGAATTTAAACAACCATGGCAAACTAAAGAAACAGGTATAAGAATGTTTTGACTTTCCCCC
The DNA here is from genome assembly GCF_010015895.1 of Lontra canadensis. Lineage (NCBI taxonomy): Eukaryota > Metazoa > Chordata > Mammalia > Carnivora > Mustelidae > Lontra > Lontra canadensis. Next base: position 329,627 of record NW_022631096.1, on the reverse strand, counting down.
AGGTATCAGACAAATTATCTCGAGTGAAATACTAGATAGCTAAATATCTAACCTCCTTAATCACTTAAAGATACTACAGTAATTCATTTGAGTATTTGAATTTTTTAAATTTTATTTTCACAATATATATGTTATAGAAGATGATTAGAACAAATTTAGAAATAAAGAAGGAAAGAAAACAGAATTCATAAATAATCCCAAAAAGGCCTCTCAGTGTTTTTTGCATTTCTTTCAATGTTTTCTGTCTTTCTTCTCTTTCTTTTGTTCTTTCCATTCTGGCTGTCTTATTTTCTCATTTTACATATTTGTGATCACAATAATAATCAATTTTTTTTTAGTTCACTACATATTTAATCCTGTTTCCAACTTATTTAAAATGCTTTGTAAGCATGCATCCAATAGGTTTTAATAATTTATTGAGTAAATATGCCATAATTTATTAACCATTGAGGCAAATTTTGTATTTAATGTGCTCCCAAGTTTTTCTATTATAAATAACACCAAGCTGAACACCTTTGGCATGAAGTTTTTCATACATTATATTAATTCTTTGGATTTTCCAGAAACAAAAATCACTGGATTGAGGGCTTTTGATAGATTTAGTCAAATTGCTTTTTAAAAAGATAGTAACTTATGCTAAATAGATACACATTAAAATGTATATATTATCTCAGCCCAGGAGCAGCATTCATATTAAAAGAAATAGTTCATTTGCATTTCTTTGATCACTAGTGATATTATTTATTTCACAATTTTGTTAGCCTATTTCATCCTTTGAATTATCTTATATGATTATTATTTATGTTCCCTAAACACATAATTTGGCAAGTTGTCCAGTTGGTTAGATGCCTGGGATTTAATCTGCAAATGTTTAAATTCACTAAGTTCTTAGGTATGACCAATTTTTTAAAATTTATTTATTTTTTATTTTTTATAAACATATATTTTTATCCCCAGGGGTACAGGTCTGTGAATCTCCAGGTTTACACACTTCACAGAACTCACCATAGCACATACCCTCCCCAATGTCCATAACCCCAACCCCCTCTCCCAACCCCCTCCCCCCAGCAACCCTCAGTTTGTTTTATGAGATTAAGAGTCACTTATGGTTTGTCTCCCTCCCAATCCCATCTTGTTTCATTTATTCTTCTCTTACCCCTTTAATCCCCCATGTTGCATCTCTACTTCCTCATATCAGGGAGATCATATGATAGTTGTCTTTCTCTGATTGACTTATTTCGCTAAGCATGATACCCTCTGGTTCCATCGACGTCGTCGCAAATGGCAAGATTTCATTTCTTTTGATGGCTGCATAGTATTCCATCGTGTATATATACCACTTCTTCTTTATCCATTCATCTGTTGATGGACATCTAGGTTCTTTCCATAGTTTGGCTATTGTAGACATTGCTGCTATAAACATTCAGGTGCACGTGCCTCTTCAGATCACTATGTTTGTATCTTTAGGGTAAATACCCAGTAGTGCAATTGCTGGGTGATAGGGTAGTTCTATTTTCAACATTTTGAGGAACCTCCATGCTGTTTCCCAGAGTGGTTGCACCAGCTTGCATTCCCACCAACAGTGTAGGAGGGTTCCCCTTTCTCCACATCCTCGCCAGAATCTGTCATTTCCTGACTTGTTCATTTTAGCCATTCTGACTGGTGTGAGGTGATAACTCGTTGTGGTTTTGATTTGTATTTTCCTGATGCCTAGTGATATGGAGGAATTTTTCATGTGTCTGTTGGCCATCTGGATGTCTTCTTTGCAGAAATGTCTGTTCATGTCCTCTGCCCATTTCTTGATTGGATTATTTGTTCTTTGGGTGTTGAGTTTGCTAAGTTCTTTATAGATTTTGGACACTAGCCCTTTATCTGATATGTCATTTGCAAATATCTTCTCCCATTCTGTCAGTTGTCTTTGGTTTTGTTAACTGTTTCCTTTGCTGTGCAAAAGCTTTTGATCTTGATGAAATCCTAATAGTTCATTTTTGCCCTTGCTTCCCTTGCCTTTGGTGATGTTCCTAGGAAGATGTTGCTGCGGCTAATGTCGAAGAGGTTGCTGCCTGTGTTCTCCTCAAGGATTTTGATGGATTCCTTTCTCACACTGAGGTCCTTCATCCATTTTGAGTCTATTTTCATGTGTGGTGTAAGGAAATGGTCCAATTTCATTTTTCTACATGTGGCTGTCCAATTTTCCCAACACCATTTGTTGAAGAGGCTGTCTTTTTTCCATTGGACATTCTTTCCTGCTTTGTCGAAGATTAGTTGACCATAGAGTTGAGGGTCTATTTCTGGGCTCTTCATTCTGTTCCATTGATCTATGTGTCTGTTTTTGTGCCAGTATCATGCTGTCTTGATGATGACAGCTTTGTAATAGAGCTTGAAGTCCGGAATTGTGATGCCACCAACTTTGGCTTTCTTTTTCCATATTCCTTTGGCTATTCACGGTCTTTTCTGGTTCCATATAAATTTTAGGATTATTTGTTCCATTTCTTTGAAAAAAAATGGATGGTATTTTGATAGGGATTGCATTAAATGTGTAGATTGCTTTAGGTAGCATAGACATTTTCACAATATTTATTCTTCCAATCCAGGAGCATGGAACATTTTTCCATTTCTTTGTGTCTTCCTCAATTTCTTTCATGAGTACTTTATAGTTTTCTGAGTATAGATTCTTAGCCTCTTTGGTTAGGTTTATTCCTAGGTATCTTATAGTTTTGGGTGCCATTGTAAATGGGACAGACTCCTTAATTTCTCTTTCTTCTGTCTTGTTGTTGATGTAGAGAAATGCAACTGATTTCTGTGTATTGATTCTATATCCTGACACTTTACTGAATTCCTGTACAATTTCTAGCAGTTTTGGAGTGGAGTCTTTTGGGTTTTCCACATATAGTATCATATCATCTGCGAAGAGTGATAGTTTGACTTCTTCTTTGCCGATTTGGATGCCTTTAATTTCCTTTTGTTGTCTGATTGCTGAGGCTAGGACTTCTAGTACTATGTTGAATAGCAGTGGTGATAACGGACATCCCTGCCGTGTTCCTGACCTTAGCGGAAAAACTTTCAGTTTTTCTCCATTGAGAATGATATTTGCGGTGGGTTTTTCATAGATGGCTTTGATAATATTGAGGTATGTGCCTTCTATCCCTACACTTTGAAGAGTTTTGATCAGGAAGGGATGCTGTACTTTGTCAAATGCTTTTTCAGCATCTATTGAGAGTATCATATGGTTCTTGTTCTTTCTTTTATTAATGTGTTGTATCACATTGATTGATTTGCGGATGTTGAACCAACCTTGCAGCCCTGGAATAAATCCCACTTGGTCGTGGTGAATAATCCTTTTATTGTACTGTTGAATCCTACTGGCTAGTATTTTGGTGAGAATTTTTGCATCTGTGTTCATCAAGGATATTGGTCTGTAGTTCTCTTTTTTTGATGGGATCCTTGTCTGGTTTTGGGATCAAGGTGATGCTGGCCTCATGGTATGGCCAATTTTTTTTTTAATTTATTTTCAGCATAACAGTATTCATTGTTTTTGTACCACACCCAGTGCTCCATGCAGTCCATGCCCTCTTTAATACCCACCACTTGGTTCCCCCAACCTCCCACCCCCCCACCTCTTCAAATCCTTCAGATTGTTTTTCAGAGTCCATAGTCTCTCATTGTTCACCTCCCCTTCTAATTTCCCCCAAATGCCTTCTCCTAACTCCCCATGTCCTCCATGCTATTTGTTATGCTCCACAAATAAGTGAAACCATATGATAATTGACTCTCTCTGCTTGACTTATTTCACTCAGCATAATCTCTTCCAACTTGCTACAAAAGTTGGGTATTCATCCTTTCTGATGGAGGCATAATACTCCATAGTGTATATGGACCACATCTTCCTTATCCATTCGTCCGTTGAAGGGCATCTTGGTTCTTTCCACAGTTTGGTGACCGTGGCCATTGCTGCTATAAACATTGGGGTACAGATGGCCCTTCTTTTCACTACATCTGTATCTTTGGGATAAATACCCAGTAGTGCAATAGCAGGGTCCTAGAGAAGCTCTATTTTTAATTTCTTGAGGAATCTCCACACTGTTCTCCAAAGTGGCTGCACCAACTTGCATTCCCACCAACAGTGGAAGAGGGTTCCCCTTTCTCCACATCCCCTCCAACACATGTTGTTTCCTGTCTTGCTAATTTTGGCCATTCTAACTGGTGTAAGGTGATATCTCAATGTGGTTTTAATTTGAATCTCCCCGATGGCTAGTGATGGTGAACATTTTTTCATGTGTCTGATAGCCATTTGTATGTCTTCATTGGAGAAGTGTCTGTTCATACCTTCTGCCCATTTTTTGATATGATTATCTGTTTTGTGTGTGTTGAGTTTGAGGAGTTCTTTATAGATCCTGGATATCAATCTTTTGTCTGTATTGTCATTTGCAAATATCTTCTCTCATTCCGTGGGTTGCCTGTTTGTTTTCTTGACTGTTTCCTTTGCTGTGCAGAAGCTTTTGATTTTGATGAAGTCCCAAAAGTTTATTTTGGCTTTTGTTTCCTTTGCCTTTGGAGACATATTTTGAAAGAAGCTGCTGTGGCTGATATCGAAGAGATTACTGCCTATGTTCTCCTCTAGGATTCTGATGGATTCCTGTCTCACGTTGAGGTCTTTTATCCATTTTGAGTTTATCTTTGTGTACGGTGTAAGGGAATGGTTGAGTTTCATTCTTCTACATATAGCTGCCCAGTTTTCCCAGCACCATTTATTGAAGAGACTGTCTTTTTTCCACTGTATATTTTTTCCTGTTTTGTCGAAGATTAACTGACCATAGAGTTGAGGGTCCATATCTAGGCTCTCTACTCTGTTCCACTGGTCTATGTGTCTGTTTTTATGCCAGTACCATGCTGTCTTGGTGATCACAGCTTTGTAGTAAAGCTTGAAATCAGGTAATGTGATGCTCCCAGTTTTATTTTTGTTTTTCAACATTTCCTTAGCGATTCGGGGTCTCTTCTGGTTCCGGTATGATCAATTTTTAAAGGAAGATTCAGTTAAATTCTCTTGTCCTTTATATATTAGATTTTTTTTAAGATTTTACTTATTTATTTGACAGACAGAGATCACAAATAGGCAGAGAGGGAGGCAGAAAGAGAGAGGGGGAAGCAGGCTCCCTGCTGAGCAGAGAGCCCGATGTGGGACTTGATCCCAGGACCCTGAGATCATGACCCGAGCTAAAGGCAGAGGCTTAACCCACTGTGCCACCCAGGCGCCCTATATATTAGATTTTCAATGTTCGGCTATTATGCATCTGGCCCTAGTTACATGTGAGGATTTAAAAGTGTGTAAGTCTGAATCTCAGAGACATTTATTTTAAAGCTACAGGAGGGGGCAGGTCCTTAAACAGACAGCTACTATCATGTGTGTATAAATAAGTCCTCTGAAGACAGCCATGCAACAGTTTACCAAGGAATTCTCATAGAGGCCCCTCATATTTTTTTTCCTTTTCTTTTTCTACCGTTAATTCTATCAGGGAATAGAATTCTAACACAGAAGGAAAACACAGGAAATAACAGAGTTCAGGATTCTCAGTCAGTGATAAAATTTTTATATATAGGCAAATTTTTATGTATAGGCAAACAAATATCCCTTCTACATCAACAGGATGCATTTATAGAAATGCAGAAGGATTATACTTTTGTACTTGCTCAAACTTGTGCATTTACCAATGGCGACAGAAATAACCAAGGCTGTGTATCTTATGATTCAAACAATCATCTCTTTTTCTCAAATTTGAATTGCCAACTTCCAATGGAGAGAATAAGGAATCTGTGATTGTCGTCTAACCCTTCACGTAGGAAGCCAGGGACTCCTACCTCAACAGACATTCTTTAGTGGGAGGATCCAGCTAGCAGATGATGCAAATAAAGATCAGTGATAACAGAGACTGGAATGACGGTGGAAGACGAAGATTTAGAGTGAAACTTCACAAATAGATATTTTAAACAGCTTATTCTTGCTAAAGAGTAGATGGTGGCTAATGCCTGAACAGAACAAGATTTTACATATACTCCTTCTCTCTCTCTCATGAATATATACACACACACACACACACACACATATATATTATATATGTATAATATATATCTGAAATTATATTTTGTAAGCATACATCTATCTATCTATATATATGGAAAAATATATTCAGCATTCATGTACTGCTACAGAGAAAAAAAATCTTTTTTTTTTAAAGATTTTTAAAAAAAATTTATTTATTTGACAGACAGATCACAAGCAGGCAGAGAGGCAGGCAGAGGGAGAGAGGAAGGGAAGCAGGCTCCCCACAGAGCAGAGAGCCCGATGTGGGACTCGATCCCAGGACCCTGGTATCACAACCCGAGCCGAAGGCAGAGGCTTTAACCCACTGAGCCACCCAGGTGCCCCCCCCCCCCAAAATCTTGAACAAAGTCAGATATTAATGAGATTTTCTATTAAAACTCAGTCCCACAATGAACATACCAGAATCCCAGAATGATACACGAACAAGGCTCATTCTTTCTTTTCTCCCCCACCCCTTTTTTAAATAGTGGTAAAATATACATGACATAAAATTTACCATTTTAAACATTTATAAAGGTATAGTTCTACATTACTTTCTTGATTTTATCAATTTGACATATTACAGCTTTTAAAAGATACACATAAATTGCCATAAGAATAGAGATGAGAGCCCCTATTTCTGCTTAGAAAGATCAAGAAAAGCTAGTGAGATGATATGACACTTAATTGGGCCTTACAGAATAAGTAGGAGTTTTCTAGACAGACAAGGAAGGGAGAAATGACACTCAGAATTGATGGGAAATCATGAACAGTGCAAGACATAGATTTTCAGGGGCAGTGAGTAATTGGTCTGAGCAAACAAGAATTTAGACTGGTATTGAATTAATAGGAAGGGAGTTTCACCTTAATCGTTCATTTTTTGAGGCTCTTGCCTATGCGATAAAAGATATGGGATCTGCTTCTTTTTCATTCTCTTTACCTCTCCTGAACTTAGTATCCACACACATATAATGAGAAGTGATGGACCAGATCAGTGTTTGGTGAACACCTTCTGCAAAGATCCAGGTTGTAAATACTTTCAGCTTTGCAGACCATACAGTCTTGGTCTTCATTGCCACTACTCAACTCTGTTGTTATTGCAAAATGAGCCACAGATAATCTGCAAACAAACGGACAAGGCCAGATTTCACCTGACGGCTATACTTTGCCAAGTCTCAAAGTGGATGATGCTGAAGACACTTTTTTCGTGTTAACATTGAATAGATCTATTGTTCTCTATTTTCCAAGTTTTATTCTTTCAGATAATTTTTATAACAGAGGAGCATATTTTTGGATCACTGCTTTTAAAATAATGAACATTACAGTTGCTCTTTCCCTTGAAAGGTAGTTACTTAATATCGTTCCCCAGTTGTTGCAAAAAATCCATGTGGGTGGTCAACTTTACACACTGAAGGATACGAATCCCAGATTCTTATACAAGAAGATGGAAGCAAGATTCATAAAGAAGCTAAAGCTAATGCTTATGCAGAACAGTGAAGGACAGCAGAATATGCCACCTGAAAATATGCCTTTGGCTAACTGATCATTTGGGGTTAAAGTTACTCAAAGTGCAGTAAGTTCAAGGACACAGTGTGTCTGTCTGTTCTCCATACTCCTGAGAGCAGGAAATAGATTTCCCATGTGAAAGGCACCCTCCCTGTACCAGAGGGGTAGAAAGCATCCTTATCACCAAAGACAGGGAATTGAAGGTGGAAAAGCCTGTATAAACAAATCCTGTTACTTCTTCACTACTTTACTACCTCAAGCCCAAATTCCTTTGTCTTGTGAATTCTTTACAAATTTATCGTTTCTTTGTCTAAAAGGTGTAAAAATGACTGCTTTGGCACACCTTTGAAGGTTATATTTTTTATGGGGCACCCATATTTACAAAATTAAATTTCTTTTTCTCCTGTTAATCTATTTTATGTCAATTATTCATCCAGGCAAAGAACCTAAAAGGGAAGAAGAGAAATGTTTTCCACCCCTACAGGAATATAAGTAATCTTTTTCCAGACAAATCTAGGCAACAGAAAATACAAATTAATAATAATTTAACTTTGACAATAGCTATAGGGTTTATTTTAATGGTAGATGCACTTTCATTTATTTTAGTTTTGTATGGATCAGTAGCAAGGGAATGTAACTCTCTGATGTGCCATTCTATTTAGTGTCTTTATTAAGCCAAATTAAACATGTGTTTGACTAATGCATAACTAATGAGAATTATCAAGAAAAAAATAAGATTAATGTTTCCAGTCCAGTATAACCTAAAGCCAGTCTTGGAGGTGGAATAAAGACAATGAACTCTGTTCTTATCCTACATAATCCTGTGGAGGCATAAACTCATTAAAGTAGTTTTGCATTAATAATCCTTGTGTGTCTTTCTATAGAGTGAACACATATTAAAGAGTTGCATGGAAGCAATTGTGAGAGGGAAGAAAGTTCTGGATTGATGAAAACCTTGGAGGTATCAGTTAATAGGATCAAAACAAAGAAAATGTCATTGTTAGAACTAGCTTTGTAAGCCTCTGAATGCAGATTACAAGAATATTTTTCTCAGTTTACCTCATAAGAGTACTTTAAAAAAAGACAAAGTATTATTTAGAAACAAACAACTAAAACATATTTTCATATTTTCAATTATATGTCTCTTATTATCCCATCCTTTGTGAGAATAAAAATTCAATGTATGAAGACAGAAGGTGAGCGTTAGAATTGAGAATAAGGATGCCCTAGATAGCCAATATAAAGGGCTGAGAATTAGCTTTATCTTCTAGTAGAAATAGAGTTTTGATTGGGCACATGGCCTCTCAAACGGAGATTACCTTCACCTCTGTCCCTGTCAGCTAGGAAAGGCCAATCAACAAAATTCATGGCAATGAATAACTATGCCATGTCCACAGTTCTTGCCAGCAGGAAAACCTGAGGGCCACAGCAAGGTTAGGCCCTGTGCTGAAGTTGGTGATGCTGTCCTGAGCAGCTAGAGTCCCTGGATGACTGCAGGGCATAAGGCTGCTTTACTAGCCTGAACAGGTTAGACCAAAGTTCATTAAATGGTTTCTGTTAAGGATCACAAAGTAAATACTTCAGACCTCTTGGGCCATTCAGTCTCTGTCACAACTACTCAGCTCAGCCATAGAAGAACATCAACTCCCAAGTGTGGCTGTGTTCCAATAAAACTTTATTTGTGAACACGAAAATTTGAATTTCATATAATTTCCATGTGTCACAAAGTATTATTATTCATCTTTTGTTTTTTTTCCCCAACACTTTTGTAAGATCATTCTTATCTTGCAGGTCATGCAAAAGCAAGCAGTGGGCCACATGTAGCCCAGGGGCTATAGTTTGTCAATTTATAGCTAACCACATTTGGGGGAAAATAAACTTTTTAAAAAGTCATTCTATTTTTGAGGTCTCTTGGTTATTTTTTTAATTCATGTGTTTTTATATAATTTTTAAATTAAAATATATTTCAGACATAAAACTGTATAAATTTAAGGTGTGCAATGTGTTGATATGATAATTACAGTATGATTGTCATTATAGTATTAACATCTCTTATCAGGTCACATAATTATTATTTCTTACTCTTTATTAAAATAGTTTAGTCTTACATATAACTTTTATACTATCACTGTCACTTGTATTATTATTCATTCATTCAGAAGTAACTTCTCCTTTCTGCATTCAGGCTAGCACTCAGAGAGAAGATGATCCACCCTACTTCCTTCTCCAGCTTCTTTCCCTAATGACTTTGAGTCCTTGCATGGGATCAACCTGCTAAGCATGCTAGGGACACCTCCAGGTATCCTTAAATCATGGCAATCACCTAGAAGTTTCCCTCTTTAGAAAAAAATAAGAATGATTGATTCCTTACAAATTATTTGTGAATGATTAATTTAAGCAATTTATTAGTCTTGGAATGAATTGAATTATGTCTCTCCCAAAGTGCATATATTGACACTCTAACCCTCAATGTGACTGTTCTTGAAGATAGGGCCACTAAGGAAATCATTAGGTTAAATGAGGAAACAAGGATAAGGAAGAGACACCAGAGGGCTCCCTCTATCCCTCTGTGTATCCACAGAGGTAAGGCCATCTGAGAACAGAAGGAGATAGTGGCCTTCTACAAGCTGGAGAGCAGGGCCTTAACAGAGGAACCCCGATGGCATCTTGATCTTGGACTTCTAGCTTCCAGAGTTATGAGAAAATAAATGTTTATTGTTTAAGCCACTTAGTCTGTGGTATTTTGTTAGGGCAGCCTAAGCAGACTGATATACCATATATAGGTTTAATAATAATTTGCTAGTGAACTGTATTATTTTTTGTAACTTTACCCTTATCCTTAAGCCCATTGGTCAAACAGTGTCAATAGTTCTTTGTAAATGTTTTCTTTGGGAAAAAAACAAATTCAATAAGAACACATATACCATTGCTCAGCTTTGACTTTCAAAACAAACTTTAAAAAGGAACAGATAAGAAACACTGGTCTTGAAAATTAGGCTTTCAGTGGCAAGAGCCAAGCACTTGAGAGAAAATGGAGTTTTCTAAATCCCAAGTTTCCTTTCCTTTAATTTGTTTAAGTTTTTATTTAAATTCTAGTTAGTTAAGATATCACCTCACACCAGTCAAAATGGATAAAATTAACAAGTCAGGAAATGACAGATGCTGGCGAGGATGCAGAGAAAGGGGAACCCTCCTACACTGTTGGTGGGAATGCAAGCTGGTGCAACCACTCTGGAAAACAGCATGGAGGTTCCTCAAAATGTTGAAATAGAATGACCCTACGACCCAGCAATTGCACTACTGTGTATTTACCCTAAAGATACAAACGTAGTGATCTGAAGAGGCACGTGCACCCGAATGTTTATAGCAGCAATGTCTACAATAGCCAAACTATGGAAAGAACCTAGATGTCCATCAACAGATGAATGGATAAAGAAGAAGTGGTATATATACACGATGGAATACTATGCAGCCATCAAAAGAAATGAAATCTTGCCATTTGCGACGACGTCGATGGAACCAGAGGGTATCATGCTTAGCGAAATAAGTCAATCAGAGAAAGGCAACTATCATATGATCTCCCTGATATGAGGAAGTGGAGATGCAACATGGGGGATTAAAGGGGTAGGAGAAGAATAAATGAAACAAGATGGGATTGGGAGGGAGACAAACCATAAGTGACTCTTAATATCACAAAACAAACTGAGGGTTGCTGGGTGGGCGGGGGTTTGGGAGAGGGGGTTGGGTTATGGAAATTGGGGAGGGTATGTGCTATGGTGAGTGCTGTGAAGTGTGTAAACCTGGCGATTCACATACCTGTACCCCTGGGGATAAAAACACATTATATGTTTATAAAAAATAAAAAAATAAAAATAAAAAAAATTCTAGTTAGTTAACATACAGTTTTATGTGCAGAACTTACTGACTCATCACTTCCATACCACACTCTGTGCTCCTCAAATGTGCCCTCCTTAAAAACCATCACCCATCAGTCAAAGTTTCCTCTTTTTTTTTTAAGATTTTATTTATTTATTTGACAGACAGAGATCACAAGTAGGCAGAGAGGCAGGCAGAGAGAGAGAGGAGGAAGCAGGCTCCCTGCAGAGCAGAGAGCCCGATGTGGGGCTCGATCCCAGGACCCTGGGATCATGACCTGAGCCGAAGGCAGAGGCTTTAACCCACTGAGCCACCCAGGCGCCCCGTCAAAGTTTCCTTTTAAACATTGAGGAAGTTTAAAAATATCATGTTCTGGATATATGTCAGAGACTGTAGAACGATACAAGATATGAGGTAAGGACAGAATTCCATGACACAGCAAAGAAAATAATAGGTCTTTCTGGAACAGAAGAGGAAAGCTGGGAGGATTTAGTGGATATTGATCTGGATTGTTGAAGATGCCAGAGCACTTTCACTCCCTTGCCTGGTAGAGAGAAGAGGGAATCACAGAATCTACAATAATAATAGCAAAGTCGTGTCCTACCTTGCAGAGGACCCAGCAGCAACAGGAGCAGCTGCAGTGATCAGAGACGTATGCATGGTGGTTTAGGCAGGAAAGAGAAAGCCTCCCAAAGCTCCTTTGTCTTCAGCGGGTACATAGAGATATTCTACGGCTCCTCAGAGAATTTTTGAGAGTTCAGTAATATTCATGCCAGGAGGTGCTGTCTTTTGGAGAAGAGGTGACAGCAATCATGGTGCAGTGTATGTGCCAAGAGGCAATAGTTTTTAAGAAAGGAACCTCACAATCAAGTGAGTCTAAACACCTTGGTGGGTGGGCATGGAGGTGGTGGGTGGCAGCAAGAACTGCAACCTGATGTCCTCTTATAATCCTTTAGACCTTGGACAAACGCTAGAAAAGAGGAAAAGGGAAGTATATTTTAGAGTGGGAAACAGTCCAGATACAAAGTTTAAATTTTTAATGGTGGGAAACTAAAATATTAAACTTGTTTAAGTGTTTACCTAATAGAGTCTAAATTTTTAACCAGAAATGACTGTGCTAACTTGAAGTAACAAGATTCATGTCTTTTCAACATTAGCAGAAGCTAAGCTATGTGGAACCAAACTAAGTTGAGTTCAACTACAACAAAATCAAAATTTTATGTCTGCACAACTGAAGTGCGTCTATAATTTTGATCTAGCTGCAGCTGTTGGCTAATACCTACAAAAAATGATTGCTATGTTTATCTAAACTACTTCAAAAACCATCCCTGTTAACTTGTAAACAACCACGCCTCACAATAGTGACTCAGAAAAGCGGCAAGTATTTGAAATTCTTTCTGAATCATAAAACAGTCACATTTTGTCCAGTGAGTTTGCCATGTTAAGTGACTATTTCTACGCTATAACCATTATATATCAGTAATGCCATGTCCTGTTGGGCTGGCCTTTGGATTAAATGTAATATATGACCCAACAACAAATCTATCTTCTTTTTTTTAAGATTTTATTTATTCATTTGACAGAGATCACAAGTAGGCAGAGAGGCAGGCAGAGAGAGAGGGAAGCAGGCTCCCCGCCCAGCAGATAGCCCGTTGCAGGGCTCGATCCCAGGACCCTGAGATCATGACCTGAGCCGAAGGCAGAGGCTTTAACCCACTGAGCCACGCAGGCGCCCCCAATGACAAATCTTATTATAAGCTGGTAAAACGTTTTTACCATAACGATTCTTTCCTCCTAGTCGTCCAGTAGTCCCCTTGTTTGTGGTTTTACTTTCCTTGCTTTCAGTTGCCCTCCGCCCACCAAGGCTCTGTAGCGCATGCTCCTCCCTCCCACGCAGCGTCAAGACGCCAACGGCAGCCAGACGCCGGGTTGCAAAGCCTGCGGGCCTCAGTTATCTGCGTCATTTACCTCCTCATCTCTTCACGAAGGCGGTCTGCGGTTTCTCGTGTGGCAGGAAGGTGAGTAGGGTGTAACAAAATATTTTGAGAGAGATAAACCACATTCACAAAACCTTTATTACAGTGTATTGTTATAATTGTTCTATTTTATTATTATTTTTGTTACTCTCTTCCTATGCCTCATTTATAACAAACTTTATCACAAGTATGTATATATAGCGGGGAAAAGTATATTTAGGGCTCGGTACCGTCTGGGGTTTTGAGCACCACTGGGATAGGAAGGTATCCTCTGTCGGGAAAGGGGGGCTACGGTATTCGGTTTAATGGGCAGATTGATAAATTTCGATTACACCACGTTCTATTTCAACACCGTTGGCTATCACTGCCTGTCGGTTTTATAAAGCCCTTGTTCGTGCCCACGTGACTCTCCATGACCTAGTTCCAGTGACCATTTTACTGTATGCTGTTACTCCATGTCGCATGCTTACTATAAAGGCGCCCACACAATTTGTGTCTTTCCACAATGTCAGCTTTAGTCACTCACCAAGCAGGGTTCACACAATTGTAACAAGCTTGGGGTTCCAAGCTCAGTGACACTTCACTAGGCCTTTGACTTAGCTTCATACACACACAAGGCAAGATACGATACAAAGCCACGTACCACGCGAAAAACAGGGGTAGGAAGTGAACAAATCAAATGCCAAAATTGGTGGGTGAGCGCCGTTGAAGTGAGGACTCAGCCTGGTCTGGGTCAGCTGTTGGCACTTGCTGCTGATGACGTTCAAGCAGTGGAAGGTCTGTCAGTTCAGGGCTCGGTCTCGCCAGCGGTCAGTGGCCATTGCCTTTCCTATGTGGTCAGATGTGAGAGAGTCCGCGTCTGGAGCGTCTTGACAGTTTGCTGCAGGACTCCTGCCTTTTTTTTTTTTTTTTTTTTTTTTTTTAAGATTTTATTTATTTATTTGACAGAGATCACAGGCAGAGAGGCAGGCAGAGAGAGAGAGGAAGGGAAGCAGGCTCCCTGCCGAGCAGAGAGCCCCATGCGGGGCTTGATCCCAGGACCCCGAAACCATGACCTGAGCCAAAGGCAGAGGCTTAACCCACTGAGCAACCCAGGCGCCCCAGGACTCCTGCCTTTTTAAAGGAGCTTGATGTCTTTAGCCCTTCCAGGTCTTTTCAGGTTCTGGTGATTATCAGTTCTTGGTTCTTCCAGGTTTTCTTGACCTTGGTAATTAGCAGCTCTTCTTACCACCAGCGGGTCCTGATTTTAGTGATATCTATGCTCTGCGCATTGCCCTTGGCTGCCTTCCTGAATCTTTATGTCACTGCTTGATATGAGTGACCCCTGAATCTTTATGTCACTGCTTGATATGAGTGACCCCATCATGCTCTCTGTATGCCAGTTTTTTATTATTTACCCAAAATTGGTTATTGGCTGTTCCCCAGTACCTCTGTGTATCCTGTGTCTTTGCTTCCACTTTCTCCCTGGAATGACTACCCCAACCTCTCAGTATCTTTCTCTCTCTCCCTTACTCTTCATTCCATCAGTCTTAAATACAGCCTCTTTCTAAAGAATGCCTTGATCTACTTTATTCAGTATGCTCTCCTCAGTATCCAAGGGCTCCTTTTAGACCTCTCCTGAGGTTTATCCTATTCAATTTATAGGAAACTTTTTGTGATAGCTTATGTGGACCCCATACGATAAAGTTCTTTAAACGTGATTATTCATTTGTCTTGATCTGTGTTCTCTCATAACTATATTGAGCATACTCTGTGCTCAATCAGTACATTTTCTTGGAATAATGGAACAATGACACTTGAGTTGCTACCATGCCTTTAATTTAAAAATCCGTGTTTGCTCCATGAAAGAATGCTTTGGGGAAAAGAAAAGACATGCATGAATTTGCATGTGATTAATCACATGTCACTCTTTTTTTTCCAACTTTCCTTCTAGGTAGAAAAAAAAGAGTGCAGTGAAGAAGTTTAAGGTCTCTATAGGGATGCCCAAGGACACAGAAAGTGGGGGAAAGTGATTAAAAGGGAAGCTTTGGGGGGATAGAATAGACCCAGGGAAGGAGTTACTGCTGACAGCTAAGGCTGGGAGAGCAGATTGGTGAATAGGAGAGGGCTAGTTGTAGGGGGAAATGAGGACAGAACTAATCCTCTGTCGGGAAAGGGAAAAGTCACTAGAATATAGATATCTCAAGGCTGTAACCCATGTGAAAAATAGAGGGAGAAAAGAAAATGATACTCATATCTTAAAGATACAGTGTGGAGGGGCACCTGGGTGGCTCAGTGGGTTAAGCCTCTGCCTCGGCTCAGGTCATGATCTCAGGGGCCTGGGATCGAGCCTCACATCGGGCTCTCTGCTCAGTGGGGAGCCTGCTTCCCCCCCCCTTTCTGCCTGCTTGTGATCGCTCTCTGTCCATCAAATAAATAAAATCTTAAAAAAAAAAGATACAGTGTGGAAATGTAGTGTCTGAATTTAATAAGAGGATATAATTAGCATTCCTGATAAAGGATGTTGCATTCGAACACTGTGATATGCCATGCACGTGGTGGAAATGATACAGATTTCTTCAGTGTATGGCACAGCTATGCCGGCCTGAGAAGTAAAGCAGATTGCTGTGCAAAATTCTGTCCAAGTAGGCCAGTTGTCAGGTTTTATATATGCCCATAATTGTTTCTCATTTCCTCACCTGTGGGAGAGCTAATCAATAAATAAATTGGTACAAGAAACTATTTTTATACCACATCTTGGGAAATCATCCAAGGCAACAAACTGAAAGGTGCTACTGTAGATATAAAACAGGCCACCCAGAAATCACGATGACTACCAATACCACTATCTGAGGGCTGTTTCCTGTGCCAGAAGAGGGCAGGGATCTTAGGGAATTCTTATAAGCAGGACACCTGCCAAGAGTAGAATTGGAAGGCCATCAGTGGAGAGAGCCAGTCAGAGAAACTCCATTTGACTCCCCCCTTTAAAGATGAGTTCTTATTACTCTCATTCTCCCTTTTATTCTGGGCAAGTGAGAATTTCTAATAGGCTCTACTTAGTCACTCCATATCTATCTTCCTTCCTTCCTTCCACCCTCCTCTCTTCCTTCCTTTCTTTCTTTTTTATTTTTTTTAAGATTTTCTTTCTCTATTTGACAGAGAGAGCAGGAAAGGGGCAGGCAGAGGGAGAGGGAGAAGCAGGCTCCCTTGCTGAGCAGGGAGTCCAATGTGGGATTTGATCCCAGGACCCTGGGATCATAACCTGAACTGAAGGCTGATGCTTAACTGACTGAGCCACCCAGGCACCCCATCCATATTTATTTCAAAAATGAATTAGATAATGTATGAAAATGTATTTTATAAATTAAATTTTAAAAAGCAAGTATTTTTTTTTAAATAAACTTCCAGACTAATGAGACCAAGAATATTTTCAGGGACTATCAAGAATCAATTCTTCGTTTTTCTTGAGAAGTCATTTGGACAATTGGGATAACTTTCTTTATCAATAAAACATTCATTTAAAATTGACCTCCTCGTGCTCGCTTTGGCAGCACATATACTAGAATTGACCTCCTCATTTCCACCCACCTATTTTCTGTTTTCAACTCTCGACCCTGTTTCCATCCTGTACTGTCCCACTTTCAAACCATCAATGAATCATTTTCTTCTGTGACCCAGTTTCTAGTTTTTTTCTCCAACTTCTTAAACCTCAACTTTATAAGGAGGTCTGCTATATTTAACATGTATTTTATCCCAAATAATTAGCCCTCTTCTCTAAGAAACAAAACTGAGACAAACAATATTGGGCCCAGGAAAGGAGTAACTGCTGATGGAAAAGATTATAAGATATTTATCAGTGGATGCGATTTTCTTTCTGTATAATCATTTCATAATTCCTCTCAACTCCTGCTCTAAGGCCCACCCCCCATTCCTGAAGGTGACCCTTTTGAGTGGGTTTATATCAGGGTACTCCAGAGAAACCGAATCAATAGAATATCTATATGTCCACATTCACATCTCTATCTCTATTTATTGAGAAAGATTGAGATTTATTATAAGGAATTGGGTCACATGATTATAGAGGCTAAGTCTCATGATCTGCCATCTGTGAGCTGGAGATCAGGGAAGACAATGCTGTAATTCAGTCTGAGCCTGAAGGCTTGAGAACCAGAGTAGCGGCTGATGTAATTCCCAGGCTGAGGGTAGGAGAGGACCAAAGTCACAGCTCAGCAGTCAGGCATTAGAGAGAAAAGTTTTTGCTTGCTCCGTCTCTTCTTTATACGTAGACCTTCACAGATTGGATGATTCCCACCTGTCTGTTTTACCCAGTCCACTGATTCAGTGCTAATCTCATCCAGAAACTCCTTCACAGAAATAATGACATAATGTCTAGCCAAATATCTGGGCGCCCTGTGATCCAGTCAGGTTGACACATAAAGTCAACCATCACAGACATCCTTCTAGAATGAAGCAGGTTTAGCCACCCAATATCTACTCCATTCACAAGAACCCTGTCAGTGGCAGTCCAGCTTGCTCCTGCCCCATCCTCTACCTTCAATATTTTGCTTTCAAGATTCAGTCACTAGTTACAACCTCATATAAGCCCCAAGACTCTCAATGATGCCAGTGTAGTTCTCTAGTGCTCTCTTCTTCTAAGTGTATGGAGAGCATCCATGAGTTTCTGTAGCTTACCACCTATGCCTGGAGTGAGATTTGCATCTCTCCTAAGGCAGATAACCCCAGTCTTCATCAGGGGCATATATTTGACTTGAATTTGTGGGGAGCAGGAAACAGGAGTGTTAATGGAAAAATGCCAAAGTGCTTTTATTCCTGTGAATTCTGTTCAAGGAATTCTCTCTTTTAATGCATCTTCAGAACTATTTTCTAGCCCTCTCTTAGGTGGTTAGAGATAGGTGATTAAGATTGGTAGAGGCTTTGGGGCTACCTGTTCTTTCTTAGAAGATGTGATCATTCATTATCCTTGTAGTATCAACTGAGAGGACCTTGGCAGTACTCTGAGACAAAAGGAAAAAAGTCCCATTGCACATTCTTTCACATATGCATCCATGATACTCTAATCTTGTTGTTCATAGCATTTATCAGTGGTGTAAATTCACGTTTATTTTGGCAGTCATTTGACTTGTATTTATCTTCCCCATTATACCATACCTCTAGGTGGGTAGAGGCCAAATCTGTTTTGTTTACTATTCTTTTTTTTTTTTTTTAAGATTTATTTATTTGACACAGAGAGAGATCACAAGTAGGAAGAGAGGCAGGCAGAGAGAGTGGAAGAATCAGGCTCCCTGCTGAGCAGAGAGCCCCATGTGGGACTTGATCCCAGGACCCTGAGATCATGACCTGAGCCAAAGGCAGAGGCTTAACCCACTGAGCCACCCAAGCACCCTATTTTGTTTACTATTCTATCCCTAAGGTCTCACACAGTGTCTTGCATGTGGCAATTTTGAATTAATGACTAGATGAACTGATGACCGGAGATCTAGATATATTTGGTTTTTTCTACTTCATTTTATTTCTTTCATTGAAGAAATTCTTCTGTATGGTATGTAAGCATTTAGTTCTTATGAACTAAAATGCAAACATCCTACAGTCTGTCAACTTTTATTATAATTCTAAAGGTTCTTCTAGTGGTCATTTTTGAGTAATCAATGCAATATACATTTATATACTCCTAAAAATTAAAAACTACCTACTAATCAGGCACTGGGATTAAGTATTTACAATGGCATAGATGAAATAGACAAATAATTATAATCGAATGTGATCTGTTAACACACAGTTATGTAACATTGTTTTTAATAACTATGATGTTCTAGGCCCTTTACTCACATATAGTATCTTATTTGATATTTCACAATTGCCTTCTGAATTATGCTTTATTATTCCATTTTTTTCCCAATGAGAAAACTGAGGCTCAGTGAATTTAAACCTTTTGAAAAATTAATACATTGTTTTGGTTTATATTTATTGGGTTTCAAAGCACACTCTTTTCTTTGTGGCACATTACAAAGAACCACATCTTTAAGTCTCTGTGGGGAGAACACTCTTTAACTGATAAATTACTAGGTGAGGAACACAATAATTCTATTACTAATTATTGAGTACCTATGTTGTGCCAAGCATTATGCTAGCATTTTTTTTTTTTACAAAAATAGACTCATTTTAGCCTAAAAATAACTCTAAGATACTGGTATTATAATTCCTGTTTCCCATAAAGGGACGTTGAATGTCATCAAGTTTAAGTTCTTTGCCCAAGTCATATATATAAGTGATAGAGCTAGGTATCGAAATCAATTCTGTCCAGATCGATGCTTATAACCTCTTAAAAAAAAAAAAAAAGGTTCTTCTAGGACCTTTTTTTGGCATTAACATGGTCCAGATGAATATAGCCTGGTGATGACAAGTAGACAATAGACTGCAGGATTCTTAAACCATACTACATTTCAACACTAAAGTCTAAAAACTCTACCCGCCCCAGCTTTATATGAAGTCCTGAGCTTTCATTGGCCCTAAAGATATGTTTTATATCCTATTTGTTGTCAGGATAATTCAGACAATATTTACCACTAATCAGCTGATGTGGAAAAATCCAACTGCTCCCTGTGGGAAATTATGGAACAGTGGTTAGTTGAATATTATCAGCAAGGACCTCAAAAGCTCCTCATGTTCCTGTTTCTTCAACTGAAATTCATTCATCCATGGACCAATCTGCTCCTAAATTTGTAAACAGCTGTCCAGTAATAAACTCACTAAAGTGAATAATATTCTCAAGCAATTGCATGCCGTTTCACAAATGCTCTTATTGTCATCCTTCCCATCTCAGTGGTATTTATGAGCTGTTGAAGCAATGAAAGGGGAGAATAACACTTTTTTTTTATATAAATATGAACATGGTGATTTACACTTCAAGGTTCTAATCACCCTTTGAGCTCTTAAAACATCTATTTGTCTTTCTGATTTAGATTGTATGTCTCTTGAGCACTGAGTACATATTCTTTATGCCTGGTACAGTGCCAGATCCATCAATGTTAAACAAATAATTAATCTTCATAATGATAGCTTGCAGTGGTGGTCCCGCAATTACTGAAGGGCACCTTGACATCCTTGGGAAGTCTGCTTGGAAAAATAGATGTGCAGCAAATAACAACTGAATATCAAGGCAAATCATTTCACTTCTCAGATCCTCAGTTTCTGAGTACAGAAAATAAGGGTATTGGACTAGATGCTTGGTTGTTGGATTAGAAATTCATGACGCTAACCCGTATTTAGTCCTTTTTGATCTAAACATTCCTTTACACTTTAGAGAATGTCTCTAATTTTCTGGGTTCCCTTTAATTTCCATCCAGGTGTGTGTCATACACTGGAATCTGATTAGAACCCAAAATATAATATTTGATGCATCTTCATCTTACGTTAGTGGATTAAATATTGAAGAACAAATATATTTTCTTATAAAATAGTAGCACTGGCTTGTGTATAAAGTTGTAAGAGTCCCACACAGTTTGGCCCCTATCTCCTAATAGTACACATAGCAACATAACACCATTTATATGGACAGGTGGCTTAGGATTCGTGTCTGACCACCATCACAAGCTACAAATAGTGTACCTATTTAACAAGCCTGTTAAAGTGTAAGGTGCACATGAAAACGTACTGTTTAATGGGTTTGGGGGTACTATTTAGCCTTTCTCAGCTCAGTTCTTTTACCAACATAATAAGGATACGAATAATGACTTCTAGGGCTTTATGAGAATTAGTGTATATAACTGCCTGACATAGAGGAAGTGGTCAAAAAGAGCAATTTCCTTTTCTCCCCCTTCTCTTTAGCTTCACCTTATTTAGCAGTTCTTTTTAGTCTGTGAATAGTCCCATTTTATTTAAAACAAACCTCCACAGACCAAATCTGACCTAGTGGTCCTGTTGTCTCAAATCTGAAAGTGGTGGCATTAATGTGGCTATGTCTATAGAAAACCCATCTTTGCATAAATCTATCTAGCCTACCATTACACCCTGCAGTTTGCTTACCAGTTCTGCCTGTGGTCACCTTGGGATGAAGACATTAAATATACCTGCTGAAATGCAATGATGATACCAAGATGGTTAACCAGTGAGTCTAAAGAGGTGGGGATATCCTTTCTCCTTGGAGAAATATCCGGTTACAGGGGAAATGTTTTCAAACTTCATATTTGACCCTAGGGTTTCCGATATAATCCTGGTGAGCAGTACTGTCCGAGTGGGCCATCACTGCTAAAAATGCACCTTATCAATTAGTAGTGTGAGAGAGTTGGGAAAAAAGGAAGAGTAGCATTATAGTAAGCCATAATAAAAACAGCTTATATTTGTTTTCAAAGTTTCCTTATGAGACAGCAGTATATTCCAAAGAAGTGGGGATTCACGTCCATTCAGTATGTGCTTAAGTGTGCCTACCATGTCTAAGGCACAATAATTAGTATTGCATACTCAATACTAATTCTGTATGAATATCACAGAGGGAAGTGGGGGCAGAATTAAGAAGATAACTGCTAGGGCACAGCATAGAAAGCATAGGAATGGCCTTGCAATGGAAGATCTATTAATCCAGGGCCAGCCTAAGGACAGAATTTTAGGAGGTGGTTGGAGTCTGAAAATGAAGCATGGTTTACACATAAAGAATAAAAGTGAGCTGAAGATAAACATCACTAATTTATAATAATAAGTCCAGCCTTGATACAGATTTATAACAAACATCATCCTTTTTTGGAGGTAGGCACCATAGTACAGTAGAAGGATCACAGGATTAGAAGTAAAGAAATCTCCTTAATGAATCTTAAGTCACTACCTGCAGGAAAGGCATCATCTATGTATGTCCTCTAACCTGTCTTAGCACTAGTTTTCTTAGCTGTGAAATGGAACTAATAATTCTTGTTCTGTTTTACAAATGGGGTAGCTGTGAGAATTAAAAAAAAAAAGCAAAAAGTAAAAGTGTTTTCAAAATGATGGACAATTTAAATTCAAGCCATTATTACAGATATTTTAAAGATTAACATCAAAGAAATCTCTCTGGAATTCCTAAAATAGTTAAAAGTTATAATGTTTTTCCTCCTTACTGTCAGATACAGAAGAAATTATGAAGGTTTGTTTTTTAGTTAGGTATTTATTCACACATGTTTGAGCATCTTTAAAGCAAAGGAAGGGTTAGATGGTGGTGATAACAAATATTTTCTGTATCACTGAATACTAGATATTATTGGTGATATTTTTTAATAAAAGTTGTTCCCTGAATACTCTATGAGGGAGAATAGCAGAGAATGTCTTTCCTTTTTCATCAGTGAAGAATGTATGCTTTTTTTTTTTTCCTTTTCTTTGCAAGTTAGGGGAGGAGTACATATCCTTTTTGAATTAGCCTTAGTCAATATTTTGCTCATTCAACAGAAATAACAAAAACCCTCAAATATATGTTGAGTACTCATTGTGAAAACTGCATTGACTTAGGCACTGTGTGGAAGGTATAGGAAGAAAAAATGAATGGTGCGAGTTAAGAGGATGCTTATGAGCTTTCTAGTCTTTCAATTAATTGTTTCAATTAAATACATCATAATTCCAAACAAGACATTTACTATGTTCCACAGACGGGATCTTAGGTTCTTGAAGAAGTTTCCCTCCATCAAGATAGCTGCCATTCTAATGATCCTAAGAAGTTATTCAGATAGATTCTGCCAGTAAACCAGGTGAAAAAATCAAGGCCTCTGCTTTTTTAGGAGAGGTAAGATGTCAAGGGAGCTGAGGCATTCTTCCTAATGGGGTAAGAGGAGAATATATATCACTGCATATATCAATATGCTCACTTTTTTTTGTTTGTTTGTTTGTTTTCCTGTTAATAATAGAATGCTGTTGGAGCACCTGGGTGGCTCAGTCAGTGAAGTGGCTGCCTTCAGCTCAGGTCATGATCTCAGGGTCCTGGGATCCAGCCCTGCACGGGACTCCTTTTCAGCAGGCAGTCTGCTTCTCCCTCCACCTCTGTTCTCCCCCTGCTTGTGCTCTCTCTCTCTCTCAAATAAATAAAATCTTCAAAGAAAATCATTGAAGGCTATGTTACATCCTTCCTTTTCTTCTTTTTGTCTATCCTAGAAAGGAGAAGGGAATTTAAGGAAATGTTTAACAGAGTGGTTAGACGGAAAATGGAAACAATCTTAGTGGAGTTGCATTTTGCTTGAACCGTGATGATATGTGGTTGGATTTATGCAGTGGGAGAAGGAAGTAGGGACAATAAGAAGGAAGTCTGAGGATGCCACTAGTGCAGAGGACATAGGACATGGAGAAAGGGAGGACCCCAATGAGATTGCAAGTATTTGGGCCAAAATAACAAAGACCCAAAAATGCACCATTTTGTTGGGCTGTTCAGGGCTCAATGGTGTCTGTAGTCAAATAATTTTATTTTTTTTTCCAGCTATTGGTTCACATCTCTGATTCTGTTTTCTCTGAAAGTAATTGAAATGATAGGACTCTTATTTATAGAAAAGCCTCTATTGGCAGGATTTGTCTAAGGGAAAATTATGAAGTATTTAGTGTATGCTTTAGGGAACTGGTTCTGTTTTAGGCAATTCTTTATGTACTGAAGGCATTTCAGCTCTTTCATGTTCCCTCATTTTTCTCTTCTATAGAACTATTCTAAACAAATATTCTCTGATAGTCCCTTACTTTGAAAAAAACATGACTGGTAGGTTTATTTATTTATTTTCCTGGAAGACAGGAAACAGATGAATACATGTCACGTTAGAATTCCATGTATTCATACTATTAGTAAAGTAAATGTATATCTTATAAGGGAAAATCTTATTAAGACATAACATTGTGTAGTAGTTAGGGGAATCAATTTTAATTTGCATTTTAGCAACTTGATTTCCCTGAAGTTGTTTTTGGGGGATGGAAAATGGAAGTAATAATAATTGCTATCTCATGGATATATTTTAAGAATTTCATAAAATATTTTTTTTGCAGAAGAAATTGTTAAATTTATTATTATTATTATTATTCAGCTCAGTTTGGCTATGGGCACAAACCTATAACGTGGATATTCATGGATCCTTAATTTCTGAGCCAATTTGGACTAAGTTTCAGACTTAGAGGTATAGAATGTAGAATTGCTGCAAGACTGATCTCTATTATGTCTGAAGGGAACCCACTGAAATACAGCAATCCCTAATGTGCACCTGATTTTTCCTTTTAGAGCACAGATAGGGCAAGGGCTGTGTCCCTGAATCCTGCTACAAATTTTTCCTTTCCTCTGAGGTTTCCCTCAAAGAAGGGAGTTGTACAGTGCAAAAAGTAATACTCAATGCGATTCCAATAACCAATTTATTTCTTGCTGAACAAATACTCAGTAGATCCTTTGGAAGACTTTCTGATTAAAGTTTCATTTTAGAACCTGGCTCGGGCCAGGAGTCCCAAATGAGGACTCTTTATTTCGTCTGCCCTCTCCTGAAACCTAAAATGCTGGACTGAGGAGGTTGATTCCAGCCTCATCTGCCATCCCAGCTTTAGGCAGAGAAACTGGCATAGAATGGGAGGAGGAACAGCATTTCCAGGTTGGTCTTTAAACAGCAGCCTGACTTGACAGCTCACCTTTGAGAAGCCAGAGCCAGAGAGTGACAGACAGGTCCGGTAACTACAGAGTCTCATGGGCAAGGAAGAGAGCCAGTGAGGCCATGGTCTTTAACCTGTAGTTATGTCATCTGTTGGTAAGAGTGGTCCA
Organism: Lontra canadensis; assembly: GCF_010015895.1. Lineage (NCBI taxonomy): Eukaryota > Metazoa > Chordata > Mammalia > Carnivora > Mustelidae > Lontra > Lontra canadensis. The sequence goes on along the minus strand of NW_022631096.1, from coordinate 304,462 downwards.
GTGAATGACCAAGTTGAAAATAAATTCTTTCTATGGATAGAAGACACTGAATCTTTGGATCTATGAATCTGTGGGTTGGATATAAGGAAGGACAGAAAGAAGCAAAAATATGGTGGCAGAAGTTTCTTCCTTTATTAAAAAACAGTATAATACTTGAGATATTCTAGCCATCTCAAAACCTGAGTGGATCATTCAAAAAGGATGAACTCAAGCTCTGTGCGACAATTATTTTAGATATTTCTATCACTCTGGTCCCCCATTGTCCAGACAAAAATTTCCCCGAGTCCCTACTAATTCAAATACAATTTCTTTAAAAACAAAACAAAACAAAACAAACGACAAAACAAAACACAACACAGATTTGAACAAAATAAAGGAAATGATTAATAGAAACCACATGTGTGAGGAGCTGTCAGTAATGGAGAATGAATAACAATGCATTTCTCTGTGCTAAATGGAAGCAAGGCACGGTTGCAAAAATCTGTAACAAGGTAATATAAACAGTGATGTAACAATTTAAAGCTATTGACAGAATCTCATTAGATTGTCATTTTATGTATATAATACAGTGTTGTTTACAAAAATATAACATTCTGGTATCTGTTATACATTTCAAATTATTATTGCATTATAAATAGAATTTATAGTAATCTCTAAAGTGACTAACATATCTTTTACCTTAACAAAATATGATCACTCTAATCAATTTCTTCAGGGAAGTATCTATGCGTTTAGCTCTTTGGTGTTGACTTGGAGACTTTATAAGCTCATATTCTAATTTTCAAAGGGAAAAGTATTTCCACTGTGTAGAAAGATGTTGAGAAAAAGAAATCTTTCGTGGCTATAGTTTTAATTTCTAAGTGTCCAGAGGCCAAGACCAAGTCCCAGCTAGTGTTAAGAAAAATCACATCCTACAGGGAATTAGCACTAACAAAGGAACAAGGATTCTGGAGGCTATTTCCAAGGTAAGAGCAGTATTGTTGAGGGGTAATCTCAAACGATGGTTGATTTTTCAAAGAGCAGTGAAATTTTTTTCTGCTTCAAGTACAGGATAGAGCACAGAGTAAGATTGAGTGTCATGTTTTAAGTGTAATCAGGGTGAGGGAAAAAGTGAAAGGGCATTTTAAAAGTTGAAGAAAAAGACCTAAAGACAAAATCAGGGGAGATTAGAGCTTTTGTTTCATAGCAGTATCTGCTTTTATTTATGTACAGTCCTCATTAATACACATGACATGGTTACTTAGTGACATGAAAGTGGCTAATTTTCCCATTAGTAAAATATATTGCAAGGAGACAAATATGAAAATATCCACTGTTTAACTCTTAACTCCCTGCTTAACTTCATTCTGCCAACATGTCAGGTTTTGTTTTTGTTTTCTTGCTATCAGTGTGAGCAACTGGCATCCAGGCATTTAGGTCAGCTCTGTTGAACTATTATTGCAATTAATTCTGTCAACAGATGTTCATTGAATACTTTCGCATATTGGACACTGATATAAATGTTAATGATACAGCAGTGAATCAGTAAAGGCCCTGTCCTCCTGGAACTTCTGCAGTAGCAGATATGACAAAAAAAATTAAGTAATCAAGTAAAGAATGAGAAGCATTCAAACTTTCAATTATAAAATAAATAAATCACAGAGATGAAATCTACCCCATAGTGAATATAGTCAATAATATTGCAATAACAATGAGTGTGACGTCACTTGTCATCCTGGGCACTGTGTAATGTATAGAATTGTTGAATCAATATGTTGTACACTTGAAACTAATACATCATTGTATGTTAAGTATACATTAATAACAAATAAATAAAATGAAAGAGAAAAAAGAGCAGAAAGTATTCACATGCTTTTGGATCGTAAACGATGAGGTTTCTAATGTCTGCGGAATCTGGATGGGCCTTTCTGAAATTTAAGTATGCATCAGAGTTAGGTATAACAGGGAGGGGGAGGTAATTTAATTTATTTGGTACAAGACAGTGAATTAAACACTGTAATAAATGCAGTTATAAATAATTCTGTACTTAAGGAGCTTACAGTTTAGTAATAATGATAATTTATTAAATGTTCATTATGTGGTAGGTATTAACCTTGCTTGTATTAATTTTTTTAATTCTCATAACAACCCTATGAGGTAGATGCTATTATTAACCATTTTTAGGTGAGGAAGCAAAGAAGCAGAAATGTTGAATCAGTTAAACAGATCTTCCAACTAGCAAGTGGTAGGGCTAGTATATGAGTATAGGTGTCTCACTCCCAAATCCTGCACTCTTAATGAGTACTCTGTTCTAAAAGATCAACACATGTAATTGCAAATACACGAATACATTCCATGTAAGGAGTGACAACTGTTATAAGAGGATCCTTATATCCTCAGTGGGACACCTCGGGCATGATGTGGCACAGATTGAAAATCTCTGCCTTAGCTTGCCCCTTTTAGGCTCTCTCTGCAATATCCTTTCTCTGACACAATAGTTCATGCACAGTCTCCCCTTCAAGGGAGATATTTCTCTTTGATTGAAAGACATCTCTTGACCTCTAGATACCTGCCATGTAGTCTGTAAATAAAAAGAATTGTGAAGAAGCCTAGGAACTCATGTTTCTCCTGGTAGAAACCCATCCCTCTTCCGACACAAAAGTAGGTTGTAGGAAGTTCTGGTTGGACCAAAACTATTGCCAAAGGCAGTTTTGAATCCATGGAAAAGCTGGAACATCACTAGTTGACATCTCAGAGTGATGCTGTGGTGCGTCCTGTATTGCCACAATTTAGTCAGACTTGTATCATAACGACTTGAAAGTTTAACTTTGACTACAAAGGACGAGGGGATCTTCTAATATAATTTTCAATTATATTGAATTGTTTCACCAGTCACTATCCTAAACACTTTATGTGTCTGGAAATACAGGTTATTTGGTGAAATCTAATCTCAGTAGAAAGCATTGATGCTCTATACCAAATTAAAACTAATTTAACGGAGCCATCTATGCTGCACATTAATATTAAGCAATTACATTAAATGGAAGCACTGTGAATATGTTAATTGCTTTCATTAAAAAACTGATTTCCTTAATTACTTTCTAAGCAAATATTCTTTACCAAGCTATTTAAGTATTTGCAACATTCAAATTCAATAGGTGATTGGGATGTCAATTTGTATTCAGTACATATTTTTTAAAATCTGTTTTGCATTGCAAGTTTTAAAATGTATTTAATCTAGAATTAAATATGATTTAAAAGACTATTTTCATTTGACTAATGTTAGAAACTTTATCGGGTCAAAATAATATCTCTTATTTTTAATTCTTTATTACCTAAGACTTCTGAGAACACACCCCACTTTGTCTCTCTCAAAAAAAAAAAAAAGGCTTCTCTCTCCCTGGTCTCATCGTTGATGTTGACTGATGTTCAGACCTCCATGGTTTCAACCTGGCTAAGCACTAAGGTAGCCCTTCAAGTTCATGGGGAAGTAAGGTTTTGGAGATTTATAGGTCTCTCATTACCCGCACAGTTTTTCAGTGCTTGTGTGACCAACCTCTGTGAAATGCCTTGATTTTCTTCAACAGAGGATGGTGGGTTCATGAAATATAACACAGAATATTTCCCATGTGCTCTTAGGCTTGAGAGTCAGAATACTAATAGTGGTTCAGGATATATATATATATGTATATGTATATATACATATATGTATAACTATTCGGTTGGTTTATTGCTGAATGCTGTTTCACACACCTAAGTATGAAAGATGTTATATTTCAAAAACATGGATTTCAAGTCACATGGATGAAAAGGAGGATAATAAGAAGAATTACTTTAAATAAATTATAAGGTCTTAATATTATGCTCCAAAACACTCCATCCCCCCTTCTTTATAAGGGTCAATTAAAAAATTATACCACATTGGGGGCGCCTGGGTGGCTCAGTGGGTTGAGCCTCTGCCTTCGTCTCAGGTCATGATCTCGGGGTTCTGGGATCGAGCCCCACATGGGGCCCTCTGCTCGGTGGTGGGTCTGCTTCCCCCTCTCTCTGCCTGCCTCTCTGCCTGCTTGTGATCTCTCTCTCTGTCAAATAAATAGATGGAGTCTTTAAAAAAAAATATATATATATACCACATTGTTTGTACATTGCATTTCTTAAAAGATACTTTTTATAATTTTTTAGCTATTGCTACTTGTGTTTAAACAGTTTTATTTTAAACAGATTTATTGAAGTATAATTGACACCCTAAATTACACTAATTTGATACATTTTGACATACACACACATCCATGAAGCCACCATTACAAACTAGATAATGAACCTATGACCTCTCAATTTCCTCTTGCCTCTCTTAATCTCTCACACCGGGTCTTTCCTACCACCTTCCTTGTTACCTATGTAGTATATACTCATTTTGTCTGGCTTCTTCTATTCAGAATAAGTATTCTGAGATTTATCCATGTCGAAGCAGGTTATCAATAGTTTATGTTTTTGTTGTTGAGTGCTATTTAATTGTGTATAAATACCACAGCTTATTTAACCATTCATTGATTGATGGATACTTAAGTTGTTGCCAGTTTTTCGCTATTACAAATAACGCTGATGTGAACGGTTATTTATGTCTTTATGTGGACATTTAATTTTAGTTTCCCTTGGGTAATATTTAGGAATGCAACAGTTGGAACATATGGTAGAAATACTTCAAATTAAAGAAACTGGCAAAAGTTTCCCAAAGTGGCAATGCTGTTTTACATTCCTACCAACAGTGTATGAGAACCCCAGTTGCTCCATATCCTCTCCAATACTTGTCTTTTTTTTTTTTTCTATTTAGACTTTCTAATATATGCGTAATGGTAGCTCATTGTGGTTTTAATAGTCATTTCTCCTAAGTTTAGCATTTTTCAGGCATTTTTTTGTTATTCATAAATATTTTTTGTGAAGTATATATTCAGAAGTTTCGCCCATCATTTCAATTATACTCTTATTGAGATGTCGGAGTTTTTCATATATTCTGCTGTATAAATCCTTCATCACATATGTGATATTAAAAATTTTTCAGTCTGTGTTTTATAGTTTAATTTTCTTGGCAGTGTCTTTTGATGAGCAGGAATTTTTAATTTTGATAAAGTACAACTAAAGGTAGTACGTTGTTTTATAGATCATCCTTTTATCATATCTAAGATAATGTTTACTTATCCACATTCAAGAAAGCATTTCCTTTTTTTCTAGAAGCTTTCAAATTATTGGTTTTACATTTAGGTATATGGTCTATTTTGAGTTAATTTTTATATATTGTGCAAGTTATGGATCCATGGTCATTTTTTGCATGTGATCATTTAATTGTTCCAGCACCATTTTTTGAAAAGACTACTTTCTCCACTGAATTGTCCTTGTAACTTTGTGAAAAACCGTTTGTCCATATATGTGTGGATCTATTTCTAGACTGTTTTTATTTCATTCATCTATTTGTCTGTCTTGATACTAATATAACCTGTCTTCAATACTGTAGTTTTCTAATAAATCTAAAAATCATTAAGTGTGAGTCCTCTGGTTTTATTCTAATTTTTCAAAGGTATTTTAGATACTCTTATTCCTTTATACCTTCAAGTGAGTTTTAGAATCAGTTTATCAACTTCTACAAAAAAAGTTTTGATTAGAATTGTATCAAATCTTTGCATTTATCTGGAGAGATTGACATTTTACCAATGTTGAGTCTTCTGACCTATGAACAAAAATTTACTTTTCCATTTATTTAAGTCTTTAATTTCTCACAGCAATGTCTTATAATGTATATGTCTTTCACATATTTTTCAGGTTTATCCCTATTTCATATTTTTGGTGCTATTAAAAATGGTATTTTTAAAATTTCAACTTCCAGGTGTTCCTTGCTAGTATATATAAGTATATTCGGTTATTGTTTATTATCTTGTATTCTGCAATACTGCCAAATTCTTTTCTTATTTTTAGTAGCTTTTTGGTACATTCTATCATATTTTATATGTAGAAGATAATTTCATCTGCAATCAAAGTGATTTTAATTATCTCTTTCTTTTGTGGATGCCTTTTATTTCTGCTTGCCTCACTGCCCTGGATAATGTTGGATAAAAATAATGAAAGTTCAAGACCAAAGGCCTTCTCTTCTCCTGATCATGGGGGAAGACATTGTCTTTGACTGTCACGAATGATGTTAGTTGTAGGCTTTTTTAGATGCCCTTTATTAGGTTGAAGAAATTTTCTTCTGTTCTTAGTTTGCAGAGAATTTTTTTCAGAAGCAAGTGTTAGATTTTGTCAGTTGCTTTTTTGTGACTGTATTCATTCATAGGATCATATAATAACACTAATATGACAAAATATGGAGTTGGTCTGACCTTGCATTCTTTTGATAAACACTACTTTGTGATGGTGGATTATCTTTTTTTTTTTTAAGATTTATTTGTTTATTTTAGGGGACCAAGGGCAGAGGGAGAAGAAAGAGAATCTTCAGCAAACTCCCTGAGATCATGACCTGAGCAGGAATTAAGAGTTGAGCACTTAACTCACTGAGCCACCCCGGCACCCCATAATGGATTATCTTTTTTATGCATTGTTAGATTTGATTTCCTAAAATTTTATTTAGAATTTCACAACTCTGTTCAGGAAGGATATTCATTTTCTTAAATATTAGGGTACTCCAGAGAAGTAGAACTAATAGTATGTATACCAAAAGATTTATTTTAAGGGATTGGCTCATGGGATTGTAGAAACTGGAAAGCTCAAAATTCATGGGGTAGGCTGGCCACCTGGAGACCTAAGGAAGAGCTAAGATTACAGTTCAAGTCCAGAGGTCATCTGCTGGCAAAACTCATTCTTACTTTGGGCAAGAAAGTCAAACTTTATTTTATAAAGGCCTTTAAATTACTGGATGAGGTCCATCCATATTATGGAGAACAATCTACTTTACTCCAGTCTACCAATTGAGATGTTAATCTCATTAAAAAAATTCAGAAAGATCTAGACTAATATTTGATCAATTATCTCCATACTGTGGCCCAGGCAATTTGATACATAAAATTATCCATCACATCTTGTAATGCTTTTGTTTGACTTTGGTATTAGTGTAATACTAGCCTCATATAATGAGTTGAAAATATTTCTTCCTTTTCAACTTTCTGGATGAGTTTGAGTGTATTTTATATTATTTCTTCTTTAAATGTTTAGCTAAATCACTAATGAAGCTATCTAGGCTTGGAGGTTTTGTGGGATAGATTTTAGCTAGAAATGCTTTCTATTTAACAGGTACAGTATTTTTCCTGATTGTTTCTTCTTTAATGAGTTTGATTATTTAGGCCTTTAAAATATTTCCCCCATTTCATCTGAATTGTCATGTATTTCCATAATATTGTTCTTAATATTGCATTATTATTCTTAGAATATCTGACAAATTCTGTAGTGATGTTATCACTGTACTTCCTGCTATTGATAGTTTCTGACTTCTTTCTTATTTTTTCATAATTAGAATGGAAATGAAAAATAAAACCATAATGAGGTTCTTTAAAATTTTTTTGTCCAGTGGCTGGGGCACCTGGGAGGCTCAGTGGGTTAAGCCTCTGCCTTTGGCTTAGGTCATGATCCCAGGGTCCTGGGATCAAGCCCCGCACCCTGCTTCCCCCCACTCTCTGCCTGCCTCTCTGCCTGCCTCTCTGCCTACTTGTGGTCTCTGTCTGTTAAATGAATAAAAATAAAATATTAAAATAAATAAAATTTTTTGTCCAGTGGAATTGACAATAATTTTAAAAGATAAAAGTATTGAAAAGAAGATAGAGAAGTAGCATTTTATTTGTTGGTAAATCCCTTCTCAAAAACAATATTGTGGCAGATATCAAAATAAAATTGCACTTATGCAGTGACCTAATCATTCCACTTTTGGACTCTAAATTAAGTAGTTGCACAGTAGTACAAGGGGGAATGATATTGAGGACTGAGTTTTATATTGTATACTTTGTTATTTTAATCTCAACAATGACAATGAACTGAAAAATTATTTCTATAATTTTAAAAATGAAGGGAAAATTATGAAAGTTGCTTCTTATTTAATGATATTCTCTTTCATTTTCAGTAAGCTCATATTCTTTTGTATTCTTTTGAGTAATCCAAGAGTCATTGTAGTGTACCAGATAAGAAATAGAATCAACTGCCACATTGAATGGATTTGAATTCTGGGGTCATGATTTTACTTGCTATTTTACATCAGGCAGTTTACTTATCTCATCAATGTCTTTGTTCTTTCATCTGTGAATGCTTTATATCACTATTAACTTAAAGGCTTCTGTAAAAATTAAGTAAGACAACAAATATAAAGCTCATAGAACCCGGAACTAGTAAGACCTCTAGAAATATTAATGATTGCTAATGGTTAATGAAAACATATTGACTGCTCCTTAGTTTATCAGAGGGTATCAGTGAATTAATATGCAATTTGTCAGTTACCCTGTAGAAGATAATGAGAAATAATTAGACAAATTTCAAAATTTCAAATTTTCCTAATTATATGTGACTTGAATTTTGCATATGGATGTTCATGAAGTTCTTTATCCTTAAAGTTCACATCCAATTTTATGATAGAGATAGCTAATTGCTTTCAAAAATTTACTTTCCTGTTCTTCCATATATAATATAAATTTTATATTTTACCTATACTGACATGATCAGCTAGAACAAGATGATTCTGGTTTTGGGGGTCCCTGGGTGGCACAGTTGTTTAAGCTGCCAACTCTTGACTTTAGCTCAGGTCGTGATCTCAGGGTTGTGGGATCCAGCCCTCCATCGTGCTCAGCATGGAGACTGCTTGGGATTCTCTCTCCTCTTTCCCTCTGCTCCTTCTGCCCCACTCACTCTAAAATAAATATATAAATCTAAAAAAAAGGAAAAAAAAACCCAATTCTGGTTGTTGCAATATAAGGGGAAGCATTGAGTAGCAGCTCCTAGAAACATTATCGCTGGATAGCTGTCAAGAATCCTTTGCTCTTTCTTTTCATCCCATTCTTCTGTCCTCCATCCAGGACAATGTATGCTCCCTTAGGCCCTGAGAAGAAAGATTTCATTGAACTTGGTGGAGTTGTAAGCTGGAAAGTTCACTGTCCCTGAGGACATCAAGGAACAGAGGCCACTCTCATCTTGCAATGCATGCTGTCATACTTTCATGTGAGAAACTGACTTCTCCTTATTTAACTCAGTATAACTTTCCATTTTTCTATCAAAGTTAAACTTAATTTTAATGGATAATTCACCAAGCTACATCTTAGTGTTTGTTGATTTTCTATAGAAAATCCTTTTCTGTGATTTGCTTTCAGAACTGTTGTACTTTTTATTTGTCAATTATGGGTTTCTTGTATCTTCAGAAATTTTATCCAGTTCTGACTTTGAATATTTTTCATTGCTTTTTATCTTTGCTGATACTTCATATCCATATGTTGGACATATATTTTCTTATTTTCATATTCCCTTAGAGCTTTCTTTCTCATTTTGCTTTCCCTTTCCCTGGTAACTTATTCTTACCATTATATTCCCAGTTCTAAAACAGTACCTGGCATATTCCTAATTTGTTGAATGAATAATATAATGAATTAATTATTTTTAACACTATTGTTAGCTACATCTATTGTTCTTCTTAACTGCTTCATGATTTGTATTTCTTTTATTTCACATTTCATGTTCTTTTGTAATCATATTTCTTTGTTCTCTTCTGTTTGTTCATGTCTTTACTGAACAATTTTTATTAGTGTTTTCACTGGTATAGGGGAGTATCTGTCTAAAATTTTATGTTGTTTCTTGGAGATAACTTTTCTTCTGAAGATTGTTTTCAAACTTCCTCCTTTTTTATAGTATTTATTTTTGGTGGGATTATAAATTTGTGTTTTTCTATGACCATATATTTTTCTTACCTTGTTTCAAGCCAGTGGTCAGGTTCTGTTGAATCCTTTTTACTTCAGACAAGATTTATGTTTCAGGAATACAACCAAAATTGCTTGTGCCTCTTTTCTGTTTTATAAGCCTAAAGCTGATTAAAGGATTCAGTTTAGTGTCCTGTAAGAGGACAGAGAGAGATCATTGAGAACCAGTGGTAGAGGTCATATCCAACTGAGGTTTCAGAGGAGAGAGATGGTGGGGAAGAAGAGGGACCTTTTTCAAAATGATCACCATCAGTACTCTTTGGGTGTAGCAAGAACTCAAGGATGCCTCTGACTACTTGGTGCTTTTATGAAGACTACTCTGAAGGCCTGGGCATTCTCAGTTCCCAAAGATTTATAGAAACTAGGAGAACTATCACCCTTGATGCAATTGCAGTCTAAAAGAATAAACATCTCAATTTTAATCAGTGTAAACTGAAGTCTGAGGATGACAGTGTCCTCCATCACATTCAGAACATTGGTCTGACCCAGGAGCCCCAAGAAAGAACTTGATTTTCTCATGAACTTTGCAGTATGGAGACTGAAGCCAGATCAAAGGAAACAAGGAAATGCAATATCTCTTGTACTTCTGATTTTCAATACTGAAATGGATATATAATATATGAATTAATTCCAGGTTATATAATTTCTCTATATTGCTCTTTTTGGAGTGGTGATATCATCTAAGCCTGTAATTTATTGCTGGAATTGGGGGCAGTGACATGGAAAGTTGGCACTTTCAAATTGAATATGTTGTCTCAGAACATTTTCTCCTCCTCTTTACCAAAAACATGTCTTCCCTCAGCTTTCAGTGTACATTCCTCTTTACTGCAGATTAACTCTGGCCAGCGGTTTCAAAGCTGGTGACTTATTTACCCTCTTTATTGTTCTCTGTTGCACGTGATAGTTTCTCTGAGTTAATTATTTGTTTTGTAGAAAAATTAAAACAGCATATACAAGCAATTCATTCCTATGTCAGTTTTCGACTTTCTCCTTTATCCAAACTTCACTGTATTTGATAAATATTCATCATAGTTTGCAGTTTGGGATTTGAGCTTTCTCTGTTTTATTACAGATGAGAATTTAGTTCCTAGTTTTGTTCATTTCAGTAGGTTGCCACAGGTTTTAAGAATAGGGATATACTCTGCTACTATTTTACCTAAGCCTTTAGCCTCTGGAGTATGCATGTGTGCGTGTGTGTGTGTGAGAATACTACTAGGAACTCAGTTTTACTTTTTTTTTTTTTTTTTTTAGATTTATTTATCTATCTTGGAGGTGGGGGTGGGCAGAGGGAGAGTCTTAAGCAGACTGTGCACTGAGCGCAGAGCCCTATGGTGCTCGATCTCAGCACCCTGAGATCAAGATCTGAGCCAAAACCAAGTCAGAATCTTAGCCAACTGCACCATCCAGGCACCTCTCAGTTTTACTTTTAAGAAGGTATTTTTCATCCTCCTACCAACAGGAGTTTTCCTTTCCTGGGAGCAGCCAAAGCCACAGACAAAGTAACAATTTTATTTATTTATTTTTCTTATTTATTTAAGATTTTATTTATTCATTTGACAGAGACATTTATTTATTTAAGATTTTATTTATTCATTTGACAGGGAGAGGGAACATAAGCAGGGGGAGTGGGAGAGGGAGAAGCAGGCTTCCTGCTGAGCAGGGAGCCCCAATGTGGGACTCGATCATGACCTGAGCTGAAGGCAGACGCTTAACAACTCAGCCACCTAGGTGCCCCCAAAGTAACAATTTAAATGTAATTTGTAACATCCTGTCCCTCTCGTTTCTCATACTGTAGTTTTTGTTCTCATAACCTGTTATTTGTTGCAGGCATCCTGTCCTCCTTTTCTCCCTGAATGAGTGTCAGTTGGCCCTACTTTGCCAACACTCCTAATTGGTTTTCTGTTATATTTGAGCTCTGTCTTAGAGATTAGTAGCCCTCTTCCATCTCTCTCTTTTACAAGGCAGCAGTTGAATAGCGAGTGAATTTAATGAGGTTGAGTTAAATTTCTGTAGCATCTTAATTTTGGTACCTACAAATTTAAAAAGATGAGGGGTTTCCAGAAAGAACCATATCTTAAAGCTATATGAGCTGCTCATTTATGAGGCTGACAACTATTTATTTAATTTCACAAGATCAAACAGATAGCTGGAATTCATTTTTATTTTACTTTATTTTTTTTTTATTTATTAACACATAATGTATTATTTGCTTCAGGGGTACACATCTGTGCATCATCAGTCTTACATAATTCACAGCACTCACCATAGTACATACCTCCCCAATGTCCATAACCCAGCCACATTATCCCTTCCTCCCACCCCCTAGAAACCCTCAGTCTTTTTCCTGAGATTAAGAGTCTCTTGTGGTTTGTCTCCCTACCTGGTACCATCTTGTTTCATTTTTTCCCTCCCTACCCTCCACGACCCCCTGCCCTATCCCTCAAATTCCTCATATCAGAGATATAATATGATAATTGCCTTTCTCCGATTGACTTATTTCTCTTAGCATCATACCCTCTAGTTCCATCCACATCATTGCAAATGACAAGATTTCTTTTTTGGTGCCTGCACAGTATTCCTTTGTATATCTGTACCATATCTTCTTTATCCATTTGTATATTGATGGACATCTAGGCTCTTCCCATAGTTTGGCTATTGTGGACATTGTTGCTATAAACATTCGGGTGCACATGCCCCTTCGGATCGCTGCATTTGTATTTTTAGGGTAAATACCCGGTAGTGTGATTGCTGAGTTGGAGGGTAGCTCCATTTTCAACTTTTTGAGGAACCTCCGTACTGTTCTACAGAGTGCTGCACCAGCTTGTATTGCCACCAACAGTATAGGAGGGTTCCCCTTTCTCCACATCCTCTCCAGCCTCTGTCGTTTCCTGACTTGTTAATTTTAGCCATTCTGACTGGTGTGAGGTGGTATCTCATTGTGGTTTTGATTTGTATTTTCCTGATGCTGAGTGATGTGGAACACTTTTTCATGTGTCTGTTGGCCATTTGGATGTCTTCTTTGCAGAGATGTCTGTTCATGCCTTCTGCCCATTTCTTGATTGGATTATTTGTTCTTTGGGTGTTAAGTTTGATAAGCTCTTTATAGATTTTGGATACTAACCCTTTATCTGATACGTCATTTTCAAATATCTTTTCCCATTCTGTCAGTTGTCCTTTGGTATTGTTGACTGTTTCCTTTGCTGTGCAAAAGCTTTTGATCTTGATGAAGTCCCAGTAGTTCATTTTTGCCCTTGCTTCCATTGCCTTTGGCGATGTTTCTAGGAAGAAGTTGCTGCGGCTGAGGTCGAAGAGGTTGCTGCCTGTGTTCTCCTCAAGGATTTTGATGGATTCCTGTCTCACATTGAGGTCTTTCATCCATTTGGAGTCTGTTTTTGTGTGTGGTATAAGGAAACGGTCCGGTTTCATTTTCTGCATGTGGCTGTCCAATTTCCCCTATACAATTTTTGAAGAGACAGTCTTTTTTCCACTGGACATTCTTTCCTGCTTTGCCAAAGATTAGTTGACCATAGATTTGAAGGTCTATTTCTGGGCTCTCTATTCTATTCTATTGATTTATATGTCTGTTTTTGTGCCAATACCGTACTGTCTTGATGATTACAGTTTTGTAATAGAACTTGAAGTCTGGAATTGTGATGCTACCAACTTTGGCTTTCTTTTTCAACATCCCTCTGGATATTCAGGGTCTTTTCTGGTTCCACATAAATTTTAGGGTTATTTTTTTCCATGTCTTTGAAAAAAATTGATGGTATTTTGATAAGGATTACATGAAATGTGTAGATTGCTTTAGGTAGCATAGACATTTTCACAATATTTGTAATTCTAATCCATGAGCATGGAACATTTTTCCATTTCTTTGTGTCCCCCTAAATTTCTTTCATAAGTACTTTGTAGTTTTCTGAGTACAAATTCTTTGCCTCCTTGGTTAGCTTTATTCCTAGGTATCTTATAGTTTTGGGTGCAATTGTAAATGGGATCGACTCCTTAATTTCTCTTTCTTCTGTCTTGCTGTTAGTGTATAGAAATGCAACTGATTTCTGTGCATTGATTTTATATCCTGACACTTTACTGAATTCCTGTATGAGTTCTAGCAGTTTTGGAGTGGAGTCTTTTGGGTTTTCCACATAAAGTATCATATCATCTGCAAAGAGTGAGAGTTTGACTTCTTTGCTGATTCAGATGCCTTTTATTTCTTTTTGTTGTCTGATTGCTGAGGGTAGGACTTCTAGTACTATGTTAAATAGTAGTGGTGACAGTGGACAGCCCTGCTGCATTCCTGACCTTACGGGAAAAGCTCTCAGTTTTTCCCCACTGAGAATGATATTTGCTGTGGGTTTTTCATAGATGGCTTTGATATTGAGGTATGTACCCTCTATCCCTACACTTTGAAGAGTTTTGATCAAGAAAGGATGCTGTATTTTGTCAAATGCTTTTTCAGCATCTGTTAAGAATATCATATGGTTCTTGCTCTTTCTTTTATTAATGTATTGTATCACATTGATTGATAATATAGATGTTGAACCAACCTTGCAGCCCAGGAATAAATATCACTTGGTCATGTGAATAATCCTTTTAATGTACTGTTGGATCCTACTGGCTAGTATTTTGGTGAGAATTTTTGCATCTGTGTTCCTCAAGGATATTGGTCTGTAATTCTCCTTTTTGATGGGGTCTTTTTATGGGATTTGGGGATCAAGGTGATCCTGGCCTCATAAATGAGTTTGGAAGTCTTCCTTCCATTTCTATTTTGCAGAACAGTTTCGAGAGAATAGATATTAATTCTTCTTTAAATATTTGGTAGAATTTTCCTGGGAAGCCATCTGGCTCTGGGCTCTTGTTTGTTGGGAGATTTTTGATGATTGCTTCAATCTTCTTACTGATTATGGGTCTCTTCAGGTTTTCTATTTCTTCCTGGTTCAGTTGTGGTAGATTATATGTCTCTAGGAATGCATCCATTTCTTCTAGTTTGTCAAATTTACTGGTATATAGTTGCTCATAATATGTTCTTATCATTGTTTGTACTTCTTTGGTGTTGGTTGTGGTCCCTCTTTATTCATTCATGATTTTATTAATTTGGGTCCTTTCTCTTTTCTTTTTGATAAGTCTGGCCAGGGGTCTATCAATCTGATTAATTCTTTCAGAGAACCAGCTCCTGATTTTGTTGATCTGTTCTACTGTTCTTTTGGTTTCTATTCCATTGATTTCTGCTCTGCTCTTTATTATTTCTCCTCTCCTGCTGGATTTAGACTTTCTTTGCTATTCTTTCTCCAGCTCCTTTAGGTGTAAGATTAGGTTGTGTACTTGAGACTTTTCTTGTTTCTTGAGAAAGGCTTGTATTGCTATATACTTTCCTCTTAGGACCGCCTTTGCTTGTCCCAAAGATTTTGAACAGTTGTGTTTTCATTTTCATTTGTTTCCATGAATTTTTTTTTAAAGATTTTATTTATTTATTTCACAGACAGAGATCACAAGTAGGCAGAGAGGCAGGCAGAGAGAGAAAGGGAAGCAGGCTCCTTTCCGAGCAGAAAGCCCACTGTGGGGCTTGATCCCAGGATCCTGGGATCATGACCTGAGCCGAAGGCAGAGGCTTTAACCCACTGAGCCACCCAGGTGCCCCACGTTTCCATGAATTTTTTAAAATTTTCTTTAATTTCTTTAATTTCAGAAATTTAAATTTTAGAAATTTTCTTTAATTTTTTTTTATTTCTAAAATTTCTTTAATTTCCTTATTGACCCATTCATTCTTTAGTAGGATGTTCTTTAGTCTCCTTGTCTTTGCTTTCTTTCCAGCTTTCCTCTTGTGATTGAGTTCTAGTTTCAAAACATTGTGGTCTGAAAATATGCAAGGAATGATCCCAATCTTTTGCTACTGGTTGAGACCTGTTTTGTGACCCAGGATGTGATCTATTCTGGAGAATGTTCCATGTGCACTAGAGAAGAATGTGTATTCTGTTGCTTTGGGATGGAATGTTCTGAAGATATTTGTGATGTCCATCTGGTCCAGTGTGTCATTTAAAGCCTTATTTCTTTGTTGATCTTTTGCTTAGACGATCTGTTCATTTCAGTGAGAGGGGTGTTAAAGTCCCCTACTATTACTATATTATTGTTGATGTGTTTCTTGGATTTTGTTATTCATTGGTTTATATAATTGGTAGCTCCCATGTTAGGGGCATAGAAATTTAAAATTGTTAGATCTTCTTGTTGGACAGACCCTTTGAGTATGGTATAGTGTCCTTTCTATCTCTTCTTACCGTATTTGGCTTAAAATCTAATTTATCTGATATAAGGGTTGCCACCCCAGCTTTCTTTTGATTTCCATTAGCATGATAAATTGTTTTCCACCCCCTCACTTTAAATCTGGAGGTGTCTTTGGGTCTAAAATGAGTTTCTTGTAGACAGCATATTGATGGGTCTTTTTTTTTTTTTTTAATCCATTCTGATACCCTGTGTCTTTTGATTGGTGCATTTAGCTCATTTACATTCAGGGTAACTATTGAAAGATATGAATTTAGTGCCACTGTATTGCCTATAAGGTGACTGTTACTGTATATTGTCTCTGTTCCTTTCTGGTCTCCTACTTCTAGGCTCTCTCTTTGCTTAGAGGACCCCTTTCAATATTTCTTTTAGGGCTGGTTTGGTGTTTGCAAGTTCTCTTAGTTTTTGTTTGTCATGGAAGCTTTTTATCTCTCCTTCTATTTTCAATGACAGCCTAGCTGGATGTAGTATTCTTGGCTGAATATTTTTCTCATTTAGTGCTCTGAATATATCATGCCAGTCCTTTCTG
The DNA here is from genome assembly GCF_010015895.1 of Lontra canadensis. Taxonomy (NCBI): domain Eukaryota; kingdom Metazoa; phylum Chordata; class Mammalia; order Carnivora; family Mustelidae; genus Lontra; species Lontra canadensis. The sequence continues at coordinate 287,752 of NW_022631096.1, read as the reverse complement.
GCCTGATGGGTCTCTGTGGATAGGTCTGCTGCCAATGTAATATTTCTACCATTGTATGTTATGGATCTTTGTCCAGAGCTGCTTCCAGGATTTTCTCATAGCTGAAATTTGAACACCGCTCTCTCTTATTTCAAGTACATTACCTTAGATTCTTCATCTAGCATTTTCTTTTGTTAATATGATGGGATGCTAAGGACTATATCAATTGAGACTTACTTCATGGCTGTAATTGAGTATAGAATGATAATTCTCTTCTTTTCAATAACTGAATTAATTCGATACAAGAATGATAGATCCTCACAGTTTGGCCATTTTCTGAACAGAAATTAGAAGAAATTATCTTGCAAGAAATTCTGTCCAAAACTTTAATTAAAATAAACATAGTATAATAAGTTTTTATTCAAATAGAAGGCAGAGCACAAAACAATGTATGGAATTTTTGCTAGCAACTTTTCCAAAATTTCCCTCTTTCTAAAAACCCTCTAATGTGGCACCTGGGTGGCTCAGTTGGTTAAGGACCTGCCTTTGGCTCAGGTCATGATCTCAGGGTCCTGAGATGGAGTTCCACATGGGGCTTCTTGCTCAGCAGGGAGTCTGCTTCTCCCTCTGCTCCTCCCCTGACTCATACTCATGTACTCGCTCTCTCTCTCATAAATAAATAAATAAAATCAATAAAAAAAATAAAATCCTAGTTAACATCCTCTTCCCCCCCAGATAACATCGAGGTATTAAATAAAGCGACTAGATGTAACTTAGAGATTCTTCATGATTATTTCTCCAACAACTGCTTGAATACAGGGTAAAGTCAAATACAAAATTCAGATTCATGTCATTTACTTATCAATTTTTCAGAAAATTAGGAAAAGGCATTTTAAAGATTTTTGAATAACTTGTAAATGATGTCAATACTTTATCAAGAGGGAACAATGTTTTGTTTTGTTTTTCCTAGCCAATGAATTGATCTGGCATTCTAATCATCTCACTTGGATGAGTGAGATACTTTAATATTTTTCTTGGCCTAAATATAAAGATTAAAAAAAAACCCTCCAAATTATATTGGTCTTGACATTTTTATAAATATGACTTCATTAAACACATTTTTGTAAGGACTTGCATCCTATAGGACCATGATAAAAAAGCAATCAATCATGTATTTCAAACCAGTTGCACTGTATATCAGTTTATGGCTTTCAAAGCTCTGAACTGTTAAAGCTGAGACCCCTTCCTATAACTGATGGACTGTCTACATTGACTAAAGCTCATTCAAATGATGCCCCTAAATAAGCTTCAAGTTATAATGGAGGCACATGTAGAAGAGCAGGAATTTCACATTCAATCAGAGTACAGGAGGAGAAGATTCTTCCTGTATAATGGAAATGATAACCTTGAAATACTTGGGCAATCACCTTTGAGAAAAGCACAAAGACCCAAATACTAAAATATGATGAGCCCGTGAAGCCCAGAATTATAGAGTAGATTTAATTTCATGGCATCTGGCAGAAGAACCACAAATGGTCACTCCAAACTCCGAAGTAGCTTGTTAATCATCCTCATTTTATATTGAAATTCATATACTAGGGATCTTTACATGAGTGGACCTTAAGTACAGGTAATTTGTAGGCACAATTTGTTACGAACTGTTTTGACAAAATTTCTAAAATTATTCTGGGTTTTATCGTATTGTGCAGCTAGATTACATTTCAGTTGCAAAATACATGTCAAGTTGAAAGGTGTGAAATTATTTTTTAAGCTGGTACTATAAATTATATGCCAGAAATACAGGGTCACTTTCCCTAGTCATAGCAATGTTCAGGTACCAAGTTAACTTTTAGAAAGCATATTTTTAGAGGGTACATGGAAATCAACTGTCACACTGAAGCAGGACCCAACCAGGCTAAAATATTAATGCATTCTTGATATAGTCAGTAATTTCCATAGAGGGTAGGGTAATATACTAGAGGACAGGCTGCACATGGAGTCAGAACCAGATCTGAATCCTAGCTTTGTTAAACTTAAAAATCTTGAGTATATTTCATGTATTAAAAACTTACTTTTCTATCTCCAAAATAAAGATAATGATACATATCATAAAAGGAAAATGCACTGAGCTATGAATAATACACAGCAGTAGGGTAGGCTTTGTGTCCTGGCCCCCGCCAGCAGAGAAGTGCTTATTAGCATTATCAGATTTGAGGACACAGATTGGATCACCTTTGCTAGTGAGAAACGCTACGCTAAAATGCCTCTAGATGGGTATGACTTCCTCTTGTCTTAGCAATGCGATGACAAAAGCCCAGGCATCTGCTATTTTGTTCCATTGTGGCAGCAGGGAGGACAGGGCTTTTGGGTTTGCTAGGACCCAGGCCAGTTTTTACTGTCAGGGCCTCAAATATATCCCTTGTACTTAGAAAATCCGACTTTCTCTCAATAGGTAGCCTATGCATATTTGGGTTGCTCTGTTTTAATTTAACATAATTTAGGCCTACGGAGTTTAGGATAAAGGATGGTGACCATCCCAGCTTACTGAAGTTCTCTGCAATGGAGGTTGCTACTCCAAGCCCAACTAATAATGCGTATTTGTGGGTCCATTAAACACTTTGCTTTGCACATGAACACATTTTGTGGACCTCATGAGGAGAGATGATTTGGTTATTCATGGGTCCTCTGGCTATATAAAATACCATTATTTTGAATAAAGTCTCAATTTCTCTCTTGATACCAACATATGTGATGGTAGTTTGTTTTATGTATTCTTGGTATTAATTACCACTATTTGTTGTTTGGTTAACTTTGTACTAAACCAATAGGCATTTGGCTCTTATAAGTTCTTTGCTCCCTGAATGTTGAAGTTCCTTCGTGTTCCCTCCAGTTCTTCTTTTCACTTTCCAGAATATTCTCATCCACATTGAAGACATTATTATTTCTTCACTGATTGCTTCCAAATTTATATCTCTCTTCCTAATTTCCTCTTTGAGAATCAGTTCTGTATTTCTCTGTGACTATTAATGTATCTACTAGGTTTCCCATAGACATTCTAATATGGCTAAAAACAAATACACTTTTATAATGACTTACATGTATTTCTCTTCTTATTTTAGTGATAGTAGTTAATAACATTATCACCTTTCCAACTTTCCTTTCCATTCCAGCTCATTCCATTCTATTCTGTTCTATTCCCTCCTCCTTCAATTTCACATCCATCCAGTTCCAAAATTTCAGTCCATTCTGTATCAGATCTGCCTCTGAATAAAGCCACTATGCTCCTGGACTGCCACTACCTTGCCCTATAGATACTTATCAAATGTAGTTGTGCCTATTTTGAGTAACTACCTCCTGCTCCTAGTCCTCTCCACTTCAATTTTCTTCCACTTTGCTTCCCAGTAATTTTTCCTAGAGCAGAAAGCAAAACTATTAATTTCATGCTTAAAATATTATTGTTTCCCATTATGTACTCAATGAAGTCTAAATTGTGTATCATATTAAACATTATTTATAATTATCTGTTGCATACTTAGCCCTCTGGCCTCATCTCCACAATATTTATCTTATTCACCAATGACTCAGAACATGCAATCCCCAAAGGCTAGGATATTTTCACAGAGATCCCTTTCCATCTAGACTTTTCCCTTCCTCCTCTGGCAATTTCTTTTTATCATTTAGTACTCAGCTTAATTTCCTCCGTTGTGGAGCCTGTCTTTATTATTCCCTAGCCAGTCGCTCACTCCCTTGGCACCGTCTTTGGACCTATATTACTGCACTGCAACATCTGCTGACTTGTCATTCTGTCCCAGGATACTTTGTGGTATTTAATCAAGTATCTGTCTCCACTTATGTTCCTAGTTTTTGCAACACAGCAAAAGATAAAGAAATATTTATTTATTGGCTGATTGGCCAAGTAACAAAGAACCTTGCCATTTTCTTCAATATTTTTAAATGTAGATAATTTTATTTTTACTTTTTAAAATATTTTATTTATTTGTTTGACACAGAGAGAGAGAGAGAATGCAAGCAGGGGGAGTGTGAGAGGAAGAAGCAGGCTTCCCACTGAGCAGGGATCCCAAAGCTGGTCTCAATCCCAGAACCCTGGGACCATGACCTAAGCCAAAGGCAGGCACCCAATGACTGAGCCAACCAAGTGCCCCATTACATAGATAGTCTTAAAATCCCTTATTTCATTCTCATTTCCCACCCTCTACGTCCTTGTCTCAGCACCCCAGCTACCCCGCAGATGCAATTAGTTCTCTTTTTCATAAGTTTACATAGGTATATGTAGATGTATTTTTAACACTGAAAATAAATATTAATAACTATTTGAAATGATGAAAATAAATTCAGGAGACTTTATTTCATTTGGCATTAGTTCAATACATGTATTTTTTATCCATACATCTTTTTCCCCCAGCTTTATTGAGATATAATTGACATATTATGTAACTTTAACAGTATATAACATGATGATTTGATATATGTATCTGTTGAGAAATTATTACCACGATAAGGTTAATTAACACTTTCATAATCTCATACAATTGTGTGTGTGTGTGTGTGTGTGTGTGTGGTGAGAACATTTAGGATTACAAGAGTGAATAAGTGGATGGATACATTCCTAAGATCTGTTCTGGGTGGTAAAATACTAAGTTCAATTAAGTTGAACTCTCTCATTTTGGCAAAGGCTATCTAAATAACTGGTGTATTATCAGAAAGTGATTTAAATTAATTCATACAGCAACAAGCATCTGTTTTACAAATAACCAAAACATTTTCTTCAGGTGGCTAAGTAGTATTTCCAATTTAGAACTGACCAGCCTTTGGTGAAATACTTCTAATTAATCTAATTGATTCATTAAATCCATGCTTGTGGGATATTTTTCAACCAGAGCCTCTTAATTGTTTATCAATGGGTGTGATTCACATTCGGCTTTATCTGTGAACTTCTTGAGCTCCTTAAATAGCCAAAGAGAGAGGGGAAAAATGGTTTGAAACACTTGCCTCATTTTGAATGGACTTTAGTCTGTGGGAGGAATGGAAGCTGCTGAATCACTAAGTTCTTAAAGATAGAGTGCAGATAATATTGTTTCTTTTTTCTTTCTTTTTTTTTAATCACAGAACCTATTATAAATGTTCAATCATATGCTCATTCATCTATAATCAACAAAGACCTCTTGATCATTCTAGCTGTTCCTAGAGATTTCTTATGTGGGTTTGCCCCTCCTCTTGCTCTTCATCTCATGTGCTCTCTTTCACATCATCAAAAATATCTTCTCAAAAAAAAAAAACAAAAACAAAAACAAAAAAAACCTCCTCCTCCCTTTCCATATTCTCATTACATATTTTTCAAATTAGCAATTTATATTTTGAAATTGAAAATAAACTATAGGTAAACAGTGTATCATGTTAGAACTATTGCAGTCAAATACACCAATGGAATGTGGTTGCTAAAGTTCTCTTTGCAACTGAAAATCAATTAGTGCTTAATACATCATTAGAACGTGCTTAATACATCATTAGAAGAAATTCGTGCTTAAAATACCCCTATGTAGACTTTAGCTCTTTATAAAGCATAGCAGATGGTCCCCTCAGCATCCAGTTTGTGAATCAAAGCACCACAGGGCCTTGTTTTTTGGACCAGTGGAGAGTCCAGTATAAAAATTTTTTTCTAATTGAACAAACTTATCAGGATTGTCAGTGATTTAAATGCAGTGCTTTTTATTTTGAAGTTGACAACTTGTTAGGATATTTACTTTACCAGAATTAGAATCACTATGCTTGCTTTAATTAATTGGTTAAAAAAATCATCTAGGTTTGTTATTAAAACATGTATTTTAAAAGCAGGTATTAGCATGACTGAGTGTCCAACACTGTGTAAGGAGTTGTGGAAGATACTAAAGAAATAATTTCTTTGTCTTTATGGAGATTATAATCTAGTTGGGAAGAAAAGTTAAATACCTGGAAAAATTAGAAATTAATTTCAGGGGCACCTGGATGGGTTAGTTGCTTAAGCATTGGTCTTTGGCTCAGGTCATGATCTCAGGGTCCTGAGATCCAGTCCTGCATTGGGCTCCCTGTTCAGAAGGGAGGCTGCTTCTCCTTTTCCCTCTCCCCCTCTCTCGTGTTCTCTCTCTCAAGTAAATAAATAAATAAATATCTTTAAAAAATTAATTCCAAAATGTGTATTCACCTTCTGGTTCACATTTCAGGGGTCACAGTACCAATCCTAATTGCTAAACCACGATCTAGGCCCAGAAGTCCTGCTGACTACAGAATGTTACTTCCATGTAACAGTCCATGATTGACATCCCCCAAACACCCCCCAAACTGGACAAATTACCTCCTACTCTCCTTGAAATCTCCCTCAAAAATTTCCTTTTCCCCCAATAATAATAGAAACTTCCTCCCCACCCCACCCACCAGGTGGTTAGACATTTAAGTTTGCTGTAACTCTTATTCCCTTGTGAGCATGCCTGATGCTTCCTACCTGAAAAAAATGTTCTCTCATGTCAGTCTTCTGGCCTCGGCTGTGTCTCTTGTGCAGACGACATCCAAATCCATACCCATTGCATCCAGTCACAAGTTCCGAGTTACTGTAAGTAAGGCGTTTACAACGTGGTTTGGCACATGCTAAGCACTGTAAAGTTTCTGGCTCTTACTATTATCATCATCGTTATCACTATACTGCTATTAATAGTGTTATATCTCCAGTGGGTTGCCTCAGAGCAAAACAAGTGCACTGTAATCAGATCTTTTCATCCTCCTGTGTAATGTTTTAATGTAGATAGTAGTTTAACTCTAAAATTTATCAGTCTCTTTTCTCTTATTTTCTGTATTGAATCACTATTGTTTACAACCTTTGTCACATCTCTTGCATCTGTTTTTTCCTCTCCATGGATACCATATTTGTCTTGGTTTAAGTACTCATTTTATTTCTCTTGGATTCTGCTATAGATTTTAATTTTTCTGTCTCCTATATGTTATTTTATGTACAATAACCAGATAATTTCTTAAAACATAGTTCCTTTTGTTATTTCTAATCTCAAAAATTGTCAACAATACTCTGTTGCCTAATAGTTGAAGTTCACAGTCCTTAACCCTACATTGATGTCTTAATATTCTGCTTCCAAATGATGTTTCTGACCTTATCACTTGCCAGTTCCTCCTACAATATAACTAACCTGAATAGTATTTAATGTTCATTCATCACAAGTATGTAGTGAAAGCTTTCTGCAGAGCAGGTTTCATTTTGAGTGTCCTAACACAGAGTGAATAAGACATACCTGGTCACTGTTCAACCACACACATCACTTTACTCATTCTTCCACCTCTGAGATATTTGTGTTCTCATTTATCCACATTTTGTTTATCTTATATGGAACAGATAACAGGTGTTCTTATTTGTAAAGCATTCTGGGCCTTCGGACTGGAGGCTGCCTTTTTATTATCAAGTTTCCTATTTATTTATATCTTCCTCATTGCATGCCACATTTTCACCCTTGGTGTCCCTTCTGTTTAGGGAATATGTAAAGATTATCTGAACTCCCAACAATGTGGAAGCTTTGGATAGTCTTTCTCAATCTAGAGGCTACTTTTTTCAGCCATATGTGCCTTTCACCCCTTTCCAGCCCTCATAGGGAGCCAGCTACTACTAAGTCTACTATAACAGAACTTACTGCTGTGTAGAAAGTTGTGTACTAAGTGTAGAAATGAGCTCAAAGTGGAGGCAACAGCAGTCACAGTATAGTATAAGTGGATATTCCACATCTTCATGTGTTTCTAGGAACTTACAATTTTCCACTCACATTTCTTCAAATAGAAAACTGCAAAAGAACTGTAAAAAGGTGAAGATTAGCCCTTGACCAAAATTTTAGGCAAGAAAAGAATATTGTTTGAAATATCCATATAACTGAAAGGAAAGTGGTATTTTAGCTTGAATTATCTGTGTAATAGATCCTACTGTCCACTTGATGGAATATATGCAGACACAGCTTAGGTTGCAACCTTATCTTAGCCACTCATCCTTTTTTTTATATAGTTTCAGCATCACAAGAATACTTTTTCTTTATTTTCTCTCATATTATATTACCACATAGTTACCAATTTGCTGAAGTAGTTTCAAAAGGATCCTGATTTGCAGAGCACAGGTTTCCTTAGCTCAAGGTTGTATACGTTCTGAAGTAAAAATGAAATTCTTTTCAATGAACTCAGTGGAGCTGAATTTACAGTTCACGGAATTTTAATAGCCATTTCTTGATGGACCTAGACCACATCCTTCCTATTAAGTTTACGTATAATTTGGCAAGGAGGAGAGAAATCATGCCTCATCTTCATCTATTATCTAAAGCGACTTAAAATGAAAACAAATAAAAGAAGTTATAGGGTATTGCTGTTAGAAAATTCTGTCGGTGAAGATTGTTTTAAAAAAAATTATAGAGAATTCATTGGAATGAGGTATTCCAATAATATTTTCTTGTTAAAATTTATTAATAATAAGATGAGTTGATTATAATGGCCAGTTATAATTTAAAAATTGATCATAGATTTATTTTTCAACACATTACCTGTCAAGGATAGCAGCATCTCCATAGTGCTGAAGTGTGCAGGTCTGAAGACAGACAGTGGATTTAAATTTAGTTGTTAAGATTCCCTACATGTATGGCCTTGGGTAGTTGCTTTACTTAAACTTTTTCTAAGCTTTGACTTCTGTTACAGTAAAATGCAGTAAAAGTTCTGCTAATCTCACAGTAAGTACTGTATAAATTCCAGCTCTTATTTTTTGTTGTTAAGAAAACATTAGCTGTATAGAAGGAAATTGTCTTTCAACATTCTTTCTGAACTTTATATGTCTGCTGACTTCATGAATCTTTTTGAATCAAAACACGTGGCATAAATTTATTAATCTGACAGCACCACTTAAATATACATACTAGTGTTTCTTTCCCAGGTAATCAATGAATAATAATGGCCGTCCAACAAGTAGAAAATATGCTCAATTATCTGACATGAGGTTTGATTTTAAATGTCAGTCACATTTTTTTTAATCATTTTTTTAATTTATTTTCAGCATAACAGCATTCATTGTTTTTGTACCACACCCAGTGCTCCATGCAATCTGTGCCCTCTCTAATACCCACCACCTGGTTCCCCCAACCTCCCACCCCCCCCCACCTCTTCAAACCCTTCAGATTGTTTTTCAGAGTCCATAGACTGTCATTGTTCACCAACCCTTCCAATTTCCCCCAACTCCCTTCTCCTAACTGCCCATGTCCTCCATGCTATTAGTTATGCTCCACAAATAAGTGAAACCATATGATAATTGACTCTCTCTGCTTGACTTATTTCACTCAGCATAATCTCTTCCAGTCCCGTCCATGTTGCTACAAAAGTTGGGTATTCATCCTTTCTGATGGAGGCATAATACTCCATAGTGTATATGGACCACATCTTCCTTATCCATTCGTCCGCTGAAGGGCATCTTGGTTCTTTCCACAGTTCGGCAACCGTGGCCATTGCTGCTATAAACATTGGGGTACAGATGGCCCTTCTTTTCACTACATCTGTAGCTTTGGGGTAAATACCCAGTAGTGCAATTGCAGGGTCATAGGGAAGTTCTATTTTTAATTTTTTGAGGAATCTCCACACTGTTCTCCAAAGAGGCTGCACCAACTTGCATTCCCACCAACAGTGTAAGAGGGTTCCCCTTTCTCCACATCCCCTCAAACACATGTTTTTTAATGTGCTTTTGATGTTATATTTTAGAGCAGTTTTAGGGAAACAGCAAATTTAAATAGGAAATACATAGAATTCCCATAAACCCCTTTCCCCACATATACATAGCCTCCTTCACAAATAGCACTTTTAAAGAAATCTTAATTATGGATTGAGGATTGCTTGCTTTTGTGTAATCTATCATCTACTTCTTTTTTTTTTTTTTTTGGTCTAAACTCATAAAAGCTTCACATATGCCTTAGTTAACATAAAAAAAATCTGTAGTGTTAAATTTGAGGAACAGATTCAAGAGTATTTGTCAGGGTAGTCAGAGATACTCATCAAATCTAAAGAAAATCTGGATCATTAAAAAAAGTAGTTTTTAATTTCTATGTAGGTTGATGGTACTCAGTTTATCACAGTGTATCTGTGAACATAACTGAAAACTTTGGATCAGATGACAAAGTATCCATATCTATAATCTACGGGTTCTGGGATAAATTAGAATACAAAATGCAACTGATGATAAAGCAGCTTTCATTTTTCATGGAAGAAGTGGATCAGCAGTTCTTATAGAATGCATTTGATTAAAGGGAAAGTACAGTACAAATGAGAAGGGAAAAGCACTGACAGGCTATACAAATATATTTACATATTAGCACACAAAATTTCTCCACTAACCAAAGCATGTCTTCTCTCCCACCAGGCATTCCTCCCAGGTCAGGCTCTTGACTCTTGGACCATCAGTGATCTCTGCAGCTTTAGTGAGATCAGAAGGGCAAAAACATAAACCTAGCCATTACTTCTCACTTGGAAAAACACAGTTCAACTTCTGGTTCTCAGCTCTGTCATAAAATCCACCCACCCTTTTCCCTTGGCCATCCTACTTCTCTGACAATTAAGGCCAGCTCTTCCCCTACTCCTGCCCTTGACTTCCATCCAGTGATTCAGACTCTAAGCATCCTGAGTCTTAGTGCAAATGCTTTGTGAACTTCAGGACCCAACCTGAAATTTGGCCTGAATCTGTCAGTGGATATAAAGATGGATTTCACATTTAGAACCAGCACGACCATTGGTTACAAATATTTTCCAGAGTGAGGCTTTTTTAAAAGAATGTTTGAGCATTCCCAAATAGAGTTCTTTAATTGTTTTATTTCCCTTTTATGGTTTTTGGCAGGGGGATTATGTGATTAAAAAAAAAAAAATATATATATATATATATATATATATAGGCTTGGGTTTTTAATTTTACTGTTTCGGCTTCCTTAATCTGTATGACTCTACAATTTAGGTATTAGGATTTTTCTTGTGTTTCTAATACATGGTTGTGTGTGTGTGTGTGTGTGCACATGCACACATGTGAGTAGGATTGTCCCAGAAAAGAGGAAGAACAAAAAAAAAAAAAAAGAGGAAGAACAATTTATTTTCACAGAGGACACTCACATGTAAGTGTGTATGCACATGTATATATGCACACACACACACACACACACACACACACACACACCACAGCTTGTACTTATGTGATGATTAACGGTGAATAGGCAAGAGTATAAGGTGAAGCCAGAAAGCAAATTTATTCTTTCTGTCCACTCCCATTATTTCTTTAAACCTCTTTGGTCAGCCATTTTTCTTCTGTCCCTTGGATTTTCATTCAGATGACTTTTCTGATTATTCATAGATACCAAAAAATTTCCCAGTTACTTTGAGATAGAAATTCTCATTTCCGTACCTGCAGGATCTAGCCCTGTTTAAAAATCAGTACTAGAGGGGCGCCTGGGTGGCTTGGTTGTTAAGTGTCTGCCTTCGGCCCAGGTCATGATCCTAGGGTCCTGGATCGAGCCCCACATGGAGCCCCACATGGAGCCCCACATAGGGCTCCTTTTGCTCAGTGAGAAGTCTGCTTCTCCCTCTCCCACTCCCCCTGCTTGTGTTCCCGCTCTCACTGTGTCTGTCTCTGTCAAATAAGTATATACGGTCTTTAAAAAAAAAAAATCAGTACTGCGAATTCTTCCATATCTACCACTATATCAGGCCTCAAGCCCATGGTAGGATGGGAAGGGATATTTTTTCCTCAGTTTTCCCAATGAACCCATCTACCCTCTCACCTGCTCACAAATCAAAGTTGGAAGAAATGGGGAGGAGAATGGGTAGGAGAAAGGGGAGGTGAGAAGCACAGAAGGTCTTACTGCTTGGCATTTGCGTAACCAGGTGCAAGGTCATTCTGGCTGTGCATAGGTTTAAAGCTCTCTCCTGGGGCTATTTTCATGGGTTACATGCATACACTTCCATGCTTGGCCCTCTGACCACAGCTCCCTCTACTCAGACCTTGCTTATTCTCCTGCTTGCTTATGTCTGGCCTGCAGCTTCTGCAACAAAAGGTTCATTGCCAGTGTCTTTCTGCTGAGAATGCCTCATTTTACAGAATCTCTTTGGGGTAAAATTTCTTTCCTTTTTTAACTTTTGTATTGTACTGTGTTATGTTATTTTATATTTATCTTTATTTTTAAATTTAAATTCAGTTAACATATAATGTTATTATTAAGTTCAGAGGTAGATAGAGGTCAGTGATTCCTCCATCTTATAGAGTACCCACTGCTCATTACATCACTGTTGGGCAGTTTTTTTTTTTTTTTTTTTTTTTTTAGCTGCGTAAGCTATCGTATCTATGCAGGTTCCATATCTAGGCACTGGGGGATTCACTTTAACTACACTCAGGAAGAGCATAGTTTCTCCTTAAGTTTTCCTTCCAGAGGCCACTGTATTCAGTCTCTTGCTTGTAGGCAATTCTTTAAATACATGGTATCAGTTCTTAGTGTTATATAAACTACTGGGGACACATCACCTCTTCTCCAGCAGGTCTTATTGAAGCCCTTAAGAATGAGAGGAAACAACCCTGACAACTTTTCCAGAGAAATACTCTATTTTCCAACTTATACCCCCTTCATCTTTTATGTTTCTTCAAGTTTGAGAAAAGGCTGTAAAACAAGATGCCAACAAGTTCTTCAAGCCTTCTGTGGGTAGTCTAGCACCTGTCTTTGGATTGTAGGGAATAACTTGCTGCTCTTGTCTTGGGGCTTCACTGGAAAATGAGACCGAAAGCTTCCCATTTAAATATCCCATTACAATGGTGTCATTCACTTCATTTAATATCTTGTTTTTTCTACTCCATCTGTTAATTTCTTTTTTTTTTTTTTGAAGATTTTATTTACTTATTTGAGAGAGAGAGATAGCATAGGAGGAGAGTACAGAGGGAGAAGAAGACTCCCCGTCCAGCAGGGAGCCCGATGCAGGGTTCCATCCAAGTACCCTGGGATCATGACCTGAGCAGAAGGCAGATGCTTAACCAGCTGAGCCACCCGGGCACCCCATCTATTAATTTCTAAGAGAGTCTTTAAGACAGTCTTTGCTCATGGTGTTGTCATTTTCTTATCACTATTAATTTATACAATATCTATACATTTTAATATCTTGAAGTCACATTGCTGAGTACATATTAGTTTATGATCATCATGTACTCAGTATATTTTAGCTTTTTAAAAAATCACTATAGAACATTAAAAGTTTTTGACGCTTTAAGTTTTCCCCTTAATGATTTTTCCAGCTTTATTGAGGTATGATTGACAAATGAAAATAATGTATATATTTAAGGTATACACTGTGGTGTTTTAATGTAAGTATACCTTGTGTAATAATTACCATACTCAATATTGTTAACATATCCATCATCTCACATTATTACCATTGTGTCTGTATGATAAAGAACACTTAAGAGCTACTCACTAAGCAAATTTCAAGTATAAAGTACATTATTATTAACTAAAGTTACCATGCGTACATTAGATCTCTAAGAACTTATTCATCTTATAACTGAACGTTTGTACCCTTTGGCCAACCTCTCCACATTTTCCCCGCCCCCAAGCCACTGTCAAACACCACTCTACTACCTGTTTTTTCTAACTTTGACTTTTTTAGATTCCACATGTAAGTGTATTATGTAGTACTTGTCTTTCTGTGTCTGGCTTATTTAACTTAGCGTAATGCCTTCCAAGTTCATGCACATTGTTGCAAATGGCAGGATTTCTTTCTTTGGGCTGAATAATATTACATACACACACACACATATACACACACATACCTATGTATATATGGTTGACCTTAAACAACATGGGAGTTAGGGGCACTGACCTCTGTGCAGTTGAAAATTCACATATAACTTTTGACTCCTCAAAAACTTAACCACTAATACTGTTGACCTTACTGATAACATAAACAGTCTAGTAACACATATTTTATATATATGTTATATACTATATTCTTATGATAAGGTAAACTAGAGAAAAAAGTGTTAAGAAAATCATAAAGAAGAGAAAATACATTTACAGTGCTATACTGTATTTATTGAAAAAATCTGCATATAAACAGACATGCCCAGTTCAAACCCATCTTGTTCAAGGGTCGACTGTATACACACACACACACACACACACACACTCATATACATATATATGTATAACATTTATATATATATACCAATTATATATAACATTATATATAAATATAACAGTTCTTTATCCATTATATATCAATATACAATTTCTTTATCCATTAATTCATTGATGGCCACTTAGATTGTTTCCATACCTTGGCTATTGTGAATAATGTTGCAGTGAACATGGGAAGTTAGATATCTCTGTGAGATACTAATATCATTTCCTTTGGATATATACATCCAGAAGTAGAATTGCTAGATCCACTTCTCTTTTTAATTTTTTGAGGAACTTTCATAATGTTTTCCATAGTGACTATATAGGAATTTACAATCCCACCAATAGTGTGTAAGAGTAATCATTTTTGAGATTTTCACCAACACTTATCTTTTTGAAAATAGCCATTCTAACAAGAACATAATGATATCTCACTGTAGTTTTGTATTTCCCTTATGGTTGGTGACACTGAACAACTTTTCATATCTATCGGCCATCTGTATGTCTTTGTTGGAGAAATAGCTATTCAAATCTTATGGCTGTCTTTTAACTGAGTTATTTGGATTTTTATTTCTTCCTTTGAGTTGTGGTTCCTTATCCATTTTGAATGTTAACTCCTAATGAGATATGGTTTGCAGATATTTTCTCTCATTCTGTAGGCTGCCTTTCATTTTGTTGTTTCCTTTGCTCTGAGAAAGCTTTTTAGTTTGATGTAGTTCCACTTGGTTATTCTTGGCTTTTGTTGCCTGTGATTTTGGTGCCATATTCAAAAAATCATTGCCAAGAGCAATGTGTAGAAGCTTTTCTTCTCTGTTTTCTTCTAGGACTTTCTCAGTTTCAGGTTTTGCTTTCAGTTTTCAATCCATTTTAAATTGATTTTTGTGTATGGTATAAAGTAAGTGTTAAATTTTATTTTTACATGTGGAAATGCAGTTTTTAAATGGCACAAGGCCATTTACTGAAGAGACTGTCCTGCCATTGTGTATGTTTGGCATCCTTGCTGAAGATTGGTTGACTGTACATGCATAGGCTTATTTCTGGCTCCTCCAAAATATTCCATTGGTCTTTGAATCTGTTTTTATGTCTGTACATACTCTTTTGATTACTAGAACTTTGTAATTTAGTTTGAAGTTCAAAGGTGTTATTCCTCCAGCTTTGTTCTTTATATCCGACATGTAGACAGACTGCCCTTTTATATCTATATATCATCACCATCATCATTATGATCAAAGCAATAGAAGCAACAACAAATAAATAAAATGGAAAGAGACTTCTTCAATGACTGCTTTGTCAGTTCCAAGTAAAAATGCCACTTTTTTTCTCTTTTGGCTACATTTTTTTTAATCCCATTAAGAAAGTTAATTGGCATCAAAAGGAACATTAAAACAATCAGAGAAAGCCTATTGAAATCATGTGATTTCTAAAAGAAATCATTATCTTTTTAGGCAGAGTTTTTCAATCATTATATCTATTTCTGGAAGGTGTTACCCAATCACACTGCATTATTTATGAAAGAGGTCTCAACATCCTCATGCTACAAATGCACCTTGTTTTAGTTTTCCCCTCATAACTTTAGTGATTTCAAAACAAGATAGAGTATGAAAAAATAGATAGCAAGATAAGAAAAGAATATACTTTTCTTATTTTATGTAATTATGGTAGTAATAATACTGTGGCACCTTTACTAGAGGCAGTGCATGTTAAGTAGAGAAAGTTTTAACTTTTATACTAAGATATCTGTTGTGATGGCCTACAAAGATAAAATAATTTTTCTTTGTCTTTGAATAGTTATTCTCACTACTGTTGATATTGCATTGTGTTTTCTATTTCAAATGTCATATCATAATTGGTAATCATATACCTACATGTTGTAATTTTTTAATATAATCACATGCCATTACTTTGTTGTTTCAGTAAATGTATCTTATCTTTTTAATTAAGCCCCATGTTCTTTGAGGCAGATACCTTGTCTGGTATGATATTTGTTCTGTATAAACCTGGAGGCAAAAAAATGAGCAAATCATTCTTTCATGAAACTATTATATATAAAAATAAGTAGCTTATTAAGAACAACATTACCTTGGAGTTACTACACTGGAGTTCAGCCTCCGAATAGTGCTGTTTGATTAACTTCAGTTAGCTCTGTAGGTTTAAAAAGCTACCTGCTTCTCTAGGCCTTTGTTTACTCATTTTAAATTGAGGTCATTTGGTAGATTATCTCTGAACTGTCTTCACTTTTAATATTATATTACTTTTGAGAAATGAAGTCTGTTTCATAAAGCAAAAGAACAGCTCAAAATCCAAATTTGCTCAAATACAAAAAAGAGATTAAATTAAATCATCACTTGAAGCCTTATTCATAAAAAGCTCTAATAAATCTTTTTCTTTTTTGATATTTGAGTGTGTTTTCCATATGTGTGAATTTACTGTGGACATATTAGATTATAAAATGATTCATCCCTCAGACAATTCAGTGCCTTAGGATATTTTCTTGATAATCTGCCCATTGAAATTTGACTTTTAATAATATATGTCAAGAAAATACTTTCATATGATTTTAAAATTCCAAATAATTAATATTAGATGAATACAACAGAAGGCATTAGAATCACATTTCGACCAATTTTAAGAAATAGTCTTAAATCAACTTTAGACATGAGTTCTTATAGCTTAGCCACCAAAATAATAAGCACTTTATCAAATCTCTATTTTCATAATAGGCACTCTTCTAAGAATTATTGGTCTCTAACAATATTCTCAAAGAGCTAGCTACCAGGCAAGGCTATTAAAATGCAAACTATGGCAAATGTACTCAGAATATAAAACAAACACCAATTGTCACAGTTCATTTACATCCATTTGCACAATGCATTTATTTTATTTTACAAATAGCTGATAGGTTAGTGGAAATAATACCTAACCTCTCATGATATGAAGAACAGGAAGTGTAACTTCAATCTCAAAAGAAAATGTTTATATCTAACATTTTGTATTATCAAAAGACCTATATATTTTTTGCATCCTTATCTACATTTACCTGTGGTTTATTCAAAGATTCTTTGAAAAAATGCTTATAGGGTGCCTGGGTGGCTCAGTCCTTAAGCGTCTGCCTTCAACTCAGGTCATGATCCCTGGGTCCTGGGATCAAGTTCCACATCAGGCTATCTGCTCAGCAGGAAGCCTGCTTCTCCCTCTCCTACTCCCCCTGCTTGAGTTCCCTCTCTCGCTGTCTCTCTGTCAAATAAATAAAATCTTGAAAAAAAAAAAGAAAAAAAAAACTGCTTATATATTTGGATCTTTAAATAAATTTAACTTATATTTGAAGTTATATTTGTGGAGAATCTTCTTGTTTTAGATGGGTAAGGGAAGGTCTTCCTGAGGAGAAACTGTGGGGACAGGATTTCAAATGAAGTCAAGGGTTATGCATGTGGACATCCAGGAGAGGAACATTCTTGATCTCAGCATGAAAAAAATGTATAAAAAGATTCTGAAGTGGGTCTTTCCCAGGTGAATTCAAGTAACATCCAGAATAATGTAGTAGGGGGAGAGGAACAAAGGAGAAATTTGGAGAGAGAGCCAGATGCCACATTTTTGAAGTTTTGGAGTCATGCTTAGAATTGGTCCTAAAAACAATGAGAGGCCATGGGAGAACTTTAAGAAAAGGAGTGACATAGTGTGTCTTAGGCATTAAAAAGTCCCCTCTTGCAGCTAATGGGACCAGGGATAGGAGCAGAGAGAAGTTAGGATCAAGTATCCATGAAACATATTTGTTTTGGTTTAAATCTTCTGAGAAGCAAATGCCAAACAGGATTAGATATTGCAAGGTGTGTAAATAATTGGCAAGTTTATTGGAATAGGGAGCAGAAGTAGGCAGTGAGAGGCTTCAGACAGCAGTTGCTAATGCCATCGACCTGAAAGGAGAGGAGAGATCAGACTGCAGCATGGCTCTGAGAACGTACTGGGTAGTCCTATGGGAGTCCCTTAGTAGAAGCTGCACTTTAGACAAATCCTATGTCATGTGGGAATAACCCTGTTCTGGTCCTCTTTCCCCTGCTCCTGAGCTGGTCACTGGAAGAGCCTGAGGAGAAGTGGCTTTGGAAAGACAAAAGCATGGCAGCTGGAGGCCATCAGTCACGATACTCCTTGAAGGGAAATTCAGTCAGGACATCTCCATGGCCACCACAGTGTGGGTGCTTTGGACTGGGATGGCGATGGAGATGGCGAAATTTGGTTGCGGTTCTAATGTATTTTGAGGAAAGAAACAATAGTTTATTATAGGATAGGATGTGAGGTATGAGATATTTTTGACTTGAGATCCTGGATGAATTTTTATGACAATTCCTAAAATGGAAAAGATCTGGAATGAAGGGGGTTGCAAAGTCAGGGAAGGAACAGGGGTGTGGGGAAAGCAGACTATTTTGAACATGCTAAACCTGAGATGATTATTAAATATCTAAGTAGACATGCTATAAGAGGCAGATACATTTCACCGGGTGAATACTGAGCTGTGGATATTAAGTTAGGAGTCATAGCAGACAGATGGCTTATAGAGTATTACAGTCATCTGTATGGAGAGCACAGCAAGATAAAGAGAAGAAGGTCATTCATGAGCCCTGGGTTCTTTACATCTAGAAATTGGAGTAACGAAAAGGATTTAGCCAGACAGTAGAAATGGCCAGATTAGAGTAATAAGTAGTATATATCAAAGTGAATACCTGCCTCAGAGATGAAACCACACAGATGAAAGGAAGAGAGGACTTCAAGGCGAAGGGAATGGTCCATCATTTCATATAATGATCAGAGGTTAAAAGGATGATGACCTCAACTGAATCATTGGATTTAGCAGTCCGGAGGTCAGTAGTGACATTAAAAAAAGTGATTTCAGTGGAATGTAGGCTGAAAGAATTACTGGCAAGAATATAAGAGAGAACGAAAAGAAGGAAATGAAGACAGTGAGGAGAGAAATTATTTCGAGGAATTCCGCTGTAATAGAGAACAAGAAATGGGGAATTGCGATTTTCCTGTCAAGGGAGAGGTTTTAATATGGATGATAGTATAGCATGTTTAGACGTTTATAGTACTGATCTATTAGAGTAAAATGGGTGGTCTGGGACAGAGAGGGGAGGACTGCATGAGCAAAATTCTTGAATAAATGAAGGGGATAGGATCCAGAACACGAACGAAACAAGTTTGGCCATAGCAACAAAGGCAGTTCATCTATTTTAAGCAATATATACCAGTCTGGCTCCAACCAAACACTTAACAGATATGTCTTTAAAAAAAACTCCCCTTGGTGTAGCATGAAAAGAAAAACTTATTTAAAAAGGCAGTTAATAAAATAAATAAAAGACATTAACTAAAAGACACACCACGCATGCACCCATATCCCACATGTGCATACACACACAGAGAGGGAACAGAGATGTAGTAACATAGAGGCTCTAGCTCTATGTAGTAACATAGAAGGAAAGAAAGGGAGATGATTAATCCTAACAATAAAGCAAAACCAAAGATGTGTCTTGCACATTTGCCTTTTATACTCTAGAGATTAATTACTACAAAATACAGCCCTGTCTCTTCACATTTTCTCCCACTGGCACCCATTTACCAAATGACTCATTTCCATGGCGTTCCACTCTACTTCTTTCCTTTTCAGAAACATGCTTTTCAGGGAATGAGGGTTCAATTGTCCTTATCCAATCTTCTTAACCACTTCTATACCTTGTAAAACAGTCCATCCTGAATTCTTCATGAATGCTAAGCAAGCAAGGTAGAGAACAAACACATCATCTTATATATCCTTCCCAAAGCATTCAGGGGGAAAAAATACTTGTTTTTCATCTTATAAAAGATGGTTGCATTGTCAGTGGCACTACATCTGTCTTGTTCTTCTGCCCTGGATTTCATGATACCACTATTTGACTCCCCTAAGTCTGATGACAGAAGAAAGACTGAAGCCACAGACACTTGCACATATGGCTTGGTTTTACTGTTTGACATGAAAGGTTCTGATACTTCTGGTTTTGTTCCCCCCCCCCCCCACCCGTCAGCGAGCAGTTGTCTTTCTTAGGTGAGCACCTTAGCCTTCAAGGGAGGCCCCTGCTCTTAGCCAGTTACAAGGGAGGAATCTATTCTGCACTTGCTCATAGGGTCAGAGAATCATTCAGGTCTCAGTTTTCCTCTTTAGTCCTGTTCTGCTCTCTTTAAGTTCACTATGTATCTGGATTGCTTTTTTTTTTTTTTAAGATTATGTATTTGAGAGAGAAAGATAGTGTGTGCGTGCATGTATGTGTGCGTGTGTGTGTGTGTGTATATGCGCACAAGTTGGGGAGTGGCAGAGGGAGAGGGAGAGAGAATCTCACGCTGACTCCCTGCTGAGCATGGAGCCTGATGTGGGGCTCATTCTCATGACCCTGAGATCATGACCTGATCTGAGATCAAGAGTTGGGTGCTCAGCTGCTGAGCCACCCAGGCATCCGCTGGATTGTCTTGATTTGCATTATTGGCTTTCCCTTTTAATTTTGCCGTCATCTGGGCTTCCTATTTGTGCCACTTTGGAGTTGTCTGAGCCCCAGTGCCAGGTTTCAAATCTTAATTTTTTTGCATGTCTGGCATTGTGAATGCGTGGGTTTTTTCAGGGGCAACATTCTCTGGAATTGTGGATTCCAGATCGACAGTCATGGAGTAAATGAAGCCAAACTGGCTTTTTCAGACAACAAACGGGATTGATCCAGCTGCATGCATCTGAGAAAGGTAATGGTTTCTGCAATGGACTCCTTTGTAGACAATGCTTACAAATATCTGTTCTTTTATTATTGTGTAGTAAAGTCACTCCCAGTGGTCATTTCTCAGTATAAAATGGTTTGTTTTGCTTGGTCTTCTAAGGTACTTTGACCACTGGTTATATACAAGGATTTTGGCTCTTCTATTTTCAAACAACAATGGTCTTTTAGGTCTAACTACCAATTTAATGGCGCCAGTGACCATGAAAACAAAGAAAATTACACAGTCTGTCTTTGTTTCATAAAGGGAATCATTTGCATTGCATTGTGGCACGGAGCATGGAATTTTTTCCAATACTTCCATAACTGTCATTCACACAAAAGGATGACCCATGAATGCAAAGAGCATTTTATTTCCATGTCTTTGTTTCTACTAGGGAAACACTTTTTGTAGAATCACTTTTATTATTTGAACATTTATAGTAAAGAGTGAACCAAGTAGAAAATAATGGCTTTCTAGAAAGAGAAAGAAAGTGTAAACCTCATGATGGTGATGAATGGTTTGCTCGTCAAAAAAGAGTAGACACAAGTACAGAGAATAGGAAAAATATTTTAAATATACTTTGGATCCACATGAAAGTTTTATTTGGTGGATTTCAAAGTGCTTTAGGATAGTAGTTTTATAGAATAAAGGAAAGGTAGCATGAAAGGAAAATATGTTCATAAAAAGTAAATAAAATAACATTTGGTTCACTTGGATATTTTACAGGGAAAATTACATAATTAAGTTGTACCAGTAGAAGTTTGCTTTAAAATCCCATTACCCAAGATGGATTTACATTTTCAGAGTACTAAATTATGTGGTAGGAAAAGGAAATAACTTTACCAAGAGGAATGAATGCATATATCATTGTCATTAGTTATTGGGTGCCTTTTAACCTAGAAAGCAGCTCAACTTGATTGAAAAACAATCACTTAATAACAGGTTGTAGAGACTGTAAATTTGAAGTTTGAATAGGCAGAATGAAGCTATTTAACTCAACTATCTTAATAACTGTGCAATTGTCATACAATTTCTGAAATTAAAGTTCTTTCATAGTAATTTGAATTTTCTTGATTCTTGCTATAGTGTAGGGCCCTGGTTGTTTGCCATGTGTCTATTTCTCTATACATCTATGTCTGTCTGTATGCCTGCCTTTCTCTCTATCTACCCATCCATCCATCCATCCATCCAGAAGATCAATCATTACTTTAAAAGCACTGAGGATGACAAAAGGATAGCCTCTATAAATTCTTTTTCTTTTCTTTTCATTTTAAAATGTTTTCTTACTATGAAAATTCTGTTTTCCTACTTCCATCAGTGGCTCCCAATCACTCCCCTTTCAGCACCTTAGCAACTTGGTGTTGTTAATTATCTCATGCTTCTTTTGCATCTCAGATTTTCCCACTCAACTAGCTCTTTTCTCTTTGTCATTAAGCTTGTTCAGGACTTCAGATCCTAAAGTTGTCATTAAGCTTGTCCAGGATTTCAGATCCTAAAGTTGTTCCAACCATCTCTTTTTTCCATCTTACCGCAGACTTCTTGAGAAAGCAGTACGCAGTGCCTCCACTCCCTCCCCAGCTGGTGCCAGGGAAGTCCAGTGTGGTCTGGCTTGCACACACCTATTCTTCTGAAACCAGTAGCATGTATTCTATCCTCAGCCTAGATCAGTGGTTTAGAACATGGCCTCTGGAGCCTGACTGCTGGAACTGCAATCCTGGTTGTTTATTTAATCTTTCTTCCTGTTTCTGTTTCTTCAATGGTAAGATGGGAATGCTCATTTTATAAGTATAAAGAGCACGGTCTTGGAATAGAAACCAATATATAAGGGATATTTTTCCATTTCATTTTATTTTACTTTCTTTTCTATTTTTTTCTTTTAAAATATATTTTATTCATTCATTTATTGTTACTATTATCCATTCTTCATTGCATCTTGTCTTTTGGCTTCCATAATATCACACTGTCATGTCTTTTTTCTACCATTGCTTCTCTTGTTACTCCCCTTTCTCTATCATAGACTGCTTGTCCTCACATTTTACTTCTTTCTGTATGGTGCTTTTTGAGGATCTGTCTGCTTTCCCTCATTTATCTAAGACTGTAGCTACACAGGTTACATCCCTAGACAATTCCTAAATCATAGCGGCCAGCAGGACCTCAGTCTTGTGATCTAGTCTATCACCTCACCTTGCCTTCTGGCCATTTCTTCCTGAATATTTGAACTAATAATACTCCACATGACTTTAACTGATCCCATTATTTCTTCTAAGACTTCTAGCATCTGTGTTAGCACTTGTGTTTCTATTTTAAAAATGTCTTTAGGGGAGCCTGGGTGGCTTAGTGGGTTAAAGACCCTGCCTTTGGCTCAGGTCATGGTCCCAGGGGCCTGGAATCGAGCCCTGCATCAGGCTTTCTGCTTGGCAGGGAGCCTGTCCTCCCGCCCACCCACCTGCCTCTCTGCCTACTTGTGATGTCTGTTAAATAAATAAATAAAATCTTTTTTAAAAAGTCTTCAAAATATTTATTTTGCCTAAAACACAATAAATTTTTATTTTTTTAAAAAAAAATTGTAATAAGCATGCCTGTAATCTTAAAAAGCACAATGCCAATTCACAATCATATGGGTATCCTGTTAAAAGCATATAACTCACTTTATTAATAAAACCTGAAACTTTGGAAGCTTGGGCATTTACATTTTGTCAATCATTTCAGCTGCTTTCTTGTTTACACTAAAATGGGAGAATCATAATCCTAGAAAACAGGATAATTATGATCAAGGGTTTATCTATATATAATTGTGAATGAATAATTTGGTTTTATGGTTTAAAATTAAATATACAAACAATAAATGAAAGAAGAAAATAATTTCTTGTTATGTATGATGGGAGATTCAAAGACCTCTGCATGGTGAAAATACATACACAAATACTGTGGGTGTCAAATAACTTGGGCTGGAGGCAAAAGAAACATTGATAATTATTTTCTAATATAGAGTTAATTCATATTTAAAATTTAAAATTAATTTGGATTATAAAGAGGAGCATTTTAAAACTCAGCAAACCAGTGTTATTGAAATTTTGGTTAAAACTGAAGAATTAGAGCAGTTAATCTTAAGTAGAGTCTCATAGGTATGACCAAATCAACTGACCCTGGACCTTTGTACATATTTTAGGTAATTTTAATTACTAGTATTTGGGGGATGATTCTGCTGAATCTTTATTACTTCCATTAGTCATGTGAGAAGCTCTGGCAACTTTTGTTTTAGACTATCTTTTCAAGGCTATTTGTATGGTCAGTGGCCTTGAAAGTTAGATCCAATCTCTCTGAGTTAGAGGGCAAGTTTGCTTGCTGTCCAGGAAAATTGAGAAAATACCTCTTTTCAGGGAAAATTTTGAGCACATTTGCTTGCAGTGCATTATAAAAATTGGGGTTTCCTAAGCTTGGGGTTCTTCAGCTATAAGGGAAATCCACTGCATGTGCAGCATACCCCTGGGCCACCACACGTCACTCCCATGGGTGTGAACCTGAAGTTGATGCTGCTTGCTATGTCACAAATTAAAAAGCTCTTTGTCTTTGACCCAGGAATCCTGTGTTTTCTACCAGAATCCATCAAACAATTATAAATGGGATTGACTCCTTAATTTCTCTTTCTTCTGTCTTTCTGTTGGTGTATAGAAATGCAACTGATTTCTGTGCATAGATTTTATATCCTGACACTTTACTGAATTCCTGTATGAGTTCTAGCAGTTTTGGAGTGGAGTCTTTTGGGTTTTCCACATACAGCATCATATCATCTGCAAAGAGTGAGAGTTTGACTTCTTTGCCGATTTGGATGCCTTTTATTTATTTTTGTTGTCTGATTCCTGAGGCTAGGACTTCTGGCACTATGTTGAATAGCAGGATAGGGTGGCTGGCCGATGGCCATTGGGGAGGGTATGTGCTATGGTGAGTGCTGTGGAATGTGTAAGCCTGATGATTCACAGACCTGTACCCCTGGGGCAAATAATATATGTTAATAAAAAAAAAGAATCCATCAAACAGTCATAATACAACTTGGTATATGGCAAATAGAGTAGAACCTTAGATGTTTTACAGCTGATGCTGTCTCCCTTGTTTATGTAAGGCTGAAAAAATCAAGGCACATAGATTTTTGTTTCTTCTCTTTCTATTTCACTTCTGGGTTTTCATATTAGATTTCTAACTATTCTATCTGTAGTATATAATAGTTCCACAGACATTCACTGAACTCCTATCTTCCAACAGACACGCTCCTAGGTCCTAGAAATGCAAGGATAAATTTAAAAAAATGTGATTATTGACCGCAAACTGCTTCCAGTGAGAAAAAGAGACAGTACAAAGACACATTTATGACTATAAACAGTATTTTTCATAGAATATATGAATATATGTTATGACATTTGAATATATGACATTTGAATATATATCGAATATATGTTATCACAGTAATATTCAAAGGGTTCTCTGTGAGCGCAGAGGTGCCTTTAATCTCAGCCTGTCATGAGAGCTCAGGACAGTGTTGTGGAAGGAGTGGTCAGTTTTGAAGGAGATTGAATTTGATATATGAATACAGGTGAAAAGCCTGTTTCTGACATAAAGCAATTAAGCAAATGCAGGGAAATACAAAATAGCAAAATATATAATGAAGGAACTAAAAACAAAGCAGTGTTACTAGGTTGTGAAGCTCATTGGGTAGAGCGGTAGGACACTGAAGCTGGAGCTTGCTTAATATGTCAGGTTAAAGAATTCAGTTTTATCCTTGATGCTTGCTTGATGCTTGCCTCCAGATAGTTTAGATTATACATCTATCCATTTTGGTAAACCTTTTTTGAATAGTCCCTTCTAATATATCTCTACATACGTATTTATGAGTTTCATACATTTTTGTCTCTGTATATGAGACATTAGTAATTTATTTTATAGGATAAAATAGAAATATGTGAAGTTTTTAATATTTTCTTCTATAATTCCCAATTGTTTTTCTCACTCCCCTTAAAGATATGTAGATTATTGACAGACCTTAAAAGGAGAGTAAAGTGATCACATCTGCCTTTTCCATCACTCATTCTGTCCAGAGTATGGAGGCTGGAAGTTCAGTTTAACAGATTAATAAAGGAAGGCTGACCACCACTGTGCTGCATTGGACCAAACAAGAGAAGGTAAGATTCTGACTCTGAGAGCAGTCATGAGGATGAGGAGAAGATCTGAGAAATATTTAGGAGGTAGAATTGGCAAGACCTGCCTATTGAATGGGACTGGGGAGGCTCTGCAAGAGGAGGGTAAAGGTGTGGAATTAAATGTGTGCAAATTTTGAACCAGTGACCAGGAGATAGTAGCAATGTTTAATGAGACAGAGAATTTCATGGATAAAGCAGATTTGGGGGCTAAGAAATTGAGCGCATCCTTTTATAGATTCATTTCTTTTCCATTGTTTCCCCATAATCTTAAAAAATTCATTGCTTTTCTACTAAATATCCTATATAAGTCTCCCCCCACACACACACCCAAATCTCCATATTTTGGTCCAACCTGTGTTCCATGGTAAATACATCATCTTTCTCCTGAAGTACAAGAATCTCTTTTCCAAGTACCTTCTTTATTATTTATAATATCTCTTTTATTCTAATTTCACACATGTCCTCTTTTCCCTAATATATTAGTTTTTAGTCAGAACAAGCTCTGTTACTTCTATTTTTTTTAAAGATTTTTATTTATTTGACAGATAGAAAGATCACAAGTAGGCAGAGAGGCAGACAGAGGCGGGAGGCGGGGAACAAGCTCCCTGCTGAGCAGAGAATCCAATGTGGGGCTGGATCCCAGGACCCTGAGATCATGACCTGAGCTGAAAGCAGAGGCTTTACCCGCTGAGCCACCCAGGTGCTCCAAGCTCTGTTACTCTTTAAGAACAAATGACCTTATAGTTTCAGTGGCTTATTATAAATAAAGTTTATGTCTTGCTCATGTAATTTTATTTTACTTAATGTACTTTTATCCCAATGTTCATTTTAATTTGGGACCCAGACCAAAACAGCCATTCAAGTACAAGTGGTTTAATTTACAGGAGATTCCAAGAAAATAAGGAGGTTAGACAGGGAAGGAAATAAAAGCTTTTGAAAATCTTTCATTTTGAAGCAAGTGACCACCATGGACAACTGGAACTTAATCTTCCTGTGGAACTATAGGAGCAAGAGAAAACATGCCCCTGAGAAATCATACCCGAGTCAAGGAAAATGTAACATTTACATACCAATTTCCATAAGCCATTGGTTTAAGACAGCACCCATGTTCATTCAGCATTTGTGTCTAGAGTGAAGTTGGCCAGGATGGCTTGAGAGTCCTAGAAAGCCTTCAAGCAAAAAAATGCACGTGCTGTCCTTCGCAAGTCAGAGAGGTGTGCACTGGTGTGGTAAGAATGGTAAGAACAAAGGGGTATGGAGAGAAACAAGCTAAATCTATAAAAAATGAAGGAAAAACAAATAGTAAAGGACAGTGTTGAGATAATTTAATAATTTAATTTTACCACTATTTATTTCAAAATTTAGCTAACTCCTTCTATCATTTACTTGTGGTAGCTGATGTAGAAATTTTACCACATGCATTAATTCCCCCCCATGCTCTATATTTTATTCTCATGACTTATTTATTCCATAACTGGAAGCCTGTACCTCTTACTCCCCTTCACCCATTTTCCTAAACCCCCACATTCCTCCCCTCTGGCATCCATCAGTTTTTTCTCTGATTATAGGTCTGATTTTGGTTTTTGTTTGTTTTTTGTTTTGTTTTGTTTTTTAGATTCCACATATGAGTGAAATCATATGACATTTATTATCCTGTCTAATTTATTTCATGGAGCATAATACCCTCTGGGTTCATCCATGTTGTTGCAAATGGCATGATCTCATTCTTTTTCATAGCTGCATAAGGTTCGTGTATGTGTAAATACACCATGTCTTCCTTATCCATTCATCTATTAATGGGCACTTAGTTTGCTTCTGTTTCTTTGCTATTGTAAATACCATAGTAAGCACAGGGGTGCATATATCTTTTTGAATTAGTGTTTTCACTTTCTTTGGGTAAATACCCAATAGCAAAATTACTGGATCATATAGTAGTTCTGTTTTTTTTTATTTTTTGAGGAAACTCCATACAGTTTTCCATAATGGCTGCATCAGTTTACATTCCCACCAACAGTGCATTAGGGTTCCTTTTTCTCCACATCCTTACTAACACTTGTTATTTCTTATCTCTTTTGTTTTAGCTATTTGGAAGGTGTAAGGTGATATCTCATTGTAGGTTTGACTTGCATTGTCCTGATGATTGGTGACATTGAGCATCTTTTCATGTGTCTGTTGGCCTGTTCATATGTCTATATGTCTTCTTTGAACAAATGTCTATTCAAGTCCCCTGTCCATTTTGGATTATTTGTTATTTTTGGTGTTAAGTTGTGTAAGTTCTTTATAAATTTTGGATATTAACCTGTTATCAGAGATATCATTTCAGCATGCATTAATTTGAATCATGTATTTGTGCTAAAACACAACCTGTTTTTTTTATATCTCCTTGCTACTCCCTTTTATATCCTATTTCTCTGTGAAATCTGACTTATTTGTCAAGACATATTTCATATGATACCTCTTTTATAAAGACTTCCCTAAGCTTCAGTCTGGATCAGTCACTCCTTACTGGATGCTAGAATTTTACCTATACTTTTATTTTGTCATGCCATCATGTTATAATTCTTAACTCGCTTCTTTAAAAACTGTGAACATCCTCAAAATACAAATTCTATTTTACTTATTTTTACCTATCCTGCAATTGTCACTCAAAAAAGGTTTGCATACATAATAAGCAAAGACATAAATAGACACAACTCTGATTTCCTTACAGTTAGGAAAGTTAGTCTTGCCAAAGCAATAATAAATGCCTCACATTTTTCAGTGTACTTGCGAAAAATTTTTAATAACTGTTTTTATAAATATAGAGCATTCCTACATATGCTAAGGAATTTATACACTTTGATGTATAGTTACACATAAAATCATTTATATTTTATCAAATGACCATTATTTTCAAATAAGTCCTTAAGAGAAAATTAATATTTGAATCTCTAATAAATATTATAGTGTTCTTGGGTAGAGATTACTAATGAAATTAAGTTCAAGGGTATTGCTTGTTACTCTAAAAACTAAGAAGATCTAATAAAAGTGTAAGGAGTAGCTCATAAGAGTACCCACTTCAAATTGTAGACAAGAGTTAACAATGTTATTACAAATTTTTATATC
This sequence comes from Lontra canadensis, assembly GCF_010015895.1. Taxonomy (NCBI): domain Eukaryota; kingdom Metazoa; phylum Chordata; class Mammalia; order Carnivora; family Mustelidae; genus Lontra; species Lontra canadensis. The sequence goes on along the minus strand of NW_022631096.1, from coordinate 258,504 downwards.
AATAGCAATATGATAAAATGAGAAATTTGGAATATTTGTGAATAAGGTATAAATGAGCAGTTTTAGTTTGGTATGTGTAGTCTGTTAAAACTTTGGTTCTGCACAATATATTTGGTGATAAAATTCTTTTACATTCTGTATAATTTAGAAAGCAAATTCAATATATGTGCAACAGTATTTTCCTTTGAGACAATTTGTAATGGGCGAAATTCCACTGGCAAGTCTCACGCAACATTAAGTCACAGGGAACATTCTAAAAAGTTACAGTTTTTCAAGCTGCCATTGGGACTATGTTGTCATAATTAAACTTCTTAGGCAGTTTTGCCAGCGTCTAAAACCAGCTACAGTGTTCCTTTTCATAGTAGCATTTATCATCTTTAAAAAGGTATTTCACCCTTTCTTTTCTATGATATAGTTGGTCAAGGTTCATGGTCAAAATAGATTATTCCCAGAATTACTGCAAGTGGTCTTTGGGCAGCAGCAGAGTCATCCTGGTCGACTTGTTGATTTATTGTATATGTAGCTCTACCCATCTTGAAGCAGAACTGCATGTGCTGGGTTCAATTTTGATGAATGAGGTGTGGTGCATAGATGGAGAAAAGGTGAGTATCTCCCAGAGCCAGACCTTCGAGGTTTATAAATTATTTATAGAATACTTCAGTGTGCTGCAGCAGTGGTCAGGGCTGGTTTCTAATATAGTCACAAGAGCTCTTTAATCACCTTTCCCCTCAACAGAAAAAGACTGGCATTTAACAGAGAACTATAAGCCAAGAATAGGATACTGTATGATTATAAGGGTAAATCTCCACTTAGAACAGGAATCACTTATCATTTATAGGCCTTGAGAGTTGACGGCCAATTTTATGCACCTACAGAGTAAGAGCAATGACATCTTAAATTTATCTAGTATTTTCTATATAGTATATTTCTATACTATATATTTCTATATAGTATATTTCATAATATCCTGAATATAGTTTTAATCTATTACCAGCCTTTTATAGATCTTTATAACAACGAGTAGAAAATGGGCACATGTTATCTCTATGTTCCACATCAGAAAACCATCACCACATCAAAAATATGTAAGTTTAAAAATTTTAGTGCCAGGCCAGCAGTCAGAATTTACCAATACCGCCTTAAAATTTAAAAAATACAGTGAGGGGCTATACCATTGGCTAAGAAACTGAGACTTACAAGACTCTAGTATCTAGAAGTCTTCTGATCCAAAAATCTGCCAATAGATGAAAACAACCAAATTATTATTTATATTCTCTAATATTTACAAACTTAATTTCCTTATAAAACAAGTTAAATTATCAGTGTGATCATGCCGTAGCTGTTACAGTATTTAGGGTTTCCAGCAGCATGTTCAGGAAACAAATCATCATTTGCTGATAGAAACCTGATTCAACTGCTAGAACTGTAGTTAGCAGAGTTCAATTACAGGCAAACTTTGCGTTCCTTGTTTAGACTCTGCATTAAAAGGTTTATTTGAGTGAAAGCTTAGGTAAAAATCTAATCAGTATACATAGAGTTTATTGCTCTATGGTTCCAACAACCGTTCAGGAGAGGTTTTATTAGCTGTCAGTCTCTGCCCAAGGGGAAGATCGAAATTTTCTCCTAAAATACCTATAAAGAGTAGGCATTCTCAGGAGTCAACAGAACATATTCAGTTTTGGACATACTAGTAAGTTGTGGTTGGGGAGAGGGAGTGAAGGGTTCAGATTGTCTCCCTGGGGATCTTTCTGTGAAGTTCAAGGTCTGATGCAGTAAAGGCCTGAGGCTGCTTCCTCCAGAGAAATCCCACAACTCTAAGTCCCAGAAAGTGTCAAGGCTCCTGGGCTCTGTGGGCACATGCAGCCTGTGGTGATTTGGGGGGAAAAAAGGTAATAATTATATCAGCTTCTGAAGGGCTAGGATCTTGTCTGTTTGGCACATGTGTAGGACACTGTCCTGACATTTCTGTGACTCTGAGTAAAAATATTTGTTGAATGAATAAACAAATGAAAGTTATTTACATATTTCTGCTTTTCAAATATGCCCATATGTTAAAGACTAGCTGATTTTCCCAATGATTTTATTGAACTCACTAATAATTTAGTATTCTAAGCTTTAAGAACACATATTTATAATATTACATACATTTTTAGAGATTTTACTTTTATTTTTGTGGGAGAGAAAGTGTGAAAGACAAAGAGATCACAAACCGGCTGGGGAGTAGAGGAAGAAGCAGACTCCTTGCTGAGCTGGGAACCCCATGAAGGACTTGATCCCAGGACTCTGGGATCATGACCTGAGCCAAAGGCAGATGCTTAACAGACTGAGCCACCCAGGTGCTGTAATATTACATACTTTTAAAACAGGGATTAATAAAGTACTTTTCCTTTTGTTTTGTACTCTTTTTTATTTAAAAATTCAGTCCATAAACATTTGAAGTTTTTCTGTAATTGGTCCATTTGCCTAAATATTCATTTGCCACTAGCCTACCACAGTGATTCCCAACTGAGGGTAATTTTGCCACAGAGTTTTGCACAGACATTTAGCTACGTCTGGACACGTTTTTCGTTGTCCCACTTGGAGAGAGAGTACTTTCAGCATCTGGTGAGTGGAGGCCAGGGTCCGGCCCTACAACTATACCCTTCAGTGCAGAGGATGGCCCCACCACAGTCATTCAGTACAAAATGTCAGTAGCACCTGGGTCTGGCAGAACTAGGATATGGAAGTGAAGTGGAAGTATGTTCATTTCCTAGGGCTGTTGTAACAAGTTACCGCAAACTGGGTGGCTGAAAACAACAGAATTGATTTACTCACTGTTCTGAATCAAGGTGTGGGCATGGCTGCCCTCCTTCTAGGACAGAATCCTCCCTTGCCTCTCCCAGCTTCTGGTGGCTCCAGGTGTTTCTTGGCTTCCTTGGCTTGTGAATGAATTCATCCTAGGTTCTGATTTCTGTATTTGATGTCTTGGTGGCTGGGGCTTTGCTGATATGGAATAGGGTCATTTGCATACAACCTTGAATCACAGATTCCTTCAGACTATGTGGAGCAGACCTGACCTCTACCCTCTCAGGAAACCGCCTCCTGTTGAAGAAGCCCATGCAAAACTTCTCTTGGCTTCTTGAATGAAGTTAGGTAGCTATGTGGGCTACTTCAGGTTTCTCTCTCTCTGATTATCTTTCACTTACTTCTTCCTTTAAGCGCTTATTCATTTTCTCAATGCTGGATTTTCTGAATGAGAAAGTTAGAAGTCTTACTTATTTCATTAAGTTTTCCCCCAAAAAAGCAGTCTTTGAAAGTTTTAAATTAATGCTATCATTTTATCTCAGTTATTAAGCTTATTTTAATTTTTCTTCTATTTTCCTTACTTTCTCTATATTTTGATATTTTAAACATTTGTTTCTTGTTTTTGTTAGTCCAATTAAGGCTATGATATTTCTTGAGTGCAAATTTGCCTATATCTTAGTCTTTTTTTATGCAGTTAATATTATATTTTTTAAAGCTATTTAACTTTTTTCTCTTTGACTCTTAGTGAGAAAAGAAAGCTTTTCAAAAAAAGATATGTTTTATAGTATATGTTGGAGTTTTATTATTTTTCATATCCATGCATTTTAATTAGGGAATTTTTTTTTTTTAATTCTTTAGAAGTCATTGAAGTTCTTGTGGTCTGAAAAATGGCCTCCCTCTCTCTCTTTTTAATGATCTGTGGATTCTTGTGGACATCCTGTATTTTTAAGGCACCAAAGTTTGGCATCTGTCAATTAGAGAGGACTAATTATGGTTATTTAGGTTTTCATAGCATATTTTTTGCTTTGTTTGGCAGTCAGCCTGATAAAGGTGATTTAATTTCTTCTACCACTAGCATGATTTTGTGTCTTGGACACTACATACTTTTTGTTTTAAGAATGTTGATGCTATGTTACTTAATCTCTAGAATTCATAGTTGTTACACTTGGTGAATTGCATACTTTTTTTCCCCTCTTATTTTCTTTTATGCTTTTCTGCAGTTGCTAAAGATAAGAATCAGTGATCCCTCACCTTTCTTATTAGTCATATCATCGCTATATTGATAACTATAAATGTTACAGTACTTATATGCTTCTCCAGTCACATTTCCCACATACAACTTCTTCCGCAATCAGATTGAGTGCTCACTGCCAGGCTCTTGGCTGCAATTTCACATGTAGATATCAACCTGTGGTTCACTGATGCTTTTCCTGTAGTAGATTTTTTAAGTAGTTCCCATGGAAACAATGTTCTCTCATATTTAAGCATTCACAATATACTTAAATAAAGCTATGGTTTAGTCAAAATTATCCCTGGGTTGCACCTTCTTGTATATGATTTTTGCGGGTCTTGCTTCTCCTGGGGTTGAATACCGCTATAGCCCTGCTTCTGTGAGGACAGATTCAAGTTGGCAGTCAGACTCACCAGACACAAATAGGTTTTAATGTGATACAGCACTTATCTAGTTTTATAGAAAGATACAGGACAGGGGACACAGCTGGTACAGAAACTTTATCTTTGGCAAATGCAGAAGTGCCTTTTGCCTTCTCCTCTAAATGGGGCATGTGTGGTCAGCACAAACAAATGTTAGAGTTCTTAGGGGCATCTTGATACTGAGGAACCACTGCCTTGATTTCCCATCAATATTTTAAATTGTTCTAGACACAGAAGCACAAGCTGCCAGTCAGTCAGCAGATCCCTTGTTCCTGGGGCAAAAGGAACATGGGAGATGAGGAAGACATTCCACATTTATTTTAAATACATAATTTCCAAGTGTGCCTGGTAACTTCTTGCTGTTTAAGAAATGATCCCAAATGTAGCAGGTTAAAACAAAAATAATATAGTAACTCAGGGTTTTGCTTGAATGGTTCAGTGGTCTGGGCTGGGTGGTCTAACTAATCTTGGCCAGACCTGCTCATGGGTCTGTGATCAGCTGGCACTTTGGTGGAGCACTGGCTGGTTCCCAATAAGCCTACCCACAGCTCTGGCAGTTGGCTCCCTCCAGGCTCAGGGATGATGATGACAGGGCATGAGTCTCATGACCCAGCAAGCAGGAGAGACCTTACTGCCATGATGGCTCAGAGTTCGAATTACAAAGGACAAGTGCACTGAAGAAGCATTCTTCTGCTTGTATCACATTGACTAACACCCTGTTGTCCAAAGCAAGTCACATGACTGCGCGCAGACTCAGAATGGGAGGACACCTCAGAATTATCACAGCAAGGGAACAGCACTGCGACAAGACAGACTCAGAGGTCCTTCCCAGAAGGGACATTCTGCAACTGCTACAGAGACACTGAAGCTGGCTTGATCCTCATCCTACCCACTAGCCCCACACCATGAAGGACTTCATTTTCTTGCCTAGCTACTGAAAGGATTCTTTCCTTAAAGTTGTTTACTGATTTTACTAGGATATGTCTTAATGCAGATCATTCCTGGTTTACTTTTCTTGGGATATGGTGTTCACGTTTAGTATTTTATGCAGGTCTTTCATTCCGAGACAGTCTTCAGTCACTGTTACCTTTAAAAAATGTATTTTGTTCCCTGACTTCTTTTTATTTCTTCAAATGAGATTTATTTAGGCTGAATCTCTTTTACCCCTGATTCCCACTTATTTTCTCTCTAACTTTTTAATTAATTAATTATTCATTTATTTAATTTTTACTTCTCTTTTTGTCTGTTTTTATGCCCCTTACTATATGGTACACAGTATTTTTTTTCCCTTAAGCTACTTCCAATCTTGCCATCATTTATGAGATTTTTTAGTTTTTCTTCCACTTTTCTCCTGAGTTACCTTTTCAGATTTCATCATCTACATGCTCACTTTTTCTTGAGCTCATATATTCTATTCTTTTGTCTTTTTGGAGGGGGGGGCTCAGTGAGGTGATTGATTTACTATATGGTCTTTTTTTGTTAGTGTTATTAACCAATGGCAAAATATGTGGTTACAATTTTCAGCTGCATTTCAATAGCTATACGTAGTATATTTTTTCCTGGTGAACTTTGTTTTTTAAGTTTTTATTTATGTATTTGAGAGAGATAGCAAGAGAGCACAGGACTGTGAGAGCAAGAGCAAGGGGAAGGGCAGAGGGAGAGGGGTGGAGGGAGAGGGGTGGAGGGAGATTCCCCGCTGAGCAGGGAGCCTGATGTGGGACTCAATCCCAGGACCCTGGGATCATGACCTGAGCAGAAGACAGAGGCTTAAAGGACTGAGCTACCAGGTCCCCCCCACCCCCCACGTGAACTTTCTTTACTTGTTTTTTTCTTCTTCATCTGTTAGGGGTGAGAGAGTTTGCAGTGTGTGAGGGGAGGTTTCATTGCTTTGGATTCCCCATGAGAAGATTTACATGGGGATCCGCACTCAGAATAAAGATAGCTGGAAGGAAACTAGCAAGCGCAAACCAGTTTATTAAAGCAAAAGTACTTTCTCAAGTTGGAGAGCCAGTGGGTTCCAGAGGTGAAACTGGCAGGGCCCTATGTTGTTTTGGGGTTGAATAACAATGCTGGGTCTCTCCAGGCTGGGGGAGGGTATGACATACTATGGGTGGTCTCCAGTGGAGGTTGTTGTCAGTCATTTGGGAGACTCCTCCCACAGGTTGGGAGGGGGAGATTTTGATTCTACAGGGTTTGTTGGAGAACCTTCGTATCAGGGTTTCTCCATCTGGAGGGGCTCTTCTTGCAATGCAAATGCATTATAATGAGTGTAAGGGTTACCCTGCAGTAGAGGTGGAAGACGAGAGTGCATGTTCTGTACCTGTAGCTCTTTGGTCTGTCAGCCCCAAGGTCTTGGAAGCCATAGGGTCAGGATATTGGGCCCCCAAGCTTATAATGTGTAGGCTTATTTATCACTGGCCTTGCCTCCAGCCCATGTCTCCATCATGCCCTTTCAAGGGCTTGGGACTCTGCCTTGGAGGTCCTTCTATTGCTCATGTCTAGCTTCTACCTAACACATCTGTTTTACATTTTTTAAAAAATAAATCATTTATAATTAGTTCTGATTACTCATTTTGGAATTTGTTCCATTTTTCCTGGATCAGCTCTTTATCATAAGTGGAAGAAGGCATTTTACAGGAAAATTAGAGCCATGATTTATTTTAATTTTAGTTTTATTTTTTAATTAATTTTTCACATTCTATTTATTTTTTATTGAGATATAATTGACGTATAACACTGTGTAAGTTTAAGGTAGGTTGGAGGCATGATTAAGGATGTAAGACCAGCAGAGCTGTGTCTGATTTGAGGCAGCTGTTCCTCTCCTCTAGCTCTGAAGCCTGGCTGCTGTGTATCTGGTCACAGGCCAGTCTCTTTGTCCTCTTTCTCCCTCAGGGATACTCTGCTTCCTCCAAGTATTATATATGTATCTGTGATTCCATGTTTAATGCTATCTCTGCTTCTAGAATTTTACCCAGGACAGGGAAGATTGGTAGCTGGTCCATTCCTGCCCTTCTACTGTTGCAAGCAAGGAATTCATGTTTTGCTTCTAGGATAGACCCCTCACAATGGAAAGCTATTCTTTGCTGGAATTTCTGGTGTCTGTGGCCTGACACCAGGAGGAGCCCACAGGGAGCCCAGTTCAATTTGCACTGTGCTTACCGCCCTAGCTTCTATTTTGTGTTTTGGTTTTTCACCACACTTTTGTTTTTGATTAAAATGGACTTTTCCTCTACTTTTAAGTCTGTGGGTTATTTTGGGGGAAATGTTATGTTTATATCATCTTGAAAGTACAAATACACTACCCTTTTTCTTTTTTCTTCCTACTTTCCAGGAGATTTCTCAACTTCTTCCAGTCCTTTTTTCCCAAACGTATCCAGGGATGTTGTCAGAATTGTATTTTCCAAGAGCCCTTCCTCATTCTCTGATTGCTCTTTTTGTTCCTTTTCAGTATGTGTCTGTGTCCATATATGTGTATGTATGACATAGGATATATATACAGAAGGGTGCACAAAATTTAAATGTACAGCTTTATAAATGGTTATAATAAAGCCGAGACTAACAACAGCACAAGTGAAGAAATGAAATACTGCCACACTTTCACAGTCCCCAAGTGTCTTTCCCAATCACAACACTCTCTTCCACTCCCCACCAACATACTCAATAGGCAAGTACTTTTCTGCCCTTAGTATAATCATTTCTCAATTTTGTTTCTAATTTTACCACCTGTATGCATTACCTAATGATTTCTCTCCTTTGTATCTTTTTCTTGTGATTTTGTATCTTTAAGGATATTAGAAACAGGTATTTATGTATTTATTTATTTAAAGATTTTATTTATTTATCTGACAGAGACACAGCAAGAGAGGGAACACAAGCAGAGGGAGTGGAAAAGGGACAAGCAGGTTCCCGCTGAGCAGGGCTCGATCGCAGGACCTGGAATCATGACCTGAGCCAAAGGCGGATGCTTAACGACTGAGCCACCCAGAAAAACCCTAGAAACAGGTTTTTAAAAAATAACTTCTTTTTTTCTGTAGCATCTCTTTTTCTACTGGGTTTCTATTATCTATTTGACTGATTTTATTCCTCTCATATTACAGATTTGTCTAACATCCTTGCCTTTTCATTCATAAACAAGTGTTATGCACAAGAAAATGATCAGAAATCCAATGCTTGTTGGCAAGTGGATTCCTTAGTGAAATGATCTTTTTTTGTTGGGCATCATTGAACTCTAATGTCTGGGGTGGAACCTCTTCCCTGGGGGTTATGTCTGACTAAAGCTTTCTTTTTTTTTTTTTTTAATATTTTATTTATTTATTTGACAGAGATCACAAGTAGGCAGAGAGGCAGGCAGAGATAGAGAGGAGGAAGCAGGCTCTCCACGGAGCAGAGAGCCGACTTGGGGCTCCATCCCAGGACCCTGGGATCATGACCTGAGTCGAAGGCAGAGGCTCCAACCCTCTGAGCCACCCAGGCTCCCCTGACTAAAGCTTTCTGAGAGCAGAGCAGGAAGGGGCTTAAGTTCTGTTATTAAAGTATATGTTATCACTAAATTTCTCAATTTTAGCCTCATATCTCACCCATCCAACAAGGTCCCTTGTGTTCTGAGGTGGTCTCCTCTGTCCTGTTTCTTCAAAGATGGAAACCTAGTACTCTTGCCTGGAGACCTGAATATATGACTTCTTTTCATATAGACTTTCAACCAATCCCTAATTTTTAGCTTCATTTCTTCTGATCTACCAAGTGACTCCAAGTTATAACACTTTCTGATTCTATGGGTGAATCATATTTCTTCTCTTCCAGCACTTAAATTGCAGCTTTATTTCACTAAATCAATTACCACTTGTCTGTTAAATCCCTAAAAAAAAAAAAAACTCAACTTATCTCCTATTGCCACATCTCCATTCTTTTGGAGCTTGTGGGTTTATACATATTTAATTTCCTTGCTCTCCTTTTAGTTGATTTTCTTGAGGGAGAACAGATAACAAATGTACTCAAACTACCAAATTAACTAGAATTTTGAGCAAGGACAGTTCAAAGAAAATTTCATATAAGATTTTCCCTTTTTCTCTCATTCTTTTTCTAGAAGTTCTTTCATATTTTCTTCCTTATAATTGTGTGTATGTGTATGCACCAAGATGACATATTAAAAGTTATCCAGTTTCAGAGTAGTAATATTGACCAATTATTTTAGTAGTCAAACCAAATGTTAACATTAAGTGCAAGTTTCAGGGGTTGAACCATTTTTAAATGAGTCAATATGGAACTAACATTTATATTTCCATTGGTAGGTATGATATTTTGAAGATGATATATTATGGAACAGACATCTTCAAAGGAAAAAGAAAGTTACAAGCTTGAAGTTCAGTTACTTTACATACTTTTCTCCTAATCTAATAAACTCAGTATGTTGCTATCTCTAGGTTTTTGAGACTTACCCACTATCAGTTTGTCCTTTCCTCTTAAAGCATTTGTTTCACTGCCTCATTTTATTGCTTTGACTAATGAAATCTAATTTTAAAACCACAGTTTCCTCAGATGTTAGCCACCAGTATTATCCTCCCCACTGTCATCTTCATTCTGTCTGTTCAGCTTCTCTTTTTGAGGACATCCCCAATTAAGGTTATTAACTTCACTTCATGCTTCCCTTTGCCTTTCATTTGTACTCATTTCGTCTGGCTTGGGTAATTCCAAAGTCAATCGTTTTGGTCACAAAATCAACTCCTTGCTGAAAGTAGCCTTCAGTCTGCTTTTTGCAGTGAGTGGTCCATCCTGGGAGGCATTTTGGAATCTTTCTAAGTCAGAAGACACCTACTTCTGCTATGTCAGAACACCCCCTGCAACCTTTGATCTGAACTTCAGTGAGGCCAGAAAAAGAGTGGTTTTCTCTTCTTAATTGTCCTGATGTCTCCTAATTATTCTAAAGGTGAAAAGGAATGGTAGGTCTTAAAGTGCAGAAATAATTTTTCTCTGGTTTGATTTTAAAATATTAGTTCCAGGTGCTTTAGGACCATTTAGCTGGAAATATTGCTTCTAATTAGAGTGTATTTCCCCCACCAGAAGCAGCCCCTCTTAGAGAACTTCTTGAGAGATGTTATGTTGTACAAAGAGCATATTTTTTGAAATCAGATTGTTGTAAGATTACACATGGTCCCACATCTCACCAGCTGTATAATCTTGATAAAGTAGGAACCTCTCCTTCTTTATCTTTAGGAAATGCATCTTATCTCCAAACATAGTTGAAAGGATTAAATAAGACCATATACTTAATGTCCCTGATATATAAGAAGCACTTCATATAGTGTGACCATTTTATCATTTTTGTACATGTTAAAGTTTTCCAGGATATTTTGGGATTACATGCTCTGTATTTCAGTACTGCTTTCACACATGTAGTCTGATAACACTTCTCTAGGGCACTGAAAAAAGACTCCAGAACTGCCTAAGCCTTTAGCTATTTTTCAACTGTTACGGCTCTTAAAAAAAAGTTTATATTTTTAAACAGAATTAGCTCATTTATTTTTCCAGTTTATTCTCCATATCTGAAGGGAGAACCTATAAATCTCTCATCTATAGCTCCAAATAACCACATGATACATCATTATGTCTAGCAAGGCAAAGAGGGGACTAGAGTCTCGGCAGAAACCAAGGTTTCATGTTTTCCTATGTTCCCAGACATTAATCCTCATATTTTTTTAATTATAATTAACATGCAATGTTAGTTTCATGTGTACAATATGATTCAACAATTCTCTACATTACCCAGGCTCATTGAAATAAATACACTCTTGATCTCCTTTATTTACTTCCCCATCACTCTATCTATCTCCCATCCTACAATCACCTGTTCTCTGTTTTTAAATGTCTGGGTTTTGTTTTTGTTGTTGTTGATGGTGATCTTTTTTTTTTTTTTTCTTTTTTATTTGTTTTGTAGTGAAATTGTGTGGTATTTGTGTTTCTCTTATTTCACTTAGCATTTTACCCTCTAGGTGCATCCATTTTGCTGAAAATGACAAGATCTCCATTTTTATGGCTAAATAATATTCCATTGTATATATCTTTAGTATATACATATAATTTTAATCACATATCTATGAATGAACTCTTGTGTTACTTCTGTATCTTGGCTACTATAAATAATGCTGCAAATACATAGGGGTTCAGATATCTTTTCAGATTAGTGTTTTTGCTTTATTTGGTTAAATATCCAATAGTGGAATTACTGTATCAAGTGATAATTCTATTTTAAATCTTTTGAGGACCCTCCATACTGCTTTCCACAGTGGTTGCTCTAGTCTGCATTCCCACTAACAGTGTACAAGGGTTCCCCTATCTTCACATCCTTACCAACACTTGTTATTTCTTGTCTTTTTTTATTTTAACCATTCCTTTTTTGTTGTTGTTGTTAAAATTTTTATTTATTTATTTGACAGAGAGAGACACAGCAAGAGAGGGAACATAAACAGGGGGAGTGGGAGAGGGAGAAGCAGTCTTCCCGCTGAACAGGGAGTCCAATGTGGGGCTATATTCCAGGACCCTGGGATCATGATCTGAGCTAAAGGCAGATGCTTAACAACTGAGCCACACAGGCACCCCGATTTTAGCAATTCTCACTCGATGAGGTGCTGTCTTGTTGTTTTAACTTGCATTTCCCTGATGATTAGTGATGTTGAGCCTTTATTCATGTGTCTGTTGGCCATCTGTATGTTTTCTTTGGGAAAGTGTTTATTCAGGTTCTCTCTCCATTGTTAATATATTATTATTTTTATTGAGTTGCATAATTTCTTCATATATTTTGGATATTAACCGCTTATTTGATATATCATTTGCAAATGTCTTCTCCCATTCAGTAGCTTACCTTGTCATGTAGCTGATGGTTTCCTTTGCTGTGCATAAGCTTTTTATTTCAGTGTAATCCTAATAGTTTAATTTTGCTTTCATTTCTCTTGTCTGAGGAGACATATCTAGAAAAATGTTACTATGACCCACATCAAAGAAATAACTGCATAGGTTTTCTTCTAGGAGTTATATGGTTTCAGGTCTCACATTTAGGTCTTTAATGTGTATTGAGCTTATTTTTATGTGTGATGTAAGAAAGTGGGATAATTTCATTCCTTTGCTTTGCCAGTTCAGTTTTCCTAGCACCATTAGTTGGAAAATGCCTTTTCCCTATTGTATATAGTCTTACCTCCTTTGTTGATGATTAATTGACATATAAGTATGGCTTATTTTGGGGCTCCCTATTCTGTTCCATTGATCAATATGTCTGTTTTTCTATCAATACCATACTGTTTTGATTAGCACAATTTTGTGATTTATCTTGAAATCTGGAACTGTGATAACTTTAGCTTTGTTCTTCTTTTTCAAGGTTCCTTTAACTGGTCTTTTATCATTTCATACAAATTTTAGGATTTTTTTGTTCTAGTTCTGTGAAAAATGTTGGTATTTCAATGAGTAAGATGCAAAATCTATTGATTCCTTTGGGCAGTATGGACATTTTACAAATATTGGTTCTTTCAGTCCATGAGCATGGGATATCATTTCACTTGTTACTATCATCTTCAGTTTCTTTCATCAGGGTTTCACAGTTTTCAGAGTACAGGTCTTTCACCTCCTTGGTTAAGTTTATTCCTAAGTATTGTATTTTGGTGTAGTTGTAAATGAGATTGTTTTCTTAATTTCTCTTTGTTCTAATTTATTACTAGTTTATAGAAATAGAATGGGTTTTCTTTTTATTATTATTTATTTGACAGAGATCACAAATAGGCAGAGAGGCAGGCAGGGGGTGGGGGAAGCAGGCACTCTGCTGGGCAGAGAGCCTGATGTGGAGCTTGATCCCAAGACCTTTAGATCATGAACCAAGCCAAAGGCAGAGGCTTTAACCCACTGAGCCACCCAGGCGCCCCTAGAATGGATTTCTTTATATTCATTTTGCATCCTGTGACTTTACTGAATTCATTTATCAGTTTTAGTAGCTTTTTGGTGACATTTTTAGGGTTTTCTATATAAAGTATCATGTCATCTGCAAATAGTGAAAGTTTTACTTCTTTCTTAGCAATTTGGATGCCTTTTCTTTCTTTTGAAGATTTTATTTATTATCAGAGAGAGAGAGCACAGACAGGGGGAGCAGTCAGCAGGGGGAGAAGCAGGCTCCCCACTGAGCAAGGAGCCCAATGCAGAACTTGATCCCAGGATCCTGGGATCATGACATGAGCCGAAGGCAGATACTTAACCAATCAAGCCACCCAGGCATCTCTGGATGCCTTTTATTTCATTTTATTTTTCTTATCTGATTGTTCTAGGGAGGACATGCATTATTCTGTTCAATAAAAGTGGAGAGAGTAGACATCGTTGTGTTGTTTCTCAGTTCTTAATCATTGAGTATATTAGCTGTGGGGGTTTTTTTTATACATGGTCTTTTATCATGTTGAGGTATGTTCCCTTTAAATCTACTTTGTTGATACTTTTTATCATGAATGGATGACATACTTTGTCAAATGTTGTTTCTGCATCTACTGAGATGATCATATTTTGTCTTTTCTCTTGTTAATGTGATATATCAAGTTGATTGATTTGTGAATATTGAACTATCCTTGCATCCCTGGAATAAATCCCAATTGATCATGGGAATGCTTTTTAAAAATAATCCAATCAAGAAACAGGCAGAAGACATGAACAGACCTTTTTCCAAAGAAGACATACAAATGGCCAACAGACACTTGAAAAAATGCTCAATGTGATTTGGCATCAGGGAAATACAAATCAAAACTACAATGAGATACCACCTCACACCAGTCAGAATGGCTAAAATTATCCACTCCCGAAATGTTGGTAAGGATGTGGAGAAAGGGGAACCCTCTTATGCTGTTGGTGGGGATGCCAGCTGGTCTAGCCACTCTGTAAAACAGAAGGGAGGTTCCTCAAAAAGTTGAAAATAGAGCTACCTACGACCCAACAATTGCACTACTGAGTACCCCAAATTTACAAATGTTGTTATCCAAAGGGATACCTTCACCCCAATGTTTTTGCAGCAATATCCACAGTAGCCAAACTATGGAACGAACCCAGGTGTCCATCAACAGATGAATAAAGATGTACTATATATATACAATGGAATACTACTCAGCCATCAAAAAAATGAAATCTTGTCATTTGTAATGACACGGATGGAACTAGAGGGTATTATGCTAAGTGAGATGAGTCAACTATAGAAAGATAATTATCATATGTTCTCACTGATATGTGGAATTTAAGAAACAAAACAGAGGATCATAGGGGAAGAGAGAAAAATATAAAACAAGATGAAACCAGAGAGGGAGATAAACCATTAGAGACTCTTAATCATAGGAAACAAACTTGGGTTGCTGGAGAGGAGGAAGGTGGGGGTATGGGGTAATTGGGTGATAGACATTAAGGAAGGCACATGATATAATGGGCACTGAGTATTATATAAAACTGATGAATCACTGATCTCTACTTCTAAAACAATAATACATTCTGTGTTAATTGAACTTAAATAAAAATAATGGGAAAATGAATAAATAAAAATAAACATTTAAAAATGTATTGTTGGATTTAGTTTACTAATATTTTGTTGAGGATATTTGCATAGATGCTCATCAGAGATACTGGCCTGTAGTTTTCCTTTTTTTTTTTTTTTTGTAGTTTTGGGATCAAGGTAATATTGGTCTTGTAGGATGAATTTGATATCTTTCCTACCACTTATATTTTTTGGAATGGTTTGAGAAGATTAGATATTATCTCCTCTTTAAATGTTTGGTAGAATTCACCTGTGAAGCCATATGCTCCTGGATGTTTCTATTAAGAGTTTGTTGATTACTTACTCAATTTCACTGCTAGTAATTGTTCAAATTTTGTTCAAGTTTTGGAAGGTCATATGTTTTAAGGAATATGCTTTTTTTTAGGCTGTTCAATTTGTTGGCAGATAACATTTCATAATATTCTCTTAAAATCCTTTGTATTTTGTGTTCGATGTTATTTCTTCTGCTTGATTTCTGATCTTATTTGAGTCTTCTCTTTTTGTTGCATCTGGCTAAAGATTTCTCAATTTTGTGGATCTTTTCAGAGAACTAGCTCCTGGTTTCATTGATCTGTTCAGTTGTGCCTACCACCCCCACCCCATTTCATTTATTTTTGCTCTGATCTTTATTATGCAATTTCTTCTCTTAGCTTTCTTTGGGCTATGTGTTTTCTCCTTTTTCCAGCTCTTTTATGTGTTTGGTTAGGTGGTTTATTTGATATTTTCCCTCCTTCTTGAGATAGCTCTATTTAGCTATAATTATCCCTCTTAGAACAGCTTTTGTTGCATCCCAAAGATTTTGGACTGTTGTGTTTTCATTTTCATTTGTTTCAATGTATTTCTTTTTAATTTCCTTTTTGGTTTCTTTGCTGAGCCATTTATTTTTTAGTGGCATTTTAATTTAGCCTCCATGTCCTTGTGTTCTTCCCTGATTTTTCTTGTGATTGATTTCTAGTTTCATACTGTTGGGGTTTGAAAAGATGCATGATATGATTTCAGTCTTGACATTTTTTGAGACTTGTTTTGTGGTCTAACATGTGGGGAGAATGTTTCCTATATGCTTGAAAAGAACGTGTACTTTGGGGCGCCTGGGTGGCTCAGTGGGTTAAGCCGCTGCCTTTGGCTCAGGTCATGATCTCAGGGTCCTGGGATCGAGTCCCGCATCGGGCTCTCTGCTCAGCAGGGAGCCTGCTTCCCTCTCTCTCTCTCTCTCTGCCTGCCTCTCCATCTACTTGTGATCTCTGTCTGTCAAATAAATAAATAAAATCTTAAAAAAAAAAAAAAGAATGTGTACTTTGCTGTTTTTGGATGGGATGTTCTGAATATATTGGTTATGTCCATCTGATTCAATGTATCATTCAAAACCAGTTTATTGATTTTCTGTCTGGATGATGTATCTATGGATGTAAATTGGGTATTACAGTCTGCTACTATTACTGTATTATTGTCAATTTCTTCCTTTATATCTGTTAATAATTGCTTTATGTATTTAGGCACTCCCATGCAGATAGCATAAATATTTATAATTGTTATATCCTTTTGTTTGATTATCTTTATCATTTCAGAGTGTCTTTGTTTCTTGTTACAATCTCTGTTTTAAATTCTACTTTGTATGCTATATTTGTTGCTACCCTAGCTTTTTTTTTATTTCCATGTGCATGGCAAATGTTTTTTCACCCCTTCATTTTCAGTCTTCATGTTTCTTTAGGTCAGATTTGAGACTCTTGTATTCAGCATATACATGAGACTTGCTTTTTTATCCCTTCAGTCACCCTGTGTCTTTTCACTGGAGGATTTAGTCCATTTATATTCAAAGTAATGTGTTTATTGCATTTTGTTATCTATCTATTTATTTTTCCTTTCTGTTCCTGTCTTCTCCTGCTCTTGTCCCTTGCCATTTGATGGCTTACGTTAGTGATATGCCAGGATTTCTTCTCTTAATTTTTTGTGTATCTATTACAGATTTCTGATTTGTGGTTACTGGTAGGTTCATATATAATATATTATGCATATAGCAGTCTATATTAAGTTAATGATCCCTGAAATTTGAACACATTCTAAAAACAATGTTTTTACTCTCCTACCTGACAAGTTTTATGTATATGTCATACTTTATATCTTTTATTTTATGAATACCTTGACTGATTTTTAAGGATATAATTGATTTTTCTGCTTTTGTACCTCTATATTGGTTTTATAGTGATTAATATACCTGTTTGTTATGTGTGAATTTAACTCTCAAATGTTTCCTATTCATAATTCTTTTCTTTCCCAAAATAATTCCTCTTAGTGGCTTCTTGTAAGGCTGGTGTATTTTTCCTGGTCTGGTGAATTCTTTATTTTTCTTTCTGTTCTGAATGACAGCCTTGATGGTAGACTATTCTTGGTTATAGGGGTTTTTGCTTTTGTTTTTGAATTCTTGTACTGTGAATATATAATGCCATTCTCTTTTGGCCTGCAAAGTTTCTGCTGTGAAATAAACTCATAGCCTTATGGAGGTTCCTTTATATGTAACTGTTTTCTCTTGCTGCTTTTAAAATTCTCTTTATCACTACATTTTGCCTTTTAAAAAAATTGTTAATTTTTTAAAAATTTCTTTTAAGTGTTCCAAAATTCATTGTTTATTCACCATACCCAGTGCTCCATGCAATACGTGCCCTCCTTAATACCCATCACCAGGCTCACCCAACCCCCCACACTCCTCCTCTCCAAAACCCTTTGTTTCTCAGAGTCCACAGTCTTTCCTGGTTCGTTTCCCCTTCCAGTTTCCCCCAGCTCACCTCTCCTCTCTATTTCCCCATGTACTCCGTGTTATTCCTTATACTCCACAAATAAGTGAAACCATATGATACTTGACTCTCTCTGCTTGACTTATTTCACTCAGCATAATCTCTTCTAGTCCCGTCCATGTTGATACAAAATTTGGGTATTCATCCTTTCTGATGGAGGCATAATACTCCATAGTATATGTGGACCATATCTTTATCCATTCGTCCGTTGAAGGGCATCTTGGTTCTTTCCACAGTTTGGTGACTGTGGACATTGCTGCTATGAACATTGGGGTGTAGATGGCCCTTCTTTTCAATACATCTGTATCTTTGGGGGTAAATACCCAGTACTGCAATTGCAGGGTCGTAGGGTAGCTCTGTATTTAATTTCTTAAGGAATCTCCACACTGTTTCCCAAAATGGCTAACAACAACTTGCGTTTCCACCAACAGTGTAAAAGGGTTCCCCTTTCTTCACATCCTCTCCAACACATGTTGTTTACTGTCTTGTTAATTTTGGCCATTCTAACTGGTATAAGGTGGTATCTCAGTATGGTTTTGATTTGAATCTCCCTGATGGCTAGTGATGATGAACATTTTTTCATGTGTCTGTTAGCCATTTGTATGTCTTCTTTGGAGAAGTGTCTGTTCATGTCTTCTGCCCATTTTTTGATGCGATTATCTGTTTTGTGTGTGTTGAGTTTGAGGAGTTCTTTATAGATCTTGGATATCAGTCCTTTGTCTGTACTGTCATTTGCGAATATCTTCTCCCATTCTGTGGGGTGCCTCTTTGTTTTGTTGACTGTTTTTTTGTTGTTGTTTTGTTTTTGTTTTTTGCTGTGCAGAAGCTTTTGATCTTGATGAAGTCCCAAAAGTTCATTTTTGCTTTTGCTTCCTTTGCCTTTGGAGACACATCTTGAAAGAAGTTGCTTTGGCCGATGTCAAAGAGGTTGCTGCCTATATTCTCCTGTAGGGTTTTGATAGATTCCTGCCTCATGTTGAGGTCTTTTTTCCATTTTGAGTTTATCTTTGTGTAGGGTGTAAGAGAGTGGTCGAGTTTCATTCTTCTGCATGTAGCTGTCCAATTTCCCCAGCACCATTTACTGAAGAAACTGTCTTTTTCCCAGTGTATATTTCTTACTGCTTTGTTAAAGATTATTTGACCACAGAGTTGAGGGTTCATATCTGGGCTCTCTACTCTGTTCCATTGGTCTATGTGTCTGTTTTTGTGCCAGTACCCTGCTGTCTTGGTGATCACAGCTTTGTAGTAAAGCTTGAACTCAGGCAACATGATGCCCCCAGTTTTGTTTTTCTTTTTCAACATTTCCTTAGCAATTTGGGGTCTTTTCTGGTTCAATACAAATTTTAGGATTGTTTGCTGCAGCTCTTTGAAAAGTGCTGGTGGAATTTTGATCAGAAAGGCATTGAAAATATAGATTGCTCTAGGCAGTATAGACGTTTTAACAATGTTTATTCTCCCAATCCATGAACTTGGAATGGTCTTCATCCTTTTGTCTTCTTCAATTTCTTTCATGAATGTTCTGTAGTTCCTTGATTACAGATCCTTTACCTCTTTGGTTAAGTTTATTCCCAGGTATCTTATGGTTCTCCATGCTATAGTAAATGGAATCAGTTTCCTAATATCCCTTTCTGTATTTTCATTGTTAGTGTATAAGAAAGCAACTGATTTCTGTACATTTTTTATCCTGCCACATTACTGAATTGCTGTATGAGTTTTAGTAGTTTGGGGGTGGAATCTTTTGGGTTTTCCATATAAAGTAGCATGGCATCTGCAAAGAGAGAGAGTTTGACTTCTTCATTGCCAATTTGAATGTCTTCTATTTCTCTTTGTTGTCTGATCGCTGTTGCGATCAGGGTGGTGTGAGTGGGCATCCTTGTCGTGTTCCTAATCTCAAAGGGAAGGCTGTCAGCTTTTCCCCATTGAGGATGATATTTGCTGTGGGTTTTTCATAGATTTTATAAAGTTGAGAAATATTCCCTCTATCCCTATACTTTGAAGTGTTTTAATCGGTAATGGATGCTGTATCTTGTCAAATGCTTTTTCTGTATCAATTGAGAGGACCATGTGGTTTTTCTCTCTTCTCTTATTAATTTGTTCTATCACATTGACTGATTTATGAATGTTGAACCAACAATGCATCCCAGGGATAAATCCCACCTGGTCATGGTGGATAATTTTTTTAATGTACTGTTGGATCCTATTAGCTAGGATCTTGTTGAGAATCTTGGCACCCATATTCATCAGGGATATTGGTCTGAAATTCTTTTTGGTGGGGTCTTTGCCTGATTTGGGGATCAAGGTAGTGCTGGCTTCATAGAAAGAGTCTGGAAGTTTTCCTTCTCTTTCTATTTTTTGAAGCAGCTTCAGGAGAGTAGGTGTTATTTCTTTGAATGTTTGTTAGGATTCCTCAGAGAATCCACCAGGTTCAGTGCTCTTGTTTTTTGGGAGTTTTATTATATGTGCTTCTATCTCGTTACTAGATATTGGTCTATTCAGGTTGTCAGTTTCTTCCTGACTCAGTTTTGGAAGTTCATAGGTTTCCAGAAATGCATCCATTTCATCTAGGTTGCTTTACTTATTGGCATATAACTGTTGATAATAATTTCTGATGATTGTTTCTATTTCCCTGGTGTTAGTCATGATCTATCCCTTTTCATTCATAATTTTATTAATTTGGGTCCTCTCTCTTTTCTTTTGAATTAGTTTGGCCCGTGGTTTATCAATCTTATTGATTCTTTAAAAAAAAACTAGCTTCTACTTTTGTTGACGTGTTCTACTGTATCTCTAGTTTCTATCTCATTGATGTCTGCTCAAATCTTGATTATTTCCCTTCTTGTGTGATGAGTTGGCTTAATTTGTTGTTGATTCTCCAGTTCTTTAAGGTGTAAAGACAGCTGCTGTATTCTGGATTTTTCAGTTTTTTTGAGTGAGGCTTAGATGGCTATGTATTTCCCCCCTAGGACCACCTTTGCTGTATCCCATAGGTTTTGGACTCAAGTGTCTTCATTCTCATTGGTTTCCATGAATTTTTTAAGTCCTTCTTTGATTTCCTGGTTGATCCAAACATTCTTAAGCAAGATGGTCTTTAGCTTCCAAGTGTTTGAATTCCTTCTAAACTTTTTCTTGTAGTTGAGTTCCAGTTTCAAAGCATTGTGTTCTGAGAATATGCGGGGAATAATCTCAGTCTTTTGGTATCAGTTGAGTCCTGATTTGTGACCCAGTATGTGGTTTATTCTGGAGAAAGTTCCATGTGTGCTTGAGAAGAATTGTAATCTGTGTTTTTGGGTGGAATATTCTGTATATATCTATGAGGTCCATCTGGTCCAATGTGTCACTCAATGCTCTTGTTTCTTTATTGATTTTCTGCTTGGATGATCTGTTACTGAGAGTGGCATGTTAAGATCCCTTACTATTAATGTATTCATATCCATATGACTCTTTATCTTGATAAACAGTTGTCTTATGTAGTTGGCTGCTCCCATACTGGGGGCATAAATATTTATAATTGTTAGATCTTCTTGATGGATTGGCCCCTTAAGAATGATGTAGTGTCCTTCATTATCTCTGACTACAGTCTTTAGTTTAAAATCTAATTAATCTAATATGAGAATCACTACCACAGCCTTCTTTTGAGTCCCATTGGCATGAAAGATGTTTCTCATCCGTTCAGTTTCGGTCTGGATGTATCCTTAGGTTCAGAATGGGTCTCTTGTAGACAATATATGGATGGTTCTTGTCATTTTATCCAGTCTGCAGTGCTGTGCCATTTTATGGATGCATTTAGGCTGTTCATGTTGAGAGTGATTATTGAGCGATATGTTTTTATTGACATTGTGTTGCCTGTGAAGTCCTTGTTTCTATAGATTGTATCTGTAAATTTCTGTTCTATGACACTCTTGGGTTCTTTCTTCTCTTATAGAATCCTCCTTAATATTTCTTGTAGTGCTGGGTTGGTGGTCACATACTCCTTTAAACATTGCCGTTCTGGGAAGCTCTTTATCTCTCCATCCTTTTTGAATGTCAGCCTTGCCGGATAAAGTATTCTTGGCTGCATGTTCTTTTCATTTAGTGCCCTGAATACATCTTGCCAGACCTTTTTGGCTTGCTAGGTTTCTGTGGACAGGTCTGATGTTATTCTGATGGACGTTCCTCTGTTCCTAAGGAATCTCTTCCCTCTAGCTGCTTTCAAGAGCTCCTGTCTAAAATTATGAGTCATCAGTTACACAATCAGGTGTGTCAGTGTCTTTCTAGATTCTCTGATCTTGGGGGGAGACCTTTCTGACTTTAGGACGTGAACACTGGTTCCATTTCCGAGATTAGGAAAATTTTCATGGAGAATTTGTTCAACTATATCCTCTAGTCTTCTTTCTTTATCCTCTCCCTCAGGGATTCCAATAATTCTGACATTGGAATGTTTCATGGTGTCATTTATTTCCCTAACTTACATTTTGCCTTTTTAATTAAAATAATATTACATAATTATTATACGTTTTGTTTTGGAACTTCTTGGGTTAATTTTCTGGGGGATTCCCTTTGCTTCCTGGATCTGGATGTCAGTTTCCTTACCACATTCGGAATTTCCAATGATTATTTCTTCAGATAAAACTTACGCCCTCTTCTCTGTGTCTTGTCCTTCTGGAATCCCTATAATGCAAATGTTACTATGCTCAGTGATGTTGCTAATTTCTTCTAACCTATTCTCACTTTTTACTATTCTTTTTTTTCCTTTTTGCTATTCAGCCTTCTTGTCTTCCATTGCTCTTTCTTCCAGCTCACTGATCCATTCTTCTGCCTCCTCTAATCTGCTATTGATTCCCTTAAATTTATTTCAATTATTGAGATCTTCATCTTTTTTTGTTGTTTATGATTTTTTTTTAACATTTCCATCTGTTGAAGATCTTATTGGGATCTTTAACTCTTTTATCAAGTCCAATGACTCTCTTTATAACCATTACTTTGAATTCTTTATCAGGCATATTGCTTATTTTCTGTTTCACATTTAGTTCTTTTGCTGTGCTCTTGTCCTTTTCTTTAACTGGGGACATATTCTCCTGTCTCCTCTTTTTTCTAGCTCTATTTCCTTTCTTCCTTCCTTCCTCCCTTTTTCTTTCTTTCTTTCCCTTTCTCTTTCTTTCTTTCTTTCTTCTAAGTAGGCTCCACACACTGGGTGTGGAGCCCAACATGGGGCTTGAACCCATAACCCTGAAGTCAAGACACGAGCTGAAACTAAAAGTCAGATGCTTAACTGACTGAGACACCCATAACTCTGTTTATTTCTACATTTTAGGAAAGTCAGCTCTATCTCCTTATTTTGAAAGTACTGGTTTATGAAGAAGTCCTGTGATGCTCTATCGCACAATGTCCCCTGTTCATCATAACACCTTTCAGGTATGTTGTATGAAGCCTATTGTGGTTGAGCCACAGTTGCCTTTAGTCCTATAGCCTGGGCTAGCCCATTTTGTTTGTTGTTGGTGTACTGGGCATGGTTTAGTCCCTGTGCTGTTAAGGGGCCAGTCAAGGCTGCCACAGACTTATAGTGGGTAGTGTTGGCAGTCATACCAGATGCCAGCTCTTGGCCAGTCTGCCTGGGCTGCTGTCATGCCAAACCATTGGGTGCTCTCCCTGTCTTGACTCTTGAGAGGCTTTTATCTATGGGTGGGGCCAGCAGTCAGATGAGATACCTACCCCCAGTCTGTCTACTGGGGCTTTCTCCCATCTCCCCAGGGCAGAAGTCACTCTAGAGTGGTGGCATTCCCTGATGGGGCTGCTTACAGGATGAGATTGGGCATAAGCCATGTTGTAGTATCTTCTGCCAAGTGGAATAGGTTAGATGGAATAGATCTGAAAGAGAATGCAGGGGTGGTATGTATAGTATTAGCAAGTTAGTTGGAGTGTGTTTGCTGGTTCCTGCCAGTGTCCAGCCATCCAGGTTTGGGGTACTGGAACAGATGATGCCTGCCAGCTTTTGTATTCTTGGAAAAGTTTCCTAAAGATTCTTGCTCTCCAGCATGTGTTCAGAGAGATTAGTAAATAAATCTCCTTCACATAAAACCCAGATGCTTTTCAAATTGTTGTTTCTATGCTGTAAATTCCAGGGGCTTGTTATCCTGGGTCATTAAGGGGGTGGACTCACTTTCCTGTTGCCCTCTGCCTCTCCAAGGGCTAAGCTCACTCAATTTTAGGCGCCACTAATTGTAAAAACTCATGAAGTTAAGCCCTGCTGGTTTCAAACCAATTACAGGGTCTCATCTTCCTGGTTCAGGTTCTCTATGTCTAGGATGTCTGGTGTGGAGTCTATTCCTTTTCCTTTCTATGCATGTGATATCCCTCCCATTTGAGGTCTCACTGGAGTTTGGTTCCTGACTGGGTCTCTGACACTCCTACCATTTTTAAGGTGATCTCCTCTCTATGATTAACTGTGGAAAGTCTGTTCTGCCAGTCTTCAGATCATTTTCTGGGTTAGTTGCACTAAAGTAGCTATTCTTTAGGTGTGTTTCTGGGATGAGTTGAGTTTAGGATCCTTCTACTGCATCATCTTCCCAGAAGTCCTTGAAGTTTTTCATTTTAGTGCTGAATATTGGGTTCTGGCCTGGTAGCTTGATCATATTTTACTAAAAGGTTGCATTTTCTGATTTCAGTAAAATCTATGATTTTAGACATAGATTTAAGTGAAATCTGTAAGTCTACAAATCCCTATTCAGAATGTAAAAAAAATATTGAAGATGATCTTTTCCAACTGGATCATCATGATCATCATAGTATTTGGAGAAATCAAAGATAGAAATGAAAGCAATTAGTAGGTGTGTGTTGTGTGTAAGTTTAATTACACATTAGATATGTTGTTTTTCAAAAAAGTTTCTCATTTCTGAACATTTTTTTAAAATCCAAGTTGGAGGGTGCCTGGTGGCTCAGTGGGTTAAGCCGCTGCCTTCAGCTCAGGTCATGATCTCAGGGTCCTAGGATCGAGTCCCGCATCGGGCTCTCTGTTCAGCAGGGAGCCTGCTTCCCCCCGCCCCGCCTGCCTCTCTACTTGTGATCTCTGTCAAATAAATAAAATCTTTAATTAAAAAAATAAAAAAAAAATAAAATCCAGGAGGGAAAGAGGTATAGCTCATTTCCTTTTATAATATAATCTGTATTTGGTATTTTAAAATAATGAATACCTTTCCAAAAATACTCTTTTTTTGATTTTCAGTTTCTCAAAGGAAATTCTGCTCTTTGGAATCAGATTAGCTGATTCTATTTTTTATTAAATCTTTGTATTTGTTTTTGGTACAGCTGTGTTTTTTAAAAAATATATATTAAAATTGAAAATATATTTACTTAGGACAACTAAATTGTCTTTACCAAATTAAATAGTTGCTGTTTTCTATGTTCTCATTAAATGTTTTGCTGATTTCTTTTAGGAGTCTTGGATATTTTATATTATTGTATCTAGAATACACAGACTTGTCTAGCTTGTCTGTCCAGACAAGTCCAGATAGTTATATTTTTTAGAGTTGTGGTCATTGTGCCACATATTTGTCTCCCCGTCTTCCTCAAAACTGCTGGTTAGATCTTGGCTATAGTGTAAGATTTATTGTCTTTGAGCTGTTACTGCTTCTGAGCAGCTGACACCCATTAATCAGTCTGACTTACTGACCCTGGTGCTATCTGGAACTGTGTACTTATATTAGATGGGTTGTAGCTGGAGTCCATCCATTATATTTTGAGGTACTAACTTCTCTGTATGATCCCAGCTTAATCATGCTGGCAAAAACCACATAGGTATTATAGAACCCCTTTACATCACTTACAGAACCCCCTTACTTAGCTCTGAGTGGTTATATAAGGAAAAATTCCAAATGGGCTTGTATTATACACCAAATAATTCAGAGCTAAGTCTGTAACAGCTTCAGATGTCATTTACAGTTTGTAAGTATGGCAGAACTGTATATTTTCAATAAAGACAAGCCCTCTGATGGTCTTCTTAAATCATAGAAAACTAAAATAATGAACGTCCCAGTTCAATGTATCTTTTGCCTTGGATAAAAAAAGTCAGATTTGCCTGGTTGCAATTCACCTCATTCACCTATAGTCCATTTACTCTGACATCTAATTAAATTGATCAGCCACAATGATCACTAAGGCAATTGTTTGCCAAGCATCACTGGCAAAATAAATTTAGCCTATACTTGTGATATACTCTATTGTTTCTATCCAGAAGTGGGAACAAATAAGAAATAGGAAATTGAACACAATTTGAATTAGGAAACAACACAATTCTCTATCATAATTTGTACATGTATAATGATCACTCCATGGTTTCTTGTTTCTTACTTTGTGAGTTTCCATAATATTAATTTCAGGTGGCTTGTCATTTTCAAAGTTAATTCAATTTTTGCCAATGTTTTCTTTCAACAGAACTTGCTATTCAATTTAATTGTCTTTAAGAAAAAAACTAAAAGTGTCTTTCAACATATAATGCTTTTGTTAAAATCAATCTTTATTAAAGCAAATATTTAAATATTCTTTTGCAGACATTTAATTAAAATAGTTTAATGTATTTTTAGATTGAACATTTCATAACAATATATCAGTAATTTTTCTCATATTCTGATAACATACGTAAAAAGTCCTTCAAAACAATATTGAAACTTAAGAAAAAGCTGTTGGTAGAACTATGGATGCCTGTTTGGCTTCAAGTTTAATATGGAAATGAGGTCCAATGGTGAAATCCAAATAATTAGCAGAAATTAAAATAAGGGGCGCCTGAGTGGCTCAGTGGGTTAAAGCCTCTGCCTTCGGCTCAGGTCATGATCCCAGGTCCTGAGATCAAGCCCGGCATCGCGCTCTCTGCTCAGCGGGGAGCCTGCTTTCCCCCGCCCTCTGCCTGCCTCTCTGCCTACTTGTGATCTCTCTGTCAAATAAATAAATAAAATCTTAAAAAAAAAAAAAGAAATTAAAATAGTTTTTTTTTCTCAAGAAATTATTTTTTTATCTTAGTAAGTTTATTCACAGGCATTTTTATTCTGTCCTTATGTGAATTAAGAAAGTGGGGGGGGCATGTTCTCTTTCTCTCTCTCTTTCTATATATATATATATATATATATATATATATATATGTACACTTTTTTTTTTAACAACATAAGATCAGAGTTGCCAAGGTATGTTTTTGAATAAAAAAGTATATGCAGTAATTATTACAAAAAATAGCCATTCCCATTAATCAAAATTGTCTTTATGTGGCAGGATAATATTTATGCATCTCTTCTATAGTCTTTATTCCCTTTTTCCTTCAATAGAAAGGGGTCTTTGTTAAAAGAGAGTGAAGGAGACAGCCAAGGCTTAGTGGTATAGCGTGTCTAATTTCCAGGACAAATCCCATGGGTGAAAAAGTGTCAAATTAATTTATTCTGTAGCTGAATGTAATTTTTATTTTGACAATCTCATTTCATTAGGTAGAAGAAACTTGTATCCATTCATTAAGAATTTCCTCTGACACTCTAGGTATCCTCTTTCTCCAGGGCCAGATCCAAATTCTTGGAAGCATTCTTTATGCCAAGTTTCTGAAGTGAAGGGACCTTTTATCCTTCCTTGGGCATGGTTATCTCTATACATTGTTATCTGCAGAGATATACATATTCTCATTTGGATTTCACAGCTACTAGTTTTCCACTGAACACTCTCTTTTCTGCCCATGTCTCTCCTTCAGCTGCTTCTTCATTCCTCTTTGGCAAACAAAAGTATTTGGCTTTTTACCCAGCCATGTAGAGGCCTTAGGCCACCAGATAGAGATCTCTGTGAACTTTGGTGAGAGAGCTTTGACATACCATACAAACATCTTTGTAATTTCTGGCTCATAGGGGGTCCCAGAGGGGCTCTCTTCCTCTGGGCTCTACTGAATATTAGGGGACCCCTCTGGTCTCATATTTACCAAAACTGCCTGGAGTTTCTAATATACTACAAGGAGGTATCTGGTGCCCTTTCATGGTAAGCGGAGTAGAAACAAGGGGAAGATGAAGGGGATAGGAAAGAACTGTGTGAGAGAATGGCAAGGAGTGGCAATGTCCCATGGGACATGACTCCCCATGCTCATTCATGATGCACTTTCTATGGGCAAACAGTCTTCCTGAGGGAAAAGTAGAAACATGTTTTGTATCATCTTCTGGACTCAAAGGTTTGTGTTGTTTTTTGTTTTGTGATTGGTCTTACATTTTTGTTTTTGTTTTTTCATCTTTTAAAGATTTATAGCCTTCCCAAACCAGCCAGTGTAACTGAAGAAACTGAGTATACATGTATGTATACAAACACACATACCTATATAAGTATGAAAATGCACTAAACTCTTCTTTCCAAACTAGGTTATTTTTAAAGTAGGTGATTCTGAGAAATAGGTCAAAATTTATAAAATTCAAATAATATTTTATATATTATTATTTCTATAGATTCATCATCCTTGATTTCTTCAAGCTTCCTGTCTAATCTTATTCTCATTTCAAACTCACACACATATTTACATAGGTTCTAATTTCCCTGATTACTACATGTTATCTCTTGTATCAAAGATTTTTGTCTAGAATGTTCTTTCTTTATGCTCATAATCAATGCTTCACATGGACCATTTCTGTTCATCCTTTAGGTCTTCATTTTGGGTAATAGGCTCAGGAAAAGTCTTCCTTATCTTTAAATTTGAGCTAAGAAACCCTTATATGTATGTATCCATAAGCAATAGCAATTTGTATTTTACTGTCATAACATGTACAACATTGTCTGTAACTATCCAGGTTCTCCAGGAGACTAAGCTCTGAGTGCTTCATGTCTATTTTGTTCTCTGTTCTAATCTTATGCCTAGCACAGAGGTTGATATATGGTATAATTTTTGAAAAATACATATTAAATGTAGCTGAGCCAATGCAAAAATCAGAATCAAAGACTCTAAGCAAGTCCCATGTTATATAGTATAGGTGATCTAAGGATATCAGGAAACTGGCCCCAGAGAATGGAAGTATATACATCTTAGATATGAAGAACAACTTCCATTTTGTTTTTACTGAATAAGGATATAGCCAACTAAATGTTGTAGAGGTGGCTTAAAATGCATATTAGACTAGGCCATATAGATGATGCCTTTACAGACATATAGCTATTTTGACTGGCACCAAAAATAGCATGGTATATTATTCAGTTTAAGATATTAAATGTAAATAGTTTGGCATAACATAAAAATCTATAAAGAAAGTATTTAATAATTTTGTAATTACAAGAGACAGTGAAAGCAGTGTGAAAAAATAATTTTACTACAGTAGATATAATAAACATTTTACTAACAACACAGTACAGTCAAGAGAAACATTGTCCAAAAGATGAGAAAGAAAGCTGAATGCCCACAATGAATAGCACTTCATGTAAAATGAAAGAATGAAGCTAATGCTTACTTAGCCCTTCATATAATTTCATCCTCATCCAGATTCTACAAGTTGTTTATTATCCTGTTTTCATAGGTAAAGAGGAAAAGGTGCCAAGAATTTATTGCTAATGTAAGTGGCATAACAAAAACCATGATCTTACTGCATTCTTACCAAGTACCAGTCCTCTTGTTAAGTGGCTTACATTCATCATCTAATATGACATTCATGCTTTTTTCAGTTTCAGGTGGTTTTTGACATTTCTTGGCTTATGGCTGCTCATTCTCATCTCTGCCTTTGCCATCACATGGCTTTCTCCTTAGTGAGTCTTCTCTTCTGACTCTTACAAGGATACTTTTCATTGGGTTTAGGGCCCACTTGGGGTAATCCAGAATGATCTTGTTTCAAGGTCCTTAACTTAATTACATTTGCAAAGACTTTTACAAATAAGGTAGTATCCACATTTTCCAGAGATATGGACATAGACATGGTTGGCGGGGTGGGGAAATCACCATTCAGTGTACCACACATGCCATGAAATTGGTGTATAGGTCTCATCTCATAATAGGGATCATTAAGTAAATCCTCACAAATGGACTCCTAAAGCATATCTAACTTATACTCCAGCCTACTAATTATCCAATAACATAGAACAGGGTTTTAATAAAGTTATTTATTGCCTTCAGTATAGCATAAACTATTATTATAATTTTAAATCTATAAATTCTTTGAAACAATTGTTTTTCATTTTAAGAAAAGCATAATATAAATAAAAAGCTTATGTACCATTAAAGTAATAAGTGTGAAAAATGTGGTATAGTTTGAAAAATATCAGTTTTTCTTTTGCTTCTCAAGTATACCACTTCCTTCCTAGTTACCCCAAAGGATCAGTTAATCCAAGGAGATATCATTATTCATTATAGAAGACATGCCAAATTAAAAAGTTAGATATAATTTAACTTCTCACATTCAAAATAAGATTTTGTAGCAAAACAAGACTTGCCAGCTAGACTCTGTGAAATGATTTCTTAAACTTCCTTAGTTCTGTTTTGGCTGAGCATAATTCTGGATGATTGCAGTCATGGAAATAATAGAATTTACTGCTCAGTATAGAAAAAGCATTTTCCACTATTATGTTTAAGTTTTAGGCTTATTTTCTTACACAGAAAGAAGATATGATCCAAGAAGAGTGAGAAAAACAAACTCCATTCTAATCCTGGAGGTTGGAGAAGAAGAGAGAAGTAAGAAATGAGATTGAAGAGAAATGATGTCAGGCAAGGACATGTCCCCATGTCTCTTCCTGAGACTCCAGCCTGCATAAAGGTGAGAAAAGAGGAGGGTCTGGGAAGTTGAGGGAATGCAAAGGGCAGAGAAGAGTCAATAGATTTAAGACTTGAGGATTCACTCTTTAGGGTTTCAGCACCATGTGAGATGGGTCACATAGTTAAAAAGAGGATCTGTTATCCTGATAGGGAATGTCTACCTTGCCTTCCAAGCCTTCATTGTGGGTACAGTAAACACTACCTTATTTTTACTTTTACTTAAAATCATTTAACAAAGAGCATATCATAAGTTTTAGAGTTGAGTTTAGTGATTCCTCAGTTACATATAACACCCAATACTCATTATATCAAACGTCCTCCTTAATGCCCATCATTAAGGCACTACTTTAAATGCTTTATATATAAGTACCCATTTAATCTTCACAAAAATAGCATGAACTTGGAAGACTATATTTTTTAAAATAAAGAAGCTTGCCCTAGGTCATACTATTAATTAAGTAGAGAAATGTGAATTACACCTGTGCCATTTGGATATAGAATTTGTACATTTAATCACTGGTGCATGACTGGAAACTAGGCTCTTACCAAAATGTAAACAAAAGACTCTTTTTTATTTTAATTCCAGTATATTTAACATAGTGTTATGTTAGTTTCAGGTGTACAATATAGTGATTGAACAATTTTATTACTCACTGCACATCATGATGAGTGTACTCTTAATCCCCTTCACCTCTGATAACCATCTATTTGTTCTCTATAGCTAATAGTCTATTGGTTTGAAAGGATATATACACCCCTGTTTATTGCATCATTATTTACAATATCCAAATTATGCAAGAAACCCAAGTGTCCATCAATACATCAATGGATAAAGAAGTGGTGTGTGTGTATGTATTCATATATACACATATATATGGCTGAATATATATATATATATTCAGTCATAAAAAGATTGAAATTTTGCCATTTATAACAACATAGGTGGATCTAGAGAGTATAATGTTAAGCAAAATAAGTGAAAGACAAATACCATATGATTTCACTCATATGTGGAATGTAAGAAACAAAATAATGCACAAGAGCTCTTTAAATTATTGGACCTAATCTCAGTTTCAACCAGATTAGAAATTTACATTTTTAATACTCTTTCATGAATAGGACTTTATTTAAAGGTTGAAATTATAAAACAATAGAGGAACTAAATTCCTCTATAAAACATGTTTCCTCATATGTAAACATGTATACATACGGATGCACACACATACACATATTTCCCCAACTTCTCTTACCCTAGGACTCTTGTATATTTCTTTGGGAAGAAGATAGTGAACAAGACTCCCTTAGAGGAAAGCAGTTGTCAGTATGGGCTCCTGAGTCACCAAGTATGACACTATCCAATACTAATTAAACCTCAGAATAAGTATTGAGTCTACCTGCTTTATGTATGGTGTCCTGGCAGTGTTCAATAATGCAATTCATCCACTAAGTATATATTAAGCACCTGTCATAGGATGGCATATTTCAGACTTAGGGATATGTAAGTACTCTACATTGCAATGTGGGGAGGACACACAATAGACACAATATAAATTATGGAGAATGTTAGAGGGATAGGAGTGTAATTGGAAGAATACAGTAAAGGGTAAGAAGGACATGAATTACAGATTTGGAATTTCAAATAGGGTGCTCACTTAATATTCTAGAGTATTGTGCGTGTATTTAATGACATTTTAGATATTCTTAGTAACATATATCTGGAATTGAAATAAATAGCTGTAAAGAAAGAAACAGAAAATCCAAAATTAATGTATTTGGTATAATTTAAAAGTTTGAAAATATTCCCAAGTCATTAAAATACCTTATTTTTATAAAGGTTCCTATTTTGTTGTCAAGAATTAGACAAAGGGTTTATTTTAAATTGGAGTATAATTAACATACAGCATTATATTAGTTTCAAGTGTATAATATAATGATTCAACAATTCTATGCATTACTTAGTGTTCATCACAATAAGTATACACTTAATCCCCTTTATCTATTTTAACCATCTCCCTACCTGCCTGCCCTCTGGTAATGACAAGTTTGTCCTCCATACTTTAGGAATGTATTTGTCTCCTTTTTTGTTTGATCATTTGTTTTGTTTCTTAAATTCCACATATGAATGAAATCATATGATATTTGTGTTTCTCTAACTTGTTTCACTTAGCCATATACCCTATAGGTCCATCCATGTTGTTGCAAATAAGAAGATCTCATTCTTTTTTGGTGGTTGTGTAATATTTCATTGAATATGTAAATCACATCTTCTTTATCTACTTATGGATGGACACTTGGATTGCTTCCATATACGCTATTGTAAGTAACACTGCATTAAGCATTAGGGTGCATTAAGCATATAAGCATGTATCTTTTTGGGTGACTGTTTTTGTTTTTGGATGGGCAAATACCCAGTATTGGGATTAATGGATCATATGGTAATTCTAGTTTTAATTTTTTGAGGGAACTTTTTCCATAGAAGCTGCACCAATTTGCATTCCCATTGATAGTGCAAAAGGGATTCTTTTTCTCCACATCCTCATCAACACTTGTTATATCTTCTGCATTTTATTTTAGCCATTCTGACAGGTGTGAGGTGATATTGTGATTTTGGTTCTTATTTCCCTGATGATGATGTTGAACATCTTTTCATGTGTCCCTTGGCCATCTATGTCTTCTTTGGAAAATTGTCTATTTGGGTTCTCTGAAATTTTTAATTGGATTTTTTTTTTATGTTGACCTAAAGGAGTTCTTTATTTTGAAAAATAACCCCTTATTACAGATATCATTTGCAAATATATTCTCCTATTCATTACATTGAATTATTTTGTTGATGGCTTCCTTTGCTATACGGAAGCTTTTTATTTCATGGTAGTCCCAGTAGTTTAATTTTGCTTGTCTGAAGAAACATTTCTGGAAAAATGTTTTTATGATCAATATTAAGTAAATCACTACATATGTTTCTTCTAGGAATTTTATGGTTTCAGGTCTCACATTTAGGTCCAATTTCATTATTTTACATGTGCTCTCCAGTTTTCGCAGCATCATTTGTTGAAGAGAATTTTTCCCATTGCATATTCTTATCTCCTTTGTCTTAAATTGACCATTTAAATGTGGGTGTATTTCTGGCCTCTCTATCCTATAGATCAGTGATCTGTTTTTGTGTCAGTACCATACTGTTTTTATTACTATGGTTTTGTACTTTATCTTGAAATCTGGGATTGTGATGCCTCCAGCTTTGTTCTTTTTCAGAATTGCTTTGGCAGTTCTGGGTCTTCTGTGGTTCCATACAAATTGTATGATTATTTGTTCTAGTTTTGTGAAAGATGATATTGGTACTTGGATAAGGATGACACTGTATCTGTAGATTGCTTTGGATAGTATGGACATTTATAAATGCTGATTCTTCCAGTCCATGAGCATGGAATATCTTTCCATTTGTTTGTGGAAAGAAATTGTTCAATTTCTTTCATCAGTGCATTATATAGTTTTCAAAGTTTTCACCTCCTTGGTTAAGTTTATTCCTAGGTACATGTTTTCTTTTTGGTGAAATTGTAGATGGGACTGTTTTCTTAATTTCTTTTTCTAGTACTTTATTATTAGGGTATAGAAATACAACTGATTTCTGTATATTGATTTTGTAACTTGTGACCTAACTGAAATAATTTATCAGTTCTAGTAGTTTTTTGATGTAGTCTCTAGGGTTTTCTATATATACTATCATATCATTTGCAAATGGTGAAGGATTTACTTTCTTACCAATTTGAATGCCTTTTCTCTTTCTTATCTAATTGCTGTAGCAAAGACTTTCAGTACTCTGTTGAATAAAAGTGGAGAGAGTAGACATCCCTGTCTTTCCTGATATTAAAGGAAAAGCTCTCAAAAAGTTTGTTACCATTGAATATAATGTTAGCTGTGGGTTTTTCATACGTAGCCTTTCTTATGCTGAGGTATGTTTCCTTTAAACCTACTTTGTTGAGGTTATTATGAATAGATGTTATAGTTGTCAGATTATTTTTATCCATCTACTGAGATGATCATACAGTTTTTATCCTTTCTCTTGTTAATGTGATGTACACACTGATTTGCAAATACTGAACCATCCTTGCATCCCTGGAATAAATCCCACTTGATTGTAGTCAATGATTTTTTTAAATATATTGCTGAATTTGGTTTGCTAATATTTTTTTTTCAGGTTTTATAATTTTATTTTTTATAAACATATATATATATTTTTTTTTCCCCAGGGGTACAGGTCTGTGAATCTCCACGTTTACACACTTCACAGCACTCACCATAGCACATACCCTACCCAATGTCTATAACCCCCCCCAGCCCCCCTCTGCCCAGCAACCCTCAGTTTGTTTTATGAGATTAAGAGTCACTTATGGTTTGTCTGCTAATATTTTGTTGAGGATTTTTGCATCTGTGTTTATCAGAGTTAATCTGTAGTTTTCTTTTTTTATAATGTCTGTATCTGGTTTTGGCATCAAGGGAATGCTGGTCTTATGGAATGAACATTAAAGTTTTCTATCCTCTTCTAACTGTTGGAATCGTTTGAGAATAGATATTAAATTTTCTTAAAATGTTGGATAGAAATCACTTCTAGTGATAGAAATCACCTCTAGTGATTTCTAATCACCTCTAGTGAAGCCCTCTAGTCCTGATCATTTCTTTTTTGGGAATTTACTGATTCAGTTTCATTGGTAATAATTTGTTCATATTTTCTTTTTTTTTTCTGATTCAGTTTTGGAAGATAGGTTTCTAGGAATTTATCCATTTCTTCTAAGTTGTCTAATTTCTTGGCTTATATTTTTCATTGCTTTGTATTTCTGTGGTGTTGTTATTTCTGCCCCTCCATTTCTGATTATATTTGAGTCTTATTTCTTCTTTTTTTGGTTGAATGTGACCAGAGTTTTCTTAATCTTGTTATCTTTTCAAAGAACCTGCTCCTGGTTTCATTTATTTGCTCTACTCTTTTCTTTTTTATTCTCCATCTCACTTATTTCTGTTTGTCTTTATTGTCTTCTTCAATAGCTTTAGGGTTTCTTTTTCTTTTCTTTCTAGGCTCTTTGGGTGTAAGTTTAGGTTGCCTGAGATTTTTCTTTCTTCTTGAGGTAAGTCTGTATTGTTATAATCTTAGGACTTTTGCTCCATTAATCTTAGGACTTTTGCTCCATCTCAAAGTTTTTGGGCCACTAGTTTTTAATTTTCACTTGTCTCAATGTATTTTTGATTTCTTCATTGATCTTGGTTGACCCATTCATTGTTAAGTATCATGTTATTTAATCTCTACATATTTGTGTTCTTTGTAAATTTTTTCTTGTGATTGATTTCTAGTTTCATACTGTTGTGGTCTGAAAATATGCATGATATTATTTCAATGTTTTTCTAATATATTGAGACTTGTTCTGAGGCTTAACATTTGGTCTATTCTGGAGAATGTTTTGTGTGTGCTTGAAAAGCATATGTATTCCCCTATTTTTAGATGGAATGTTCTGACTATATCAGGTCCATCTAGTTTACTGTGTCATTCAAAACTACTGTTTCCTTATTAACTTTCTGTGTATTCATTGATGTAAGGGGTGTTAAAATGCCTTGCTTTTATTGTATTACTGTCCATTTTTTCCTTTTTTTCTGTTCAGAGTTGCTTTATGAATTTAGGCATTCTTGTGCAGGGTGCACAAATATTTATAATTGTTATATTTTGTTGGATTGTTCCTTTTATCATTATGTAATGTCTTTCATTGTCTTTGTTAGTGTTTTACAGTCTATTTCAATCAATTCAAGTATTGCTAGCCCAGCTTACTTTTTTTTTTTTTGCTTTTGTTTGCATGGTAAATGGTCTGCCCACTTTCACTTTTAATCTGCATGTGTCTTTAGGTCTGAAGTCAGTCTTTTATAAGTAGCATATAGATGGGTCTTGCTTTTTCATTTTGTTTTCCATTCTGTCATTGAATATTTTTTTATTGGAACATATAGTCCATTTACACTCAAAAGTAATTAGTGATAGGCATGTGTTTTTTGCCGTTTTGTTTCTTGTTTTATGGGTGCCTTCCCAGTTCCTCTCTTCTCTTACTCTCTTCTCTTGTGATTTGATGGCTTTCTTTAGTGACAATGATTGGATTTTTTTCTTTTTTTGTGTGTGTGTAACTATTTGATTTGTGACTACCATTAGGATCATAACATCTTAGGCATATAGCAGTCTGTATTAAGTTGATGGTGGCTTAAGTTTGAACCCATTCTAAAAGCTCTAAATTTTTATTCTCCTGCTCCAACATTTTTTGTATATGAGTTATACTTTACATCCTCTTGTGAATCCCTTGACTGATATATATATATATTTTTTAGATATAATTGACTTTGTTGCTATAATGCTTTAAATGTTGTACTGGTTTTTAAGTGATTAATCTACTCCTTTTATTATGTTTGTATTCACCTGCAAAAATTTTTCCTTTCCTAATTTTCCTCTTAAGACCTTTATTTGCACTTGAGAAATTACCTTAACATTTCTTACAAGGCTGGTTTAGTGATGATGAACTCCTCTAACTTTTGTTTATCTGGGAAACTCTATCTCTCCTTCCTTTCTGAATGGTAGCCTTGCTAGGAAGAACATTCTTTGTTGTACATTTTGTTGTTATTTTTTCCTTTCAGAATTTTGCCATACTCTTCTGGCCTGCAAAATTTCTGCTGAAAAGTTAAGTGATAGACCATGGAGCTTCCCTTATACATAAACTGTTTTCTCTTTCAGCTTTTAAAATTCTCTTTATCACTGTGTTTTGCCATTTTAATTATTATAAGTCTTGGTGTGGACCTGCTATAATTAATTTTGTTGTGAGTTCTCTGTGCCTCCTGGATCTGGACATCTGTTTCCTTCTTTAGAGAAGTTTTCAGATATTATTTCTTCAAATAATTTTCTGCCTCCTACTTACTTTCTTCTCTTTCTGGGATCTCAATAATGTGAATGTTACTATGCTTGAGTTCCCTTAACCTGCTGTCATTTTTTTTCTTCTTGTTGTTGTTTAGCTTGATTGCTTACCATATTCTCCCAGCTTGCTGACCCATTCTTCTGCATCCTCTTATTTGCCATGGATTCCTTTTAGTATATTTTTAATATGAGTTACTGAGTTCTTCAGCATTGGTAGGCTCTTTTCTATATTTTCCATCTCTTTGTTAAAGGTCTTATTGAGAACCTCCTCTGTTCTCTCAAGTCCAGTGAGTAACTTTATCAGGTATATTGCTTATTTCTGTTTCATTTAGATCTTTTGTTTGATTTTGTCTTATTTCATTTAGGGGAGATTTTATTCTGTTTCTTCATTTTATATAACTGTGGGTGTCTGTGTGTTAGGAAAATGAGTTATGTCTCCTGATCTTAAAAGTAGTAGCTTGAAGAAGCATTCCTGTGGTGCCTTGTAACACAGTGTCCCCTCTTTACCAGACTCAGACACCCCAGGGATGTCCTGTGTTGGTTATGTGTGTCCTAGTTGTGCTGAACCTCATTTGCCTTCAGTCTAGTAGGCTGCCATGGCCTACCTTGCCTGTTGTTGGCAAACCAGGAGGGTTTGGCCTCTGTTCTTCAGTGGGACCTGTCTGGGGCTGTCATGGGCTAGTAGGTGCGTGATGTCAGCAGTCAGACCAGATACCTGCCCCTCCTCTTTTATGGCTGCAGTAGCACCAATCTGTAGGGTATTGCCCCTTGTCTTGTTTCCTAAGAGACTTTCTTTGGTGGATGGGGCTAGTAATCAGACCAGATGTCTTTTGCCAGTCCATTTGCTGAGGTTCCAGTTGAATTCATTGGCAGGGTATGCTGTGTGCACTGCCAGATGTAAGGTTTGGCTGCTGCGACTGTAGGTACACTAGTGTGTAGTCATCTTCTCCTGCTGGGGCAGGGGCTGCTCTGGAGAGTACCTGCCAAATGGGACAGGTTGGATGAGCCAGATCTGTAGGAGAATTCCATAGCAGGGTGTGTGGTTGCAGCAAGATAGGTGGAGAATGTTCACACTGGTTTCCACAAGTTTCCAGGTATCCCAGCTGGTATGAGGGGAAAGAAATTTTTGTTCTTGGAGAAGTTTCCTAAAGCTTTCTGCCCCTCAGTGCATGTTCTGAGATGAATAAATCTTAAGCAAAAGGATACTTAAAAATACAGCTTAGTTCAGTAGAAATGAGAAAGTGATCCATCCTGCTATTGATAACAGACTGCTAAAGGAATAAGGACCTGAGCCAGTGCTTCAGGCAAGGTATTTGGCAGATTTATTCCTTCAGTGGCTCCAGTTTGGTCACATCTCCCTGTATCCATGCGTTTCGGTAGTGCCTTCTCATGCAGGATCTGTGATTGGGTAGCTGATTACTTTGACAAATAGGACGTTAGCAAATATGATGAGTACAAAAGCTGTAGATGTGCCTGTACATTAATGCTTGTTTATCAGTGCTCATAGACCATGAGACCACTAAGCAAATAAGTCCAGAGCAGACCTCTGGAGTATGACAGACACCCAACTAACAGTTGGTCATCCACCAACTCAAGTATCTGAAAGGCCAGGCTGTCTCAGCAGACCCTAAAGCTGAAAGATGTTCAAATAACTCCGAGACCAGAACCTTCCAGCAGAGTCTAGCTCAAGTTGCCTACCCATAGAATAATGAACTAAATAAATGGTTTTGTATTAAACCAATAAGGTTGAGACATTTTGTTACAAAGCAAAACATAACTGACACAGTGTATTTAACCACTTCAATGCCAATAGTCTATCACCGAATATTTTAGCCAAAAATTACTTAATTTTATCCACAGGTTTTTATATTTTCTTCAATTTGGAAATATTTCCTAAAGATAAGTAGTTGGTATGTAAAGAAAATTATATATCCTGATGGATACATTTTTTGTTGTTGTTATTACCTATGTAGATAATGAGAAAATATAATTAAAATCTCAGGAACATTTACAAATTCTAGGTAGACATTTATTAAATCTTCATTATTATGTCTTCTCCTACTACCTTATACAGTTAACTGCTAAGTGCACATCTATGCAAGGCATTTGTCAACTCAGAAGAACAAGGCCGGCAGTTATGCTTGATTATATAGAATAAATACATAGTGTGAAAATTGAAATTAGACATGCTTATTATAAAATGTGATGATTATTTCCATTCTAGGACCAAATTAAATAAAACGCCTTATTGATCTGGATTGAATTTCAATTTGCTAAGGTTGGTGCCAGCCAACTTCTGTCCCAAAATATCTGAGCAGAAAGGCTTGCAAGGCCAATAGCCTATTCATCACAGGTGATAAAAAAAAAAAAAAAAGTCAATAAATTACTTTTTACTACAGGAGAAATTTCTGCTTTATATGCCAACAAAGAGTTGAAATGCCAGAAGCAGCTGAAGACTAAAATACTAAACACTTATTTTATCACATCAGAGCATTAATGCCAGTGCTTGATTACAACAAGCAATCCAATTGCATGAATTTGGACTTCAAGGCACCCGGGCTTTTATATTCGTTAGAAAAGTTATTGATTCTGGAAAGTTACCACTAATAAAACTACACTATTTTCTCAGGCATGTTATATAGGCACAGACAGATTATTTGATCAATGATATTGAGCAAAGGCAAAGTACTCATTGCCTCTAATCTCTTTTCCCTCCCTTTTAAATTATACATTGGTTAAAAAAAAAAAAATTATACATTGGTTTCAGCACAGGATGATGAGTAAATACGGACCCAATGTGAGGTGAGCCCAGTGTGGGTCCTTCTGTGTACAACAGAAAGTTCTTATTTGGCCTCACACAGCTATATATGATTTTTGATAAAAATATGAATAGAAACCTAAAGTAAAAAAGGACAAAATAAAATTATGTTTGTAAAAATAATTATACATTTACACAAAAGTATAATTTTGTTGTGATTTGGTTTTAGCAAATCATATATAAATTATGCATTTTACATTTATCTGTGGCTTGAATATTTATGAAAAGTTAATGTTTCATCTTTTAAAGCACATAGTTCCATAGGATTTGTATATTAAAAATTTTTTTCTTTATCTGAGAATCCTAGAAAATTGTGGAGTAGGAGGATTCTAGACTCACCTCATCCCATAGACACACCAAAACCGGCAGGGGCATGGAGATGGGGCAAGGGAACCAAACTCCTAGTGAGACTA
Source organism: Lontra canadensis (assembly GCF_010015895.1). Classification (NCBI taxonomy): domain Eukaryota; kingdom Metazoa; phylum Chordata; class Mammalia; order Carnivora; family Mustelidae; genus Lontra; species Lontra canadensis. The sequence goes on along the minus strand of NW_022631096.1, from coordinate 217,876 downwards.
ACCACAAACAGAAGGGACACCATAAATAAGCAAGAGGGTAGAAGAACAGACCCCAACCAATATCCTAGGCACAGGGGACCTGCATGGGGAAGATAAATCCCTATAGTATTTGGCATTGAAAACCAGCAGGCCGTATTTCCTGTACTTTAAAAATCAGTGAGCTTGGTGCTGGGCACACTAAGGGCAGTAGGAAATTGAGTCCCTGCCCTTAAAGAGTGAGTATTACAGCCCCTTGGAGATACAGCACAGAAGCAACAGTTTCAACAACACCTGGAGTATACATTAGAATTTTTTTTCCCATTCCCCAAATCATTTATCTCTACTGGATTTTCTTCTCAGCCTGTAAAGGTTTTCAAACCTTGATCATCTTAAGGGAAAAACAAAGAAACAACAAAAAGCAAACAATACATATCCAAAAGCCTTAACCTGCACTCATCTAGTTTCTTCCTTCTAGTGATCACTATTTCTTCTACCCTTTTAGCCAAATCTTTGAGTAGAAGTGTCATTCAGGCAACTGAATTTGTCAGCCTCAGACATCAAGCTAGCATACTATATTATTTTTTGGGGGGCAGTGAGGGAAAAGAATTATTTTTCTCAGTTTTATCGAGAAATAATTGACATGTTATTATACAAATTTAAAGTGTACAGCATGAGGTCTGATTTACATATACTGTGAAATTATTACCTCAATAGGTTTAGTTTATATCTTCATATCATCTAGATACAACTTAAAAAAAGAAAAGGAAAATTTCTCCTTGTTGATGAGAATGCTTAGGATCTACTCCCTTAACAACTTTATATCATAAAGTAATGTTAACTATAGTCATCATGTTGTACATTATATTTCTAGCACTTATTTATTTTGTAATGGGAAGCTTATATCTTTTGACCATCTTTCTTCTATTTCCCCTCTTCCCATAACCTACATCTTGTAGCCACTAATCTGATCTCTTTTTCTATGAATTTGGTGTTTTGTTTTTGTTTTTCATTAGATTCCACACATAAGTGAGATAATACAGTATTTGTCTTTCTCTGACTTCACGGAACACAATGCTTTCACAAATGGTAGGATTTCCTCATTTTTATATATATATTTAAGTTTTTAATTTTAATTCCACTATAGTTAACATACAGTGTTATATTAGTTTCAGGTGTATAATATAGCAATTCAACAATTCTGTACATCATTACTCAGTGCTCATGATGATAAGTGTATTCTTATCTCCTTCACCTATTTTACACCCCCCCAAGTCCCCTCTGATGTGCTTTATTTTAAAAAAAGTACCTTCAGTTAAAGTTTGTTTTTTTTTTTTCCAACAAGAACATTTTTTACATGAAGCACACTTCAGAATACATGGTTCTAAAAGATATATATAAAAAACTCCATCCAAGAAAAATGGAATACCCATGTTCTTCAAGTACACACAGAAGAATCCCTGGTTAAATCACACAAAAAAAGACCTAATAAATATAATAAATATAATAAAGATATATAAAAGTTTTATTTACTAATCTCAGTGATGTGCACTGGAAGGGTAGGGATCCTTAGGAAACTTTCCCAAGAACAAAATTGCTGGCAGATATCATTTCTTACCCCAGTCTCCAAAGATAGCTAGATACCCACAGGATCTTGCATAAACGCTCGCCACCTAATTTGCTAATACCATAGAACCTGAACCTCAATTCTCCTGCAAATTTGTTCCATCCAGTCTGCCCCCTTAAGCAGGAGTCCCTCCAAAGCAGCTGATACACCATCTCATCCTGCAATCTGCCTTGAGTGGGACTGCTACCACACTGAAGTGACTCCTGCCCTGGCAAGAGGGAAAGATAATGACACACAACAGTGCAACAGCAGCCCCAGCAAGTGCAGAGAGAGTGCCCTGCCTATCACTGCAGCTGAAACCCAAGCGGATTGTCTGGGGGCAGGCATCTGAACTGCCAGCACCATCCACCAGCAAGAACTTCTCAGGGAGAATAGGGAGAGAGTGCTGCAGTTTGGGGGTCATTGCAGCTCCTGCAAATTGGGAGCAGTCTATGGTTTGTCTTCAGGCCCCTACCACCAATTAAAGCCTCTCAGGTCAAAACATAGGGAGAAAGTCCTGTAATTTGGTGTTACCACAGCCCCAGGAAATGAACTAAGGGCAGGCATCTAGTCTGACTGCTGACACTGACACTATTCAACTATAAGCCCATGGTGGCCACAGACAGGCTCCTTAAAAGCCTTGGATCTAAGCCCTGACCACAACAGGCAAAGTGGGCCACTGCAGCCAACTGGACAGAAGACAAACAGGACTGAGCCAGAAAAGTAAGGCACACACAACCTGCATATGACACACCCATAAAGTGCCTGGCTCTGATGAACAGGGGACATTGCACTATAAGGCACCACAGGAATGCTTCTCCTTCAAGCCACTACTTTCACAATCAGGAAATGTAGCTGATTTTCTAACACATAGAAACACTGAAAGTTATTCAGAGTAAGGAGACAGAGGAATATGCTCCCAAATGAAAAAACAGGACAAAATCAAACAAAAGAGCTAAATGAAACAGAAGCAATATGCCCGATAAAGAATTCAAAGTAGTAGTCATAAAGATACTCACTGGATTTGAGAAAACAGTGAAATATCTCACTAAGACCTTCAACAAAGAGATGGAAAATATAAGCGCCTACCCAGAATGAAGAACTTAATAGCTAAAATTAAGAATATAATAGAAGCAATCAGTAGCAGATTAGAGGACACAGAAGAATGGATCAGCAAGCTCAAAGAGTAATGAAAAACAAGCTGAACAACAACAAAAAAAGTAAAAAATGACAGTAGTTTAAGGGAACTCAATGACATCATCATGCATAATAACATTTGTATAATACAGATATCAGGAGGAGGAGAAAGAATAGGGGGCAGAAAAATTATTTGAAGAAATAATACCTGAAAACTTCCCCTAATTGGGGAAAGACAGACATGTAGATCCAGGAGGCACAGAGAACTCCCAACAATATCAAATTAAGGAGGTGCACACGAAGAGATAATTAAAATGATAAAATGTAGTAATAGAGAATTTTAAAAGAAAATAAAATAGTCAATTATAAGAGAAACTCCACCAAGTCTATCACTTGATTTTTCAGCAGGAACTTTGCAGGCCAAAAAGGTGTGGCATGATATATTCAAAGTGCTAAAAGGAAAAAAAATCTGCAACCAAGAATACTCAACCATCAAGAGTGTCATTCAGAGTAGAAGGAGAGACAAAGAGTTTCCAGACAAAAGGAGTTCAACACCATTAAACCAGCCTTTACAAGAAATATTAAGGTAATTCTTTGAGTAAAAATGATGGCCATAATCAGGGGTAAGAAAATTAAGAAAGGAAAAAATTTCACAAGTAATTACAAACATAATAAAGTAGATTAATCACTTATAAAACCAGTATAGAAGTTAAGACATAAAGCAGTAAAATCAATTATATCTATAAAAATCAGGAGAGTCACATAATGAAATGATGTAGAACATAACAACATATACATAACACACGGAGGCAGGGGAGTAAAAATTTAGTGTTTCTAGAATGGATTCAAACTTAAGCCACCATCAACTTAATATGGACTTTTATATGCCTAAGATGTTATATGCGAGCCTAATGGAACCACAAATCAAAAACCTATAATACACACACAAAAAATAAAGAGAAAAAAATCTAATTGTTGTCACTATATAAAACCATCAAACCACAAGGGAAGAGAGTAAAAGAACAAAGGAACAAAGAAAAACTAGAAAACAACCATAAAACAAGTAACAGAATGGCAATAAACTTTGAATGTAAATGGACTCAACGCTCCAATTGAAAAATATAGGGTGACTGAATGAAGAAAAAAAAAAAAAAGGATCCATCTATATGCCGCCTATAAGAGACTCATTTCAGACCTAAAGACACATACAGGTTACAAGTAAAGGGGGTAAAAAACATTTACCAGACAAATGGAAGTAAAAAGAAAGCTGGGGTAGCAATTCTTCAATTGAACAAAATAGACTTTAAATAAAGACTGTAACAACAAAGAAGGACACTGCATAATGATAAAGAGAAAAATCTAACAAGAGAATATAATAATTATAAATACTTATGACTTATGTGTCCTGCATGGGACTGCCTAAATACATAAAATAACTATTAATAGACATAAACAATTCAACAGCAATACAATAATAGCAGTGTAGTGCAATACTCCACTATCAATGGATAGATCATCTAGACAGAAAATAGACGAGGAAAGAGTGGTTTTGAGTGGTACATTGAACCAGATGGACCTAACAAGCAGAACAGTTAAAAAACAGTGCAATACATATGGTTTTCAAGAGCATATGGAACATTCCCCAGTCTAGATGACATATTAGGCCACAAAACAAGTCTCAATATATTCAAAAAGGCTGAAATCCTACTAGGAATCTTTCTGGATCAGAACAGAATGAAACTAGAAATCAGTCACAAGAAAAAAAATTACAAAGATATACACACACACACACACACACACACACACAATAACATGCCACTAAACAATGAGTGGGTCAACCAAGAAATCAAAAATGAAATAAAAAAATACATCAAGACAAATGAAAATGAAAAGATCCGAACTCTTTGAGATGCAGCAAAAGCTTTTCTAAGATTATAGCAATACAGGCCTACCTCAAGAAGCAAGAAAAATATCAATCTAACCTTACATCTAAAAGAGCTATACAAAGAAGAAAATATATAGCCCAAAGCCAGTAGAAGGGAGGGAATAATAATAATTAGAGCAGAAATAAATGAATACAAAACAATAAAATAGATCAATGAAACCAGGGGCTCATTCTTTGAAAATATCAACAATACTGAGAAAACTTTAGCCAGATTCCAAAAAGAAAAAAAAAGGGGGGGGGGAGAAAAGAGAAGACTCAAATAAGTCAGAAATAAAGGAAAAGAAATAACCTGATACCACAGAAGTCCAAAGATTATAAGAGAATACTAAGAAAAAGTATAAGCCAAGAAATTGGACCATCTAAAAGTTACAGATAAATTTCTGGACCAAATAATCTTCTAAAACCGCATCAGAAATAAAAAGTATATTTGAACAGACTAGTTACTAGCAATGAAATCCAATCAGTAATCAAAGAACTTCCAACAAACCATAGTCCAAGAGGGCTTCATAGGTCAATTTTCCCTAATATTTGAAGAAGAGTTAATATCTATTCTTCTCAAACTAATTTAAAATAAAAGGATGGAAAACTTCCCAATCCATTCTATGAGGTGAGCATTACCCTGATGCCAAAACCAGATAAAAACACTACAAAAAGGAAAAGTAGAGACCGATATCTCTGATGAGCACAGATACAAAAACTCTCAACAAAATATTAGGAAACCTAATCTAACAGTACATTTAAAAAATCATTTACCATGATCAACTGGCATTTATTCCAGAGATAAAGGGGTGGTTCAGTATTGCAAATTAGCCAACATGGTATGTCACATTAAGAAGAGAAAGGATAAAAGCCATATGATCATCTCAATAGATACAGAGAAAATATTTGACAAATACACAGGAAAAACTCTCAACAAAGTATGTTTAAAGAATATATACCTCAAAATAATAAAGACCATATATGAAAAATCCATAGTTAACGTTAGACTCAGTGGTGAAAAACTGAGAGCTTGTCTTCTAATATTAAGATAAGACAAGGAAGTCCACTCTCAGCATTTTTATTCAACATAGTACTGGAAGCCACAGCAATCAGACAAAAAGAAATAAAAGGCATTCAAATTCATCTGAAAGAAGTAAAAATTTCACTATTTGCAGATGATATAACACTTTATGTATAAAACCCTGAAGATGCTACCAAAAAGCTACTGAAACTGATAAATGAATTAAGTCACAGAATATAAAACAAATATTCAGAAATCTGTTGTATATCTATACAGATAATGAAGTAGCATAAAGAGAAATTAGGAAAATAATCCCAGTTCATTCAGCAAAAAGAATGCCTAGGTATAAATTTAACTAAGGGGGCTAACGACCTGTACTCCAAAAACTATGAAACATTGATGAAATTGTAGATGATACAAACAGAAATATATTCTATGCTCATAAATTGGAAGATCCAATATTGTTAAAATTTCCATATTACCCATAGCAATCTACAGATTTAATGCCATCTTTTTTCAAAGTAGCAACATTTTTAACAGAAGTAGGACAAATATCCTACAATTTGCATGGAACCATAAACAACTATGAACAGCAAAAGTAATCTTGAGGAAGAAAAATATAACTGGAGGTATCCCAAACCCGGGTTTCATGATATACTATAAAAATACAGTAATCAAAACAATATAGCCCTGGCACAAAAAAAGACATATAGGTTAACAGAAAAGAATAACGAGCCCAGAAATAAACCCACACTTACATGGTTATTTAATCTGTGACAAAGGAGATAAGAATATATGATAAGAAAAACCGTTCAACAAATGGTGCTGGGAAAACTGGACTGCTATGTGTAATATAATGAAATTGGACCTAAATGTGAGACCTGGAACCATAAGAGTCCTTTAAAAAAAAAAAAAAAAAAGCAGTAATTTCTTTGATCTAGGCCATAGAAACATTTTTTGTTATTTTTTTGGTTTTGTTTTGTTTTGTTTTAAGATACAGCTCTTTTGACAAGGAAAGCAAGCAAAATTAAACTATGGATGACACCAAAATAAAATGTCTTAGCACAGGGAAGGAAATCATCAACAAAATGACAAAGCAAACTACTGAACTGGAGAAAAAGTTTACAAATGATATATCCAGAAGGGGTTATGACACAAACTACATAAACAACTTTTACTAATCAACACACACATAATGGTCCAACTAAAGATGAACAGAGGATGTGAACTTTTTTCCAAAGAGACACAGACATGTCCTGCAGACATATGAAAAGATGTTCAGCATTACTAATCATAAGGGAAATATAAATGAAAACAAGTGGTCTATCACCTCATACCTGTCAGAGTGGCTAAAATAAAAAACACAATGTATTTAATCATTGCTGGTGATGATGTGGAGGAAAAAGCTCTCATGCACTGTTGGTGGGAATGGAAACTGGTGTAGCCATTTTAGAAGACTGTATGGAGGGTTCTCAAAATATTAAAAATAGAATTACTGTATGATTCAGTAATCCCACTACTGGGTATTTGAAAACAAAAACATTAATTCAAAAAAATATATCACCCCCCATTTTATTATAGCATTATTCACAATTGCCAAATATGGAAGCAATCCAAATGTCCTTTGATAGATGAATTGATAAAGAAGTGGTTATATATAAAATGGAAAGAATGAAATCTTGTCATTTTCAACAACATGGATAGATATAGAAAGCGTAATACTAAGTGAAATAAGTCAATCAAAGAAAGAAAATACCATATGATTTCACTTACAATGGAGAAGTTAAGAAACGAATAAGAAAATAGAGAACAAGAAAAAAAAAATCTCTGAAATATAGTGAGGAACCTGGTGGTTGCCAGAGTAGGTGAGTGGGGGGTTGGGTGAAACAAAGGGGATTAAGAGGTACAAACTAATAGTTACAAAATAAGTCAGGGAGATAAGATGTATAGCATAGGGAATATAGTCTGTAAGATGGTAAAAACACTTTAGTGACAGATGATTATATTTATTGTGGTGAGCACTGAGTAATACAGAATTTTGAATCACTATATGGTATACCTGAAACTAATTTAACACTGTATGGTAATTATACTTGAATTAAAAAAAGTTTTAAGTTAATTTTAATGTAAGGATAGTATACCACAGCAGATATGATGAGAATTCTCATAAAGAAAATTAATCAACATGGAAATCTTAGCCACTTTCTGTATTTTTTAGAAAACATGGTTTTAAATTCTCTGGTTTTCATTTTTATTTAAAATATGAGAATCCCCTTACCAATTTCCACAAAAATCCTACTGCTGTTTTAATTGGAATTGGTTGAGACTATAAATCAATTTGAATAAAATAACATCATAAAAATACTGAGTTTTCAAAAACAATGAACAAAGGCATACCTCACTGTTAATTTAGAACTTTAATTTCTCTCAGCAATGTTTCCACTGTGGAAATTTTCCCACATCTTTTGTAGAATTATCCATAAATATAAATAAATATATATGATCCATAAATATGTATTTATATATAAATATATTAAATCCATAAACATATAAATATAAATGTGTATTTGATGCTCTTATGTTTAAAATTTTTATTTTCTAATTATCTGTTGCTCATATATAAATGCAATTGATTTTTGTATATTGGGAATGTGTCCTGCAATCTTGCTATGTTCACTCATTAGTTTTAATAGGCTTTTTCTAGATTTCTTAGAATTATTTTTTGTGCAGGGAAAAATTTTAAATATCTTCTCTTCAGAAAATCAGTTAAGAAGATGAAAAAATCAAACCACCTACTGAGAGACAATGTTTGTAACACATATCTGACACAGGACTTGTATCCAAAGGTATAAAGCATTTTTACAACTACTTAACAACCACCACCACCATAATAATAGTAATAAAAAAACAATTGCAAGTAGACTAAAGTTTGAAACAGATGCTTAATGATGTAAGATATATGAACCACAAGCAGATGAAAAGCTGTTCCACGTTATTAGTTATCAAAGAAATGCAAATTAAAATCTCAATGACAGTACACACAATTGACTAAAATTAAAAATCCTAAAATCACAAGATTTGGCAAGGTTGTGGAGACATCAGAATTCTTATATATTGCTAAGGGTTTTGTAAAATGGTACAACCACTAAGGGGAACTCTTCAGCAATTTCTTTCTCTTATGTATTAACCTAAAAGAAATGGAAATGTACACCCTCTGAAATACTTATATAGAAATGTTCATAGCAGCTTTATTCATAGTAGCCCCAAATGGGAGACAACCTAATCATCAAATCATGTCCATCAAATCATGGACATGGTAAATGCATACAAAGAAACATTCAGTAAAAAGGAACAAACTATTGATAATCGCAATAACATAGATCTTAGGTTACTTTGGATATCTCTTCTAAGTAGATAGATTTTTTTCCAATTCAGTAAGATAATCCTTGCTAGAAAACTGGACATTTCAGTTAGTGCGTTTATTTCAGTGTTTGGTAAAATAATAGTTGTTTTTAAGTTCTGTGTTTTGGTGGTATTTAAAAACACTGACCCGTGGTAGACTGATTACATTTGAATCTTGCCTTCTCTTGCCTTTTCTCATGGATAATCATTTTCTCTCTCACTGCCTAAGGACTGTACCTATAAAATGGGATGGTGATAATAGGTATCTCAAAAGAGTATTGTAATAAATCAGCTGGTATAAACATGTTTCAAACATTAGCAATTCAAAGCAGTATTTAAGACTTGGTTATAAGTATGACTGAACCTGATGTATGTCCCACTCCCCCTGCTTGTGTTCCCTCTCTCGCTGTGTCTCTGTCAAATAAACAATATCTTAATAAAAAATAAAAATAAATATTTTTACTTCTTAAATCCAAAGACCCTAAAATGTTTTTAATCACCCTTTTCAGAGTACACTTACAGTTGTCTAATTTTTAAAATGTGTAGCTTGTGTTAAAACCCACAAATAAACATTATTTAATATTTTATAAAATCAAAATATATATATAGGTTTATCTTTTTTTTTTCCAGCGTAACAGTATTCATTATTTTTGCACCACACCCAGTGCTCCATGCAATCTGTGCCCTCTACAATACCCACCACCTGGATTGCCCAACCTCCCACCCCTTCAAAACCCTCAGATTGTTTTTCAGAGTCCATAGTCTCTCATGGTTCACCTCCCCTTCCAATTTTCCTCAACTCCCTTCTCCTCTCCATCTCCCCTTGTCCTCCATGCTATTTGTTATGCTCCACAAATAAGTGAAACCATATGATAATTGACTTTCTCTGCTTGACTTATTTCACTCAGCATAATCTCTTCCAGTCCCGTCCATGCTGATACAAAATTTGGGTATTCATCCTTTCTGATGGAGGCATAATACTCCATAGTGTATATGGACCACATCTTCCTTATCCATTCGTCCGTTGAAGGGCATCTTGGTTCTTTCCACAGTTTGGCGACCGTGGCCATTGCTGCTATAAACATTGGGGTACAGATGGCCCTTCTTTTCACTACATCTATATCTTTGGGGTAAATACCCAATAGTGCAATGGCAGGGTCATAGGGAAGCTCTATGTTTAATTTCTTGAGGAATCTCCACACTGTTCTCCAAAGAGGCTGCACCAACTTGCATTCCCACCAACAGTGGAAGAGGGTTCCCCTTTCTCCACATCCTCTCTAACACATGTTGTTTCCTGTCTTGCTAATTTTGGCCATTCTAACTGGTGTACATTTGATGTAAGGTGATATCTCAATGTGGTTTTAATTTGAATCTCCCTGATGGCTAGTGATGATGAACATTTTTTCATGTGTCTGATAGCCATTTGTATGTCTTCTTTGGAGAAGTGTCTATTCTTATCTTCTGCCCATTTTTTGATATGATTGTCTGTTTTGTGTGTGTTGAGTTTGAGGAGTTCTTTATAGATCCTGGATATCAGCCTTTTGTCTGTACTGTCATTTGCAAATATCTTATCCCATTCTGTGGGTTGCCTCTTTGTTTTGTTGACTGTTTCCTTTGCTGTGCAGAAGCTTTTGATCTTGATGAAGTCCCAAAAGTTAATTTTCGCTTTTGTTTCCTTTGCCTTTGGAGACATATCTTGAAAGAAGTTGCTGTGGCTCATATTGAAGAGGTTACTGCCTATGTTCTCCTCTAGGATTCTGATGGATTCCTGTCTCACGTTGAGATCTTTTATCCATTTTGAGTTTATCTTTGTGTACGATGTAAGAGAATGGTCGAGTTTCATTCTTCTGCATATAGCTGTCCAGTTTTCCCAGCACCATTTATTGAAGAGACTGTCTTTTTTCCACTGTATGGTTTATACTCCTTACTCTCCCTTCTTTGATGGATTTCAGACCTTCCTTACAGGACCATTTTCCTTCCTTTTTGAAGCAGAAGTTATTTTGTTGAGGGTCATTTAAAAGCAAACTTGATCAGTTTTATTTATCTTTATTTTGTTTTTATTCTTGAAAATTATTTTAGCTGTGTAAATAATTCTAGATTGACTATTATTTTCTCTGAACATATGAGAACATTTCACTGTAGTCTTATGATACACTAGCTGTCAGTCTAAATTTTACCTCAGTAGCATCTGTCCTTCATCTCAGCTCCATCTGAGCACCATAGACCCAGGTTCACTTTATATTACAGTGTCCAGCTTGTATGTTGAGGGCTATATAAACAGTATAGATTCAGGCTCCAAACCAATAATAGGCCAGTAGATACCAAATTAATAGGGAAAATCTTCCTATTTTTCTTTCAGTGTCATTCAAGTTGAGATAGCAGTTAAGAAGATTGATTATTGATTTCCCATTTCCCAGGGTTCTGGCTGTATGGAGGTGGTCTCAGATCATAGACTTTGGGCCACAGGGCTCTCCCTCAGGATATCTTATGGTCCTAGAAAATCTAGTGGCTCCATAATCACTTCTCTATGTTTTTGCTCCTGCTTAGCTCCTAGCCATGCAGATTTTCATGAGATTTACCCATTGCTTTAAAAGTTATGTGTGTTAATTTGTGTATTCCTATTGAACAGTTTTATTTGTTGTGTAGCATGATCTCGAATCATTTAATCCCACATTCCATCCATTTCAACTTATTAGGTTTGAGGGGAAATACTAACAAGTAAGTATATGTGGCTGGCCTTGAAAACCATGTTTCTAACTTGGGAGTTAGTGTATCAATTACATAACAGAAAAAAGAGCACATCATAATTTCTTTGTCTTAGAGGTGTTCTGAAAATAACAAAATCTCCCATTCATCCCCTGTGTATCCATGAGGCAAGACAGATGGTGTGAAAATTATTTAAATATTGTAATATACCAGAATTTGAACAAAAAACTCTTTTCATATAGAAAACACAGTAAAAATAAATTTTCATTTAGATGTTGAGAAAAGTACATTGTTTCCTTCATGTTCTGACTGAGATACTCTTTTCCTTTTGTCTAAAATGGAATTGAGGGGCACCTGGGTGGCTCAGATGGTCATGATCCCAGGGTCCTGGAATCAATTCCTGCATTGGGCTTCTTACTCCATGGGGAGCCTGATTCTCTGTCTACCTGCCATTCCCCCTGCTTGTGCTCTCTCTGTGACAAATAAATAAAAATCTTAAAAAAAAAAAGCTATTGACAGCTGCCTTTTTATTTTCTGATACTTAAAAAACTATTGACATCTTTTAGCCTAATGACCCAGCAAAAATATCAAAGGTCTTCTAAAGGACATCAAACATATTTCTTAAATCTCATTTGCCATCACCCCAAAATCACATTTTTACTTTGTACTGTATTCTACACCAAGGGGTGATCATGCAGATTGCATCTAATCTGGGCCCTCTTGGATACTCTTTTCTGTTTAGATTTGACCACTTTTCAAATTTAGTAGTCACTTGATCATCCAAAGACTTGCACTGTATCAGCATTCCATTCTATGCCACCAGTGATAATCTGACTACTCAAAATGCTGCTGCATGCCACGAACTGTCATTTTTCAAAATCTCATCAGGAAGGACATCATCCATATGTTTACTTAATATATGAGTAACATAGATCCAGAGTTCCATCTTGGGTACAGCAACTGTTGGTACCATAAACTTGTCATTTGGGGTGAGAGGAGACAAGATTCACTCAAAGAGTTTGAAGACAGATAATAAAGAGACTACTAACAGAAGAGAGGCAGGGTTAGAGGAACAAACAAGGGATGGATTTCAAGTCACCCAGAGACAGTAACAGTTAACACTTCTTGTGCTAAAGGGGCTACATGTGGAAATGGTTTTACTACTGAAGTCCCAGGAGGCTAGGATTGTGAAAAGAGGCTATCCAGGAGTAGCTGACTGTGATGAGCAATGCAGCCACCCACACAGAGAAACAATGGTGAGGTACATTAGAGAGAGAAGACAGAGCATGATCTAGCTCTACTTCCAATGGTGATTACAAATATTATGGGCTGATATTGCTTTAGGCTGTGCTGGGGAACTTACAGAAATCGAAAAGTTTTATATTTTGAAATCTCAACTCAAGGCACAGGTAGAAAAGCCCCCAAACTACTCTGATGACCTTAAAAGATACCTTGCATATCCAAAAGTCAGCTACCCATAGGATAAGTACCTAAAATTAATTTCATGGATTGCATAATGGTAGTATATGTTCAATGCATAATTTCACTGACTCTACTTGGATGGAGTTAGGCAACTGATTGAGAAGGAAAGGGACCCTTAATATGGCATACTGAGTTGAAGACAAGAAACTTGGGCCCTCAAATCCTTTGACTTGAGCCCTGATAGTCCTATGCTGGCAGAATGAGTGCTGTCTTTGTGTTTAAAGCATCCTTGGTTTGAAGACAAGTTCTGGGAAGAGATAATGTGGACATTAATGGAACTAAAAGATCTTGAAAACATACTAGAAGAGAGCTGGAAATCATGAATAAAAATAATTCTAAGGTTTCCTTGGTCTTCCCTCTAACTTTGAATCTGTTTATTTCTACTTTAAGTTCTGTCAAATTTTGCTTCATGTGCTTTGAAGCTATTATTTGGTGTATACACAGTTAAGATAGTGATGTCCTCTATCATGATGAACTATTAGTTTTATGATGAAATATCTTTATCTGGTAAAATTTTTTTAATGTTAATGTTTAATATACTCATACCTTCTTTATGATTAGTGTTTAGGTAATACATTTTTACTTTTCTACAAGAACTTTCCACTGATTTATGCTTTTATGTTAATATTTATAAATTTTTATATGATTTTAAAATTTATAAATATTTATATATATTTAATGGTTTCTTTTATGCAGAATGTTGTCTGCTCTTCCTTTTACATCTGGTCTGAAAAATCTCTGCTTTTGATTGTAGTGTTTAGACCATTTATCTTTAATTTTTTAAATGAGAAAGGTATTTTATATTTCCTCCAAAGTAACATCCTGGTACTTTTTTTCCTCTTTGTAAATCCAAGTTTCTTTTTGGTAGCATTTTTCTTTACCCCAAAGAACTTTTTTACGGTTCTTTTAGTGCAGGTTTGCTAGTGACAAATTATTCCAGGTTTTGTTCCTGAAAAAAGTCTTTACTTCACCATCATTTTTGAAGGATGGTACTTCTGCTCGCTAGATATATATAGTTGCAGTTTGACCTTTTTTTTTTTTTTTTAAATGTTGTTTCATTATCTTTTGTCTGGCTTTCTTTCTATTGAGAAGTTGGTCTTTGTTCCCCGGTGTGTATTTTGTCTTTTTTTTTTCTTTAGGTGCTTTAAAGTTTTTCTCTTTATCACTGGTTTACAAAAATTTCATCTTGTGATGACTTACAGTGTTTTCATGTGGTTTTTCCTGATTTTAGTTTGCTGAGTTTGTTAGATTAGGGAGTTTATGATATTCATTAAACCAGCAAAATATATAGTCTTTATTTGGTAAATATTTTTCTTCCCAACCCACTTCCCTCTGGGATCCTACCGACATGTGTTATAGGATTTCTGTTTTGTTACTATTTTTAGTCCCTCCCACAATATATTCATTTTTAATAATTTCTGTTGTGATATCTTCATATTTTTACATTTTCCCATAGTTTTTAATCTGCTTTTAAACCTAGTCAGCGAACTTTTTAACTTAGATATTACATTCTTTAGCTCTTAAGTTCCATTTATTTTTTGTTTTTTTAATAGCTTCCATTTCTTTCTTTTTTTTTTTTTCATTTCTCTTTTGTCATGTTTTTCTTTAATTCTTATATCACATTTGAAATACCTACCTTAAGGCTCTTATCCACAAATTCCATAGTATCTGTATTTTCCATATCTGTTTCTGTTGACTGATTTTAACCTAGTTATGAGTCATATTTTTTGTTTATTCCTTTATCTGCCTAACAAGTTTGATTAAATGCTATGATTTATTAATCGTACACTATTGAGTCTGAATTTTGTGGCCTGCCTGCCCTCCCTCACTCCTTCCTTCCTTCCTTTTCTAAAGAGCCAGAGAGAACACATGAGCAGTGGGGCAGGGGAGGAAAGGGAGAGAGAAAATCTTTAGCAGACTCCATACCCAGTGTGGAGCCTGTCGTGAGGCGCAATCTCACAACCCTGAGATGATGATCTGAGCCAAACTCAAGAGTCAGACACTTAACCAACTGAGCCAATCAGGTGTCCTTTGTCTTCCTGTAAAGTGTTCAGATTATTTTAGCAACTGTTTAAATGACATGTAGATCAGCTTGATTGTTTGAAAGCTAGTTTTCAAATTTTCTTAGGTAGGTTTAGATCTTCATTCCTTAGTATTCCATCAATAATTATGTTACATGGTAAAGGGGCTTTGCAGATATAACTGATGTTATTAATCAGTTGACCTTTAGATAGGAAGGTTATCCTAGATATTCTATGTGAGCTTGAAGTAATCACCTAAACCCTTTAAAAGAAGAAGGGAAAAATATGAAAGATTATAAGAAAGATTGAATTTGCCATTATTGGCCTTTAATATGAAGAAACCCACAAGCCAAGGAATGTGGAAGCCCTCCAGCAACTGAGGATAGTCCCCATCCAATAATCAGCATAGAAACAGAGACCTCCTTCTACAACATGGAGCTGAAATCTGCCAAAATTTAAATGAGCCTGGAAACAGATTTTCCCCCAGAGCCTCCAAATAAGAGCACAGATGAGTGGGCAAAGCAGAGAATCTGGTTAAGCCACACCATACCCTCACTTGTGATCCATAGAAACTATAGAAGCTATGAGATAAGAAATGGGTATTACATTAAGCTGTTAAGTCTGTAAAACAAACAAACAAACCTAGTATATGCCCTCAGGGACAATTAATTTCAACATGTTCTATGGATCATTCTCATTTACCATCACCATGACATAAACATAAACATACTCACATGCACACACACATTCATGCAATCTTAGAGTTTTGCAGTTTGCGGTCCTTTAGATTAGAAGAGGCTCTCTCTCTGCTTTTAAAGCTTTTGGTTCTCAGCATTGTCCCTGAGCCTTGGTATTTGTATCATTTTACATGTATGTTCTCTACTGTCAGTCACCCTCAGCATTTTCCTGTTTTACTCTTTTTCTCTTTTCCCTACTTGTATCTCCTTCCCCTGATGCTTTCCACAGTCCCTTGATTTTCTTTGAATCAACACATGTATATTTTTCTTCTCAGCAAGTCAAGAAAACATACTGCATTTTGTGAGGTGTTTAGACTTTCATTGCATATGTACTACAAAGTGGCATGTGAATAAGTTAACAGAAAAATTCATTATTAGTAGTGCATGGTGCTTGAGATCAAAGAAAATTTGCCTTCTGGAAAACTGAATTATTATCTTATTTGGTTTTTAGAATTAGGTTTGATATGGTTTTGTATATTTTGTTACCATTAAGAGAAGTGGTTTTAAGTGCTTTGTTAAAAGAATCATAATGCATCAATCTGCATGTTTATGTAAACTGAATATACTTTTTTTTTTCTATTTAGATTACTCCATCTCATAAGCCATAAGGTTGAGAGTCACTGTAGGTTCCATTCTGTCCTTCACATCTAAGGACTAGTCCATAAATGAGGGCAGTTCATGTTTTCCTACATCTTTACTTTTGATGTTAAGGAGGAGAAATAGATTTGATTATTGGAAGCTATATAATTAGCTGCTATACAAAGAACAAAAAAACAACAAAAACCCTAGAACTTCTAACCATGTACACTTTACAGAGGTCTAACTTGTTCTTTAGAAAAAAATATTTTTCCTTTCACTAGCATTTGCTGACTAGAGACTTGGTGGGACTATCACAGGAAGTATGCGGACTTCAAATGATTGAAGAGTCCATTCCAAACATGGGCATTTCTAGTTCTAGTTCAACCCCACTGCTTACCCGGCTATGATGAATAGCCTTCCAAGAACACCCTGAGTGCTCTCAGAGCATGTTTGTTCATTTGTGGATCCTTATACTGGTACAGTCCCTCACAAAGAGCAGGTCCTCAGGAAATAGTTCTGAATAAACTGAATAAATTTTTAGGCCCACCCCCACCCCCGATTTGCTGTTTAGAGAATATTTTGCATCTCCTGACTTGAATCAGTTTGGTAAACAGGAACATTTTAACTTTTTTTTTTAAAGACTTTATTTATTTAGTTATTTGTCAGAGAGAGAAACAGCAAGAGAGGCAACACAAGCAGGGGAGTGGGGGAGGGAGAAGCAGGCTTCCAGCTGAGCAGGGAGCCCAGTGCGGAGCTCAATCCCAGGACCCCAAGATCATGACCTGAGCTGAAGGCAGACACTTAAGGACTGAGCCACCCAGGCACCCCGGTATTTTTACATTTTAATAGAATCTGATCTTCAGATTCAGTGCCCCCCCCCCCCGAAATAATGGTCACAACATTTTCTTCACGAGGAATACTACCCCCCTTTTTTTCCCCCTACAAAATGAGTCTTTGAATTTATAACACAATTAATGTATGGTTGAAGTTTATGCTTTTTTAAAAAACTGATTTATTTGAAACTTGTGATCATTTGGCTAAAGTTTGTAGTTGGAGCAATCATGAACTAATATAGTGTGAAGGAGCTTATAAAATGTAACCCTATGAGATAAAATATTTTTATTAAAACTAGATGAAGTCAAAGATATTTGATGTTTTCATTCTCTAAAGAAAAAAAAGTTTATTGACATCCATAGACCTAAAATGTAGTCTCTTAGGTTATCAAAAAAGCCTATTTTAATACACTTTGAAATATTTTATCTACCCAATATTTATTCTTTTGTGAGACTAACTCTGCCGAGAGTCATCTTCTTTCATGAAAATAACTCAGCAAAGAGTCAATTTTCCTTCCTGTCAACAGTTAAATATTGGTAGCCATAGCTTTAATGAGTTGCATTCAGCTGGTTGTGTTTATGAAGGTAACCTATGAGGTTAAAAAAAGAACAGAATATATGAATAGTATTTAAAAGATACCACTAACAAAATCACTGACATATTTTAAAAATAGTATATAACAATGCTAAATAGTTTATTACACCCTAATATTTAAATTTATTATTAGTTAAAAAGTAAATCTGTTAATGTTTTTCCCACAAATTCATTATTACATTGAATTCCTCTCACTTAAGCATAGCTTAGCTGTGTTATTAATATATTGGGCAAGTGCAGGGGGTAGTGAATAGGTAGCTCAGTCAGTTAAGCTTCAGACTCTTGGTTTTAGCTCAGGTCATGATCTCAGGGTCCTGAAATAGAGCCCCTCGATGGGCTCCATGCTCAAAGTGGAGTCTATAGGAGATTCTCTGCCTCTCCTTGTCCTTATGACCCCAGCCCCCACTCACAGTCTCTCTCTTGAATAAATAAATAAATCTTAAAAGGTATTGGAAAAGAAAATTCTCAGAAGTTATTTTATTCTAATTAATAAATGCCTATATTCTAAATTTTAATTGAGAGGGCTCCCCAGACTATGATTCAATAATTTAATTAAACAATTATATATTGAATGCCTATTGTATGTCAAGCCGTATTCTGAATATTGGAGAAACAATAAAAAAACCCTGAAAATTATATCCTCAAGAAATTATATTGTAAGGAAGGATGTAGGCAATGCACAACCCTTCACTATAATGTCAGATAGTGATAACTTAAAAGAACAATAAATAAGCATATGAGATAGAAGCAGATGGAGGCAAGTATAGAGACATGGGGGTGCCCAGGGAAGATCTAAGGAGATGCTATTTGAGTGCACAACTAGAAGGGAAGGCCAGAGCCTTCAGACTTCTGAAGAGAGACAGAGGGTCCAGGCTGGAGGAGCAGTGGATCCTCAAGCGAGTTGGTGTGTTGAAGACAAGGGAGGTGGCCAGTGTGACTAAAATAGAAGGACAACACAGGAAAGTAGAGGGATTTGAGAGCTCAGCAAGGAAGCCAGTCAGATATATATAAGTATGTCTTGCTTAGTTGTGCTTAGCTTGCTGGATTTTATTTTAAATGTGATGAGAAGTTATTGAAGACTTTTCAGCAGGGGAGCATTTACATTTTAACAGGATCATTTTGGCTGCTTTATGGGGCACAGAGCAGAAGCAAGAAGCCCAGATAAGAAGCTATTTGAGTAGCCACGCAAGAAATGATGGTGTTATGGACCAGGGTGGTCACCATGAAGGAGGTGAAAAGTGCAGATACAGGATATATCTTCCAGAAAGGAGCATGTGAGAAAAGCACAGGCTGTTCTAAAAACTGCAGAAATTCAATGTGATTGAACATGTTGAAGGGGATGAAGCTGGGTAGCCTGAGATGAAAAACCTGTGAAAGTCAGATTGGAAGAGGCTTTTCAGGGCCTGAGACAGAGTTTTGTTTTATTCTAAATACAACAAAAAGTCACTGGGAGATTTTAAAATACAAAATCACATAATCTGACTTCCATTACATGAAGATTATTGTGTCTAGTAAGTGGAGAATAGATCAGAGAGGGGAGGAATGAAAATCTGGGACCCATTTGGGAAGTTACTGCCAGAGGCTAGACAAGAGATAACGGTGGTGTGGACAGGGATGGAGATGCAAGGTGGATTTTGGAGTTTAGACTGAGAAGGGAGATGAGGTCGATGAGGAGGCCAGTCAGATGTATAAGTAGGGCTTGGTTAGTTGTGATCAACTATGATATTGGATACTGGATGTCAGAGGAGTGGAAAATGGAAGACTGAAGGATTTCTGGTTTTGATAACTGGGTTATAATAGTTCATTAAGTTATATATAAACTAAATACATGTATATACTTTTAGTGTTCTTTTTTGTTTTGTTTTGATTTTATTTTTGGCTTTGATTTAATGGGTTGTGTCATACACATGATTCTAAGCCTTTATCAATTTTTAAACAAAATTTAAGGTAACTGATACATAGTAGGCTTAAATAATATTTAATTGCACTAAACTGAAGTACTTCCTAGATAGTGTTATTTCTAAGCTATCCTCTCTGTAGTGTGAAGTTCTAAAACTTTTAAATAAATTAAGTCATGTTCTCATTTCAAACCCATCAGCAATCTTCACTGCTCTTAGCACAAGACCTAAAGACCACAGCATAGCACATAAAGTTCTTCTTCTCATTAGCTTCACTTTATAACATTTTCTTGACCCAGCCTCTCCCATTTCCTTTCATGCAATATTGCAGATATACCAAACTAATTGTGCTTTCAATTGTGGTGCTTTCTTAGTTCAGAATGCCCTACTGCCCCATATTGTTATTATTACACATTATTGATTGTCTTCTTATGAGAAGCTTCTCTATAATTTCCCAAGTGTAAGTTAGATGCCCTCCTATGGTACCGTAAACCATGTGCATTCACCTAATACAGCAGTATCTCATTGTCCTGTAATTGTCTATTTACTTTTATATTTCCCCCTTTGGACAATATGTACCTTAAAGCTACAGATTTTTTTCCCTATAATTTCAACCTTAGGATATAGTATTGTACTTGGTTCATACTAGGAGCTTATTAAATAATACAACATTACATGAATAAATGAAAATTATTATGCAGCAGAGAATAAAGTGTCTATAGAAAGTATGTAAAGTGATAAGACTACAAGGCTTGGGGGACACCACTATTTAAGGAGTGGGAAGGAACAGAAAAAATGAGGAAAAAGAAAAGGAATGACCATTAAGATGCAAGGAGAATGTGCAGTATGCTCAGACACAGTGGTCTGCGAAAGATAGAATTTTGAGAAATGAATGATAGTACTGTCAAATGTATACAAAAGTTGAGAATAATGACTACAAAATGTCCAATGGATTTGGCAATTAAAAATAAATTGATGATTTTATGAAAGCAGTTTGAGTATGTTCATGGATCCAGAAGCAGACAATGGAATACTGGATAGTAAATGGGACAGAATTGTTCGATGACAGCACAGCTTTGCTGTAACATGGCAGGAAACGCTTTGTGTTCTGTGTTATCACTGCCTGCTGTAGATGGTGAATTCTGGTAACTAATGCATGTATAATTCACTGAGTAAAAATAATGATGGATGATGCAAATTTAGATAAGCCTGCAGAAGAGACAAGAGAAAGGAAGAGATGTGGAAAAGTTCTGGAGATGCAAAATTCTCAAGTGAAGGAAGCCTGAGAGACTAGATCAAAGGGAGGTTCACTGGAACATTGGCACAGCTTTCCAATTAGAGACAGGATTCCTGACCTCGGGCCTGGCTAATGAGCTTTGAAATCCATCTTGGATTTGTGCTGTAGGTGTACATGTCCTGGGCTGCTCCCAGCCAATGCCCAGAGGCAGCAGGGAGCCTAAAGCAGTCTGTTCCTGGGAGACATGAGCTTCTTCTGGCCGACTTTGGCTCAGGGTTGCCCCAATGACCTTGATGAAACTTGCTTAGACTGAAAATTAGTTTTCAAAAAACCATCGTCTCAGATGGTTTCTCCAACCTTCTCTGACTCCTTTACCATTTTCTCCCATAGGAATTTAATAAAATCCTTGCATATTTAATCCTGCACCAATGGCTGCTTCTCAGAGGACCCAGACTAAGAGAGGGGTGAATTGCTGTGCTCTTGATGACACTGCCTCCCCCAATCATGTTTCTTCAAATGATATTTAATAAAGTGTCCACTTCTCACTAATGATCATTGAAACAGATTCTTCTTTTTGGGGGAAGGTTAAAGTGAAATGATGAGAACTGTTGAGGAATGCCATAGGTTAAGGATAGAAGCTGCTCAGAGCACAGAGTCATATGTAGATTACACAGTAATATTAAGTCCCTCATGTAAGTAAAACTATGAGTATAAGGTTTTCCTTATTAATGCTGAATATGCAATTATATCATTCAGGAGTTTTATTTTATATTCCAAAGGAAACTATGTGTTCCCTATCGTGAAATATTCTAAAAAGTAGAAGGCATATAATAATACAGTAATAAAACATAACAGTGTATAGGATTCAGCTTCAGAGATTCACAGGATATGAGAGCTATGAGGCACTTCCGTGACCACTTATTGTCATCTCCTAATTATAAATATAAGAAATGGGCAAAGGGTAAATGACTGGCTCAAGGTGTGTCGACTGTAGTCACTGAACCAGAAATAGTAGCTAGTTCTGCTCCTGTATATGACAGACAGCTGTGGTCTAGTGCTCTTTGGAACATATTAGTGAGAAACTATAGCCCATTGGGATTCCACAAGATCTAATGTACAAGAAGAAGAAATAGATGTAGATGCAGGCACATAGAACTATACTCACGTGTATTTCATGTTTTAATGATAACACATATTATTAACTGAAGGATGAGTATGTGCCTTGCCCTTACTATACAAGGATTTAGAAACCACCCCCCCCAAAACTCACCATAGGTAAATAGTAAAATTCCATTTTCACAGAAGATGAGAATGAAGTACCCAAGATTACATAGCTAAGCCTACTTTGTCCGAACTTCAAAATGGGGTCTAGCTATTGAATGTGCGGTATCTTTTAAATCTTCCTAATTTTCTATCTGAGAGACCATCTAAATTGACTTTAGATATTTATACATGCTAATTTTTTCATATACTTTGTTTATCACAAGAAAAAAATAACAGATGCATTTAATGGCTTTGGAAACATTTAAAC
The DNA here is from genome assembly GCF_010015895.1 of Lontra canadensis. Taxonomy (NCBI): domain Eukaryota; kingdom Metazoa; phylum Chordata; class Mammalia; order Carnivora; family Mustelidae; genus Lontra; species Lontra canadensis. The sequence goes on along the minus strand of NW_022631096.1, from coordinate 195,191 downwards.
AGGTGGACCTCAAGATATATGAAATGAGCATACTGCTGTTGTTTACTCATTTCCCTTCTTTCTGTTTTTACTAAAAATCCCCAAGCGATAAGAAAAATTTTTTAAAAAGGGATTTGTTCTATCATGTTCCTTATTATAAACATTTTTTTAAAGGGTTGATTTATGCAGTGATCAAAATACTACTTCTAAAAGCAAATGTTAACCAATTCTGGACAAGATCTGGGAATACACTGGACTGTCTTGCAAGTAAGCTGCTTTTGTTCAAATCAAATATGAAAATTAGTTTTCAAACTTCATTTTAATATACATTTCTGATTTGAGTGTTACCAATAAACATTAGTACCTTTTACTACAGCCTTAGTTTTCTTTCTGAAACTCCCTTGATTATATATTTCATTGAAGCATTCATTGTTATCGAGTGAAGAAAGAGTGCGGTAAGTTATCTTAGTTCCGGCTGTTCTAACAGAACATCATGGTCTGGGCGGCTTGTGAACAACAATTTGCTTCTCACAGTTCTGGCAGCTGGAAAATTTGAGATCCAGGGGCTGGCAAATTTGGTGTCTGGTGAGAATGCACTTCCATGTTCAGGCGTCACTACCTTGCTGTGTCTTTACATGGTGGAAGAGGAGGGACCTCTGGGGCTCCCTTTTATTCGGGCACTAATCCCATTCACTGATACTGTCACATTGGGGATTAGGATTTTTAACATACGAATTTGGGGATGATACAAGCATTCCATCTATAGCAATAAGATGATTTTTTTTTTTTTTGATGAAACCAACCAGGTAAAGTAAAACAAAACAAAAACTGGTTTCTATGGTGACCCACGCACTACTTTAAACAATGGAATAAGGGAAAATACGACAAGAAGCCACTGAAACTGCAGCTGCCTCAGAGTGGTTGACACAGTTGGGCAAACACAAGTGGAAATCCAGGTGGCCTCTGAGAATTCAGGGATAGAGAATTGTGACAGAGAAAGGGTGAGGGAGAGAGAGAGAGACAAGTAAAGACCACAAATTCAGGAAAGCCTCTAGCAGGTGATATGAGTAGGAGTATTTGGAAAAGAGATGCCAACCAGGCTTCCTATCCAGCTATCTACATGTAGAACTTTGTATACAATGCACTGGAATGGCTATTTGTCTGGTGTTCTGCCCCAGTCCTCCCTTTCTGTGCCGTTTTCTGTACCATATGGGCAGGATATCTGCAAACTATACTTTCCAGACTCCCTTGGGATAGATTTCCAGGAAGTTGCTGATAATGGGAGGCACTGGCAAGAGACTGGAAGATGGGAGGAAGGAAGAGCCTTATTTTCAGCAATGTTTCCTTCCTGGCAGTGCGTTTGGCAAGTGTCAGCTTGCCTTCCCGCATCAGCAGCTGTGAAGGCTCCAACAGCTCTGTCAGCCCAGCACTCCTGGACTCTTGACTCGTGCAGTGTCACAAGGAGTGTGGGCTCCTGGCTGCCATCAGCAGTGGTTTGGGGGGAGCTCTAGCAGCACAACCATGTGGACATGGGTCACACTATCTCCCTTCTGTTTCCTTAGCCCCAGGAGCAGTGATGGCATTCTACAGATACTAATGGCAGTAAATTCTGCCGTCTCTGGGGATCTTTCCTTCTTTCTCTCTTTTTCATTTTTTCTATATATTTTTCATTGCTTTCATCACCAAGTTTCTAGTCAAATCTATTTGAAATATGTAGAGTTGTTTTTCTAACTGGACATGGGTAGACACAAGCAATGAACAGTACTCCTACATCCTGCCCTCAAAAATTACCCAGAAAATTTTATGTTATTCACCAAGTGTTGTGCTGTGTCTAGGATAATGACAATATACAAAGACTAGTTTACATGAGGCCCTGGAATCTGCCATCTTATAATCTTATTATGCCAGTTTCTGTTGAGTATATAAATAGTGAGTACAAATATTACTATTTAGTAGATATGCATTTTCATATTATAAATCATTGTGTTGCTTTCTTAGTACAAATTATTTCTGTATAGAACTTATACATATATGTATATACTATGTAGTATAGCAGATGAGCTCCAGGTTGGTTGGCAGTAATATACCACAAGAACATAAAGACTTTCCTAAATATGTTTACTTGAGCCATATGTACACTGTAATTGAACAAGGTTGGACATTTACCAAGATATTCGGAGGCTTAGGTTTATTTGCTGAATACTGGAGAAGGACATGGTGAGCAACACAGAGAGGTGGTAAGAGGTACACAAATGTCCTTTGGGAGGCCAGGGACCAGTAACGAGTAGAGTGGGTCCCTGGAGAAGATGAAGGGAGAGTTGTGAAAGACAGGACACATAAACCAAACCAAACCAAACCAATCCAATACAAATGAAAAACAAGGGAACCGACCGGAAACCCAGGGGCCCTGTTTAGTTCCTCTGTGTGACTCAGTATAGACAAGTCAGTGTATAAAAGCATGGCAAAAATTATCTTTTAGTGTTGATGATAATGTTGATTTTGAATGCAAACATACTACGGATATGATTATTTGTTCAAAGATTATGTTGTAGAAAAAAAATTCTGATGTTCTTCATCAATTCGAGGTAAAGAAAACTTAGTATATTCCCCCATTCAGTTTTTGGTTGATTGAACAACTGAAGAGCAATCAGTATAAAACCCAGTTTCTAAAGCCTTCACAGCCATAATGATATTTTCAGTCTCGCTTGGATAAATTTTCATCCCAAACTGTATTCTCTTGCTTCATAGGAATGTATTAAAAGCATTTCAAAGGATTAATGAAAATAATGAAGCATGCATAACTTGAACATACATGTCTTACATTATTGTTGGTTGGCAGTCTTATTTCTGAAAACAAACAAGAGGTCCTAGGAGGAAAGTATAATTGATAGCACATTTTTAGCTATTCTACTGTTCCAGGGCCCTGCAGAAGGCAAGGTGAAGAGAAGGCAGAAAGAGTTGCTAGGGCATGGAAAATGGGACATTTTAGAAGTTGAGAGAACCTTTTCTTAACTGCCCCACATATTCCTTTCCTCCAAGCCGGCTTTCTCCTGCTAAGTCCTTCTCTAAGATCTGTATCTCTCTAATTGAAAGGATAGGAAGGAATTCTGGTTGTTACTGTCAACCTTTTTAAGGGAAAGGTAAGCAATTCAGTGAGCAAAACAGAGTTTATTCTGAAATAGCAGAGGAATTGCAATTCAGGACAAGTGAACTATGGCAAACCACAGGCAAGTCCAGAGACCAAAGGAGAAGAGTGTCCTTATGAGGAAAGGAGGAAGTGGGGAGAGGTTGTTTGAACAAAAGTTCATTGGAAGAAAATGAGAGCGCAAAATGGTGGTAGCTTTCCATTGGTTGCTAGGGAGGACAGCTTGCTGTTGCCAGGCCAGAAGGAAATCTTCCTTCTTGCTGAACTATAGAAGCTGCAGGGAGTGATAACTGCATGAAAGCCCTCCCTTCATGGTTCCTTAATCCCAATTATGACTTGGGGTTTCCTTATACATTTTCACATTACTAGTCTGTACAGGGAAAACTAGTTTGGTTCCTCAAAGTCTCAGACCTTAATCCAGAAGCATAGGAGAATGAGGAAAAGCAAAAGCCACATAAGATATCCACCTATGTCTTTCCTACATACATACCTAAGACCTTTCTTGGTATGTATTCCTTTTCACATGCTGCTCAGATTTAAAAGAAAAATTTCCTTTTTTTTTTTTTTAAGATTTTATTTACATATTTGACAGGCAGAGATCACAAGTAGGCAGAGAGAGAGAGAAAGGGAAGCAGGCCTCCGGCTGAGCAGAGAGCCTGATGCAGGACTCGATCCCAGAACCCTGGGATCATGACCTGAGCCAAAAGCAGAGGCTTTAACCCACTGAGCCACCCAGGCGCCCCCTCTTTTTTTTTTTTTTTTTAAGATTTTATTTATATATTTGTCAGAGAAAGAGAGGAAGAGAGCACAAGCAGGAGAAGCAGCAGGCAGAGGCAGAAGCAGGCTCCCTGCTGAGCAAGGAGCTTTATGTGGGACTCAGTCCCAGGATGCTGGGATCATGACCTGAGCTGAAGGCAGATGCTTAACCAACTGAGCCACCTAGGCATCCCTGAAAGGGAAATTTCAAAGGTACAACTCCTGAAGCAGGTTTGGGTGAGGGTGGAAAGCAGAGACAGGCTTTTTACTAGTTCTGCCTTGGAGGACATCAGAGACTACACTTGTTTGCTGTTTTCAGCCATCCAGCACATCTGGTCCTAAAGGCAACTTTTCTCTCTCTACGGGCTCTGATCTAAGCCTTTCCCTAGGCACCATGTTCTACAGCAGTTTGTGCTCTTAGAAGGAGAGCAATCACCATGTTTGCCCACTTGAATAACACTTCTGTCTCTCTCTTGTTAAAAGTGAGGTTCAACGTTAAAGGAGGATATTGTGATCCTTAACTCCAAGGTGACTATGTTAGCCTCTTGGCTATGGATGAACACCTCCTTTGTTTGCACACTTTACTTCCTGTATTTCACTATTCCCAAGTATTTCTCAGAACAGAAAGGTCTTGACAACCTTGATTGTGTGACGAGTCTGATAAAGGGTGATGGTCTATGTAAAGCATACATATATTTTCTATTTTGGAGGGTGTCTGAGCCCCAGTCTTGTCCTCAGAATCAGCAGTATAGCATCTCAAAAAGCCTTCAGAACCATGTCTGCCTGCCAAGGTAACTCACAGTATATGTCTCCCATTTGTTATTCAGATAGTCAGTTCTACTTGCAATTGCTATTTACTGATTCCCATCTGTTAGAGGTTTTTCTTGTACCCAATGGCAGTTGAAGCAGATTGGGAATGTAACAGAAAATGTTTTCTTGGCACAGAAAAGGAGTATTAGTTTTAATTGACAAGGTGTAACATTTATGAGATAAAAATTAATTTTAGCCATCTCATTTATTTTACTTCAGTCTATACAAGACAGTTCTTGGCATTTAGGTGTATATAGAGTAACCTTAGGAAATTTTAGAAATGGCAGAAAAAGAACACTGAGGAAACTCATTTCAAGCTTGCTGACTTAAAAACTTTCAGGGAAATAGCAGATTTGGAGACTGGGGAGGGAGAATTAGGGTGGAGGTAGAAATTCTTAGTGTCTTATGTACTACTATAATTATTATTTTTTTTTTAGAAAATAAAGGAGTGTTATTATTTTAGAAAAACAATTTCCCCTGCTCAGCAATGATAAATAAATCATTTTATTACAAATGAGCCTGAAGTCAGTGCTCTCAAATGAAGGAAAAAAAAAATCAATCCCGTTTCTCCTTAAGAATGATCATATATTTGATGAGTATCTTTCATCTGATAATGATTTTTTAAATCTTATTTCTTGATACCCTCATGAGCAATAGAATATATTGAACAGTAAAATGCTAAACAATTTTTGAGGATAATAAGTGAACTGAGGGTACCAGATTCATACTGGATTAGACTAGTTTAAAGGGATATTAGGAGGATGCCTCCCAAAAAAAGTAGTAAAAAAAAAAAAAAGTAAAGTTGAAAAGCAGTAAAAAGAAAGTAAGGTTGAAATTAACTATTCTTATCAGTGGAAAGGCACTATATTTTCCCCCAAAGGAAATAAAGTAATAGCAACATTCTCATGAGACCATTTTATTAGAGAAAAAAGGGAATACAAGAAAACATGTTCTATCCCATTTGTAACCCAGTGAGCCTCATTAAATCATTATATGATGCTAAAATGAGAAAGAAGTATCTATAATGCATCCCACATTTCAATTTTGGAAAATATTTGGTACAATTTGAAAGAACCCAAGGCTAAGGTATTACGGTACAGGAAGGATGATTTTGATCGATACTAGTAGTTTTAAGCCCCAAGGGACAAATCAAATGTCCTTTGAGAGTTTCAGTATAAGAAAACACTTACTATATATTCTACCTTCTTGTAGCAGTGTTATCCAACCATTTCCCTGCCTCCTTGAACCTTTGTCTTCAGAGAGACCATTTGCCTAGAGCTGTTAACTTATTTTTCTAATTGCTTTAGGAGTGAGGGTGACAAGAGGAGCATGAGGAAGTAGGACTGCAGGAAACCTTCTGTGCAAAGTGTCCCCTCAGAGATCACTACATTTCCAGACTAAGCAGAAAAATGCCTTTGTGTTTGCATGCTTTCACATTTTCAAAAGCAAAACTTCTTCTGCTAAAATAAGTTTTTATAAATGGCATATACAAATACAGGATTTTTTTTCCTGTCAGTTTGATTAATGCTGTTTGGACTTTTGTAAACCACCTAATAACTGACAGGGTGAGGGTAAGGGGTCAGAATGTCTACAGGGATGACCCTGCACATTCCAGACCTGGCTTCATAGAGTGCTGGCATTTAGAGAATGCCCTTTAATCTGTTTCCCATTGACCTTTCAAATCCTGTTAATTGCTTGTACAGTAAGCATTAAAAGTCAAGCCTGGCAAAATCAAGAAAGCTGAAAGGAAGACATGAAGTTTTCATTGAGAGGATGAAACAAGTAACAGGAACCATGTCAAATGTGGACCAGGTGGGGAACAGGGAACACTTGCTATGAGACAGTTCAGTAGAGAGGAAGTGGACTCCTTTGGCTTGACCCCAAGGGGAACTAAGGAGATAGTAGTCATCTCCAGAAGGAATTACTGGGACCCTTGACACCCTCAAATGTGTAACAAAGGTAAACCATCAATTCATGGGAAAACTCTTAAGAAGTTCAAATATCAGATGGTATCAGATTATTTCTAATTTATTTTTAAAGTTTCTGTATCCTATACTGAAATTTCTATTTACTTCAAAACTTATAATATTTAAAATTCTATTTAAAAATTTGAGATGAGTTTGGATTTGAATTTATAAGATGAAATCAGGCATGAGTGATTTAAAAAAAAATCACATAGCCTAATCCCTGGTATTTACCACTTAACATTTATAGTGTTCCTTCCTATAAATTGTTTTTTCAATATTCCCCATCATTAAAAGAAGATTTAGTGAATTTTCTATCAGATTATTTTGGACTTGGAGTCTGTTCCGCCAAATTTCAAAATTTGCACAAAATTAACTTTGGCTATAGAAAGTAGACAGCTATTGATAGTAAACTATTAGGAAGAAATAGAAAATTTACTGAACAGAAAATTCATTATCTTTCTTAGTAACTATATAATGAGACTGAATTAGGCCACTATCTCTTTTCTCTTGGGCAGGAAAGAATGTTTTTTCGCAATTAGTACTGCTTCCACAGTTGTCATCTGACACTTAAGTGGAGCAGAAGAGTTAGAGACAGAATCCTTAGGCTTACAAATAATTAGGAAAGTATAGACTCAAAGAGGTTAGTGGAGATTTCTCATCCTTTTGTATGAAAAAAATAAATGAGATAAGGAAAACTGGATGATAATCTTGAGAGGAAACAAAGGAAAATTTGGGAAAAATATAATCAATATCTAGTTCTGGTGATACCATGCCATATTATGTATGCAGGCTCAGCACATTTGCAGACTCTAATATTGGAGTCAAAAAGATATAATATTAACCTGATATACATGTAAAGACACATGTGTTATAACATGACAGAGTAAATAGGCTTCAACAGATTTCAGTTCCCACAGATGCTGCCATTATGTTACTCTCAACATCAAACCATACCAGGTTTGTTCTCTTGCCTTGCTATATGATTGGGCTTTAAAAATGCAAATCTGCTCTTGTTGTTCTCCTGATGAGCACCTTCTAATGGACTCCCCTATCCCCGAGGATATAGTTTATTCTAGAATAGCTCCCATGTTCTGCTCCCACCTACTGCTTTAATCTTGGTGCGCTAATTGTTGGCTCCAGCCATAAGGAAATTCTGCTCACAGTGTCCTGTGGTCTCAGGGAATTAGCATCTATAATTTTCTCATCTAACCCCTCCTTTCATGTAGCTAACAACCACCATTCCCTCAAGTCTTACCTTAAACATGGCTTTTCAGAGTTGACTAGTCCATCTTGTGTATGTTCCAGTCATGGCAGTTCTTTATTTCTTCGTAACACAAATTATATATACTTGGTGTGTGGCTTTCTACCTTTAAGCCTTTGAGTTTCATGAGGGCAGATAATAAATGTCAGCTGGATAAAGAGAGACTGTGAAGCAGCACATCCATGAGTGCCTTGCTCCTCTTCCTTGTGCCAAAGGACAAGGAGCCACTGACCCACAAGGTAAATGGCTTTATTCTTAGTGGAGAGAGGACACACAGTATGTTCTTTGGGAGGAGTATCTAAATGCTCAGAGCAATGCTACTGAAATGGAGCTCTGAAAAATTATAGCTCTCCAGATGCTACTCTCTGAAAGTTTGTTGTACATCCTCATTAATAAATAGTGAATAAAAGAAGGAGACTATTTGGGTACTGGGAAGTGTGATCTATGAAGGTTGTGATGGAAAGGCAAACTAGGACACAAGGATCTGAGCTGCCTGTGCCCCTTTCTTCTACTCCCATCCAGGCAAAAGCAAATACAAAAAAAAGAGAAGTCACATGACCTCAACTACAACTGACTCTTCTTGTCTTGAATAATTGAAAAGCAGAATAAGGAGTCTTGAGGAAGAAGAATTAAAGCCTTAGCATGTTCAGGAGGCACAGGCTACATCAGATCTCGGTGAGGCTTGCTGTGTAGGGCAGCTAAATCCTTCAAGTAGCCAGTGTTCATCTTGCTCCCACTACATGGAAGGCACTATGATCGACATTTAGACAAAGAGAGAGGAAGATGGCTATGAAAATCTCTGTCTGCAATGAGTTTCCAATTAGGTAGAGGAGAGAGCAATGTAAGGCAGTGAGCATAAGAAAAAAAGATAAAAGTCATGCTGTGATACAAGCAGACCAACATGTGGTGGAAGATCAAAGGAGGCAGGTTAATTCTGAATAAAGGGAATGGTGGAAACTTCCATGTGAACGTGCCATCTGAGGGGGATATTGTAAGGTGATGTGGAAGAGAAAAGGTAAAGGGGGGAGCAAGGGAGAACATGAGCAAAGGATACATTTTGAATTCTCTTAAAATTAAAAAAAAATAAGTTCAGGGACTAAAAGTACTCTCTTATGCTGGAACACAAAATATCTAGAGAGAAGGATCTCGAAAGAAGCTTAGAAAGGTAGATTTAGGGTGGATCATGCAAGACCACAAAACCTTGAAAATAAGACTAGAAATTTTAATGTTATACTACCAGCAATATGAAGCTAATATAGTTTTGTAGCTATGTGTGTGTTGGAAGTTTAGCTAAGCTACCTGATGGTATTGCTGCCTCAGCAACCATTTTATTGACCAAGCAGCCTGTAGTGACTTAAACCTGATACTAGCCCCTCAAGCACATGACCTAGAAGCACCTGGAGTCACCAGCCATGTAGAAGAGAGGCAGTGAGGGCAAGATGAAGCCCTCACTGATGAACATGAGGATTTGGTTAGAGATGTGAGCCTAGGCAAGAAGGCCCATTAAGTGCTTCCTATAATAGATTAAATAGGGGTTAGTGAAGACAATGATAATGTGAATACCAAAGAGGAAGTTAATATTAATCAGAGCCAGTGAGATGTGAACTCGAAAGAGAGTGATGCTGAACTTGGATTTGGTGAAGGAGAGAATGGCGGTACCATCAATTGCACCACCAAACCCCAGCAAAGAGCAGGATCAAAGATAAAGGTGATCTCTGAACAGACCCATTTCCCTCACAGTGTTTCACTTCGTGCTCCACCCCTAGATCTGGGGCTGGCACCCTCTGTCAGAATAAATGAGCACAGTGGCATAGAGTTTGTATACTCTAATCTATTATGCAAATCTCAAAGAACTAGAGAGACATTTTATTAAAAGGAAAGAAGGAAGAATACTTGCCTGATAGGAAAGTAACAAAACTGAGCTTAGACAGACTTAACATTGGTTAAAAACAGTATGCTGAAATTTTTTTGTTACTAAAGAACATTTTAAATGAGACAATATTAAAATATAGATCTCCCCAATGCAGAACAAGGGAACCACTAACCTCCTTTCTAATTAAGTGATTATATAATTTTATGAGAGCAGGTTAAATTCCACTTTTTGATATAATTGCTGGGTAATTTGAGTAGGAACCAAATATGGAGGATCTCACATAAAAAAAAGTGTTAGTATTCCCAACTCCATAATATCTGCACCAACTGATTACAGAAAATAAAACATTTTATGTATTTCTTTAAAAGAAGATAATTAATAGATGTAACAACTATTTTCAAATGAGCCAAATTTGCACCACTGGGTTTCCAATCTTTAGTTCTCTCCAGAAAGTACAATTATTCTTAGCAGTTAGTAAAAAAATCTCAAAGGATACATACAACTCTTCACTTTGATTTACAAGCTTCCTTGTTAATTAAAATAATACCAACTATGCTAACATTTGTAAATCCTTTGACAAATACCATTGTAAATGACAGATCTGGCTTAAGCACAAATAGATGGAGACTTGCCTGATTTTTAAAAGGTATTTTACAGATTTGGCCATATAATACTTAATCTATAACTGCTCATTTTATCTTGGAAAATGTTGTCTGTAAAATCCTGGAGAGAAATTACCCTGGAGTACAAATTGGCTTTGTACAGGAATAAGTTTATTGTTCCTCAGAAAAAAATGCTATTGAGGATGGAGCTCAGAAATGGCAGAAACAAACTTAGTTCTATCAGCTCTTTATCTCATCCTCCCATGCATGTGCTCTTAAATATTTTAATCTTTCTTTAGGTATAGACTTTGACTGAACTCCTTCCCAACTTCTCTTCTCTTCTCTTCTCTTGCATCCCTTCTCATACCTGGGACCTACATATCAGGGTAGTTTGATAATTTCCTTTTGCCCTAGCTATCTCTTAAACATAACCATATATATTAACTCTTGATTTTACTTTTTAAATAGTCTCCTACATTACCATGCCAGGAGTTATATTCAATATTGTATTAAAGGTTCTAAAAATGGATCTAGAAAACTGTATGTACTACATTTTGAGTGACACAGTGGGAATTTAGCAGAGAAAATTTGTATTTGTTGCTGGGTATGCTACTTTCTAGAGGTGTAATTAGATCTATTCAATCAAACTATCTTTTTATTTTATGATTCCAATATGTTTTCAAACTAATAGTATATTTGAATAGAAGTATTAAATAGCAAAGTTAATAAAAATACTAACGAACTTTCAAAACCAAGAATTGGTTCTTCAAAAATATCAACAAAACTGACAAACCTTTAGCCACACTGATGAAAAGAGGGTGGAGGACTCAAATAACTAAAATTAAATCCGTTTTTTTTTTAAGATTTTATTTATTTATTTGACAGAGATCACAAGTAGGCAGAGAGGCAGGCAGAGAGAAAGGAAGGGAAGCAGGCTCCCTGCTGAGCAGAGAGCCTGATGTGGGGCTTGATCCCAGGACTCTGGGATCATGACCTGAGCCGAAGGCAGAGGCTTTAACCCACTGAGCCACCCAGGCGCCTCTCAAATAACTAAAATTAAAAGATTTTTGAGACCTTTGGGGAAGATGACATAGTAGGAGGACCCTAAGCCTACCTTGTCCCAAGGATAGAGCTAGAGAAGAGCCATATCAAGGTAAGTTACCTAGAAAATGGCCAAAAGACAGGCAGAATAGACTCTCCACAGCTAAATGTAGAGAAGAAGCCACGTCAAATAAGGTAGAAAGGGTGGAGACTGAGTCAGGATCTAAAGGGACCCACTGGACTGTTTGCAGGAGGGAGGAACACCACAGGTATAGAAAGGGGAAAGAAACAGACCCTCATCTCAGGCACAGGAAGCCCACGTGGGAAAGACAAATCCCCATAATGTTTGGATTTGAAAACCAGAGGAGGAAGTTTCATGAGTTCTTATAATTATCAGGGTTTAAAACCTGAACTTTACAAATCATTGACCTTGTGGGAGAGCTGGGAGGGCAAGAGGGAACAGAGTCCTTGCCCTTAAAGAGATAGCACAACAAACAGCTTGTGGAAATACAGCATAGAAGCAGCAGTTTGAAAATCACCTGGTATATATCAGAAGGAGATTTGTTTATTAATCTCAGAGCATGCACTGGAGGGACAGGAATTATTAGAAGACTTCTCCAGGAACAAAGGAGCTGGTGGACACCACTCCCCTCCCCTGGTTCCCCACCTGGATATATAGACACCTACAGGAACCACCATGGTGCCAGCACTTACTACCTAGCTTGCTAACAGTGCACCTCATTGCCATGTGTTCCTGTAGACATGCCCCCACTAGCCAGGCCTCAAATCCAGGTCCCCAACCACAGCCGACTTGCACAAACCTTGCTAACACCATGTGTCCCATCCCCACATGCTTTTGTAGATCTGCTTTCTACAACCCACCATGCCTCAGTCTCCTGTGACTACAGGTCTTCTTTTACTGATGTGGACCTTCTTGACATTGACTGCCCTGGCCCTGTGTTCTCCTACAGTGTGATGTTACTGTATCTCTGGCAAATGTCTATTCTGACTCAGAAGCACAAGCACTTGTAAACACAAGGTAGCTCCGGACTGGCACATTAAAAACACAGGGACCAAAACCTACCCAGAACAGGTAACATGTCTAAAATGTCACGTTCAGGTGAACAGGGGACATTGCATTACAGGACACTACAGTACCTCTTCTTTTTAAGACCACTAATTTCAAGAGCAGGAACATAGCTGACTTTTCTAGTACATACAAACACACAGAGAATTAGAAAAAAATGAGGGGACAGAATATATGTCCCCAGTGAAAGAACAAAAAAATCACAGCAAGAGACCTAAATGAAATGCAGATAAGTAATATGCCTAATAGAGAATTTAAAGTTATTGTCATAAAAATACTCACTGTACTTGAGAAAAGAATGAAGGACTTCAGTGAGGCACTTACCAAAGAGACTGAAAACATAAAGAGGAACCAATCAGAGTTAAAGAAGTCAGTAATTGAAATTAAAAATACACTGGATGGGATAAATGATAGGCTACAGGATAAAGAACAGCTCAGTGACTTAGAGGACAAAGTAATGGGAAGCAATCAAGCTGAAGAGGAGAGAGGAAAAAAAATAATTAAAAATGAGAAGAGACTTAGGGAACTTAAAGACACCATCAAGTATAATAACATTTATATCATAGGGATCCCAGAAGAAGGAAAAAAGAAAAGGGGGCAGAAAATGTATTTGAAGATATAATAGCTGAAAACTTCCTGAATCTGGGGAAGGAAAAAGACAAACAGATGTAAGGGGCACAGAGACACCACCCCACCTGCAAAAAAAAACCACACTCAACCCAAGGAGGTCCACTCCAAGGCACATTGTAATTAAAATATCAAAGAGTAGTGATAGAGAATTTTAAAAGCAGCAAGTGAAAAGAAAATAGTTACCTAAGAGGGAAACTATAAGGCTAGAAGCTGATTTTTTAGCAGAAACTTTGCAGGCCATATGACAATGTCATGATCTATTCAAAGTGCTGAAAGCAAACAATCAAAGAAACTTGCAGCCAAGAATACTCTATCCAGGAAGGCTATCATTTAGGAGGGGGGAGGAGGGAGAGAAAGAGCTTCTTAGACAAACAAAAATTAAAGGATTTTGTGGCCACTAAACGAGCCCATAAGAAATGTTAAGGTGGATTCTTTGAGTGGAGAAGAAAGACCATAAGTAGGAGTAAGAAAAGCAGGAAGCACAAAAGCAGTAAAAATAAATATATTTATAAAAATTAGTGGTTCATAAAATAAGAGGACATACATAATGTATGTACATATATACCACATATGTACATATATACATATACCATATGTACATATGGTACATGATTCCATACACTAAAATGTGGAGGGGAGAAGAGAATAGAACAGGTTGAAAATTAAGTGACCATCAACATCATATAACTGTTCTATGCAGAAGATGTTATATACATATCAAATGGTAACAACAACAAATCAAAAAACAGCAATAGATATGCAAAAAAAATAAAGGGAAAGGGTGGGGCACCTGACTGGCTCAGTCAGAGAGTATGCAACTCTTGATCTTGGGTTCATGAGTTAAAACCCCACGTTGGGTGCAGAGATTACTTACATTTAAAAAAAACTAAAAAAATAAAAGAAAGGAATCCAAGTACAGCATTAACGAAAGCTGCAAATCATGAGGGAAGAGAGCAAGAGAAGAAAGAGAAAGCTACAAAAACAAGTAACAACATGGCAATAAACACAAATCTACCAATAATTATTTTGAATGTAAATAGACTAAGTGCTCTAAACAAAAGACATAAGGTGACTGAATGGACAAAAAAGCAAGACCCAGCTATATAGTGTCTATAAGAGACTCATTTCAGACCTAAAGACACATGCAGATTGAAAGTGAAGCAATAGAAAAGTATTCATTATGCAAATAGAAGGAAAAAGAAAGCCAAGGTAGGAGTAACTATAGCAGAGAAAATAGACTTGAAAACAAGTCTTTAAAATAGACTGTAACAACAGACAAAGAAGGACACTATATAATAATAATGGGAATAACCCGACAAGAAGATGAAACAATTATAAATATTTATACACCCAACATGGGAGGACCCAAATATTTAGAGCAACTAACTAATAACAAACATAAAGGGTATAATTGATAGTAATACAACAGTAGTAGGGGACTTTAACACTGCACTTGCATCAATGGATAGATAATCCAAACAGAAAAATCAACAACAAAACAGTGGCTTTGAATGACACATTGGATTAGATGGATCTAACAGATATATACAGAACATTCCATCCTAAAATAGCAGAATAGAGTATTTAGAAATGCACAGGAAACCTTCTCCAGAATAAACCACATGTTAGGCCACAAAAAAAGTCTCTGTAAGTTGAGTTTGAAGTCCTATCTTCCATCTGCTTCAACAACAATGCTTTAAAACTAGAAATCAACGACAATTTAAAATCTGGAAATAGTGTAATTACATGGAGGTTAAATAACATGCACTAAGCAACGAATGAATGGATCAACCAAGAAATCAAAAAGGAAATAAAAAAATACATGGAGACAAATGAAAATAAAAACACAATCTAAAATCTTTGGGATGCAGCAAAACTGGCCTGATGGAAGTTTTTAACAATACCTTGAATACTACTGGGTGTTATATGCAACTAATGAATCATTGAATACTACATCAAAAACGAATGATGTACTGTATGGTGGCTAACCTAACATAATAAAAAAAAAAAAAAAAACTAAACTAAAACAATACAAGCCTACCTCAGGAAACAAGAAAAATTCTCAAATATCCTGACCTGTACACCTAAAGAAGCCAGAAAAAGAATAACTAAAACCCAAAACCAGTAGAAGGAAGGAATAATAAATAAAACAGCAGAAATAAATGAAATATAAATGAACAAAAAACTCAATAAAAATATCAACAAAAAATCACCAAAGAATAGATCAATGAAACCAAGAGCTAGTTCTTAGAAAAAATTGACAAAATTAATAAAACTTTAGCTAGACTGATTAAAACATAAAAAAAGAAGACTCAAGAAAAATCAGAAATGAGGAGAAATAACAACACCAAAGAAATACAAAGGATTATAAGAGAATATTATGAAAAATCATATGCCAACAAACTGGACAATGTAGAATCAATAGTTAAATTCCTAGAAACATATAACCTTCCAAAAATGAATCAGGAAAAAATAGAACATTTGAGCTGTCCAGTTACTAACAATGAAATTAAATCAGTAATCAAAAACTCCCCACAAACAGAAGTTCAGAACCAAACAGCTGCACAGGTGAATTCCACCAAACATTTCAAGAAGACTTAATACCTATAGTCAAACTATCCCATGAAATAGAAGAGGAAAGAAAGCTACCAAACTCATTCTACATGGTTAGCGTTACCCTAAACCCCAAACCAGATAGACACTACAAAAAAAGAGAACTACAGGCCAATATCTCTGATAAACATAGGTGCAAAAATCCTCAACAAAATATTAACAAACCAAATCCAACTATACATTTAAAAAACATTCACCAAAATCAAATGGTATTTATTACTGGGATGTAAGTGTGGTTCAGTATTTGCTAATCAAAGAACATTATACATCACATTAACAAGAGAAATGGTAAAAACAACAAGACCATTTCACAGACATAAAGAAAGCACTTGATAAAAGTACAATATCCATTAATGATAAAAACATTCAACAAAGTAGGTTTAGAGGGGACATACCTCAACATAATAAATATCATATATGAAAAAATAACACAGCTAACATCAAACTCAATGTGAAAAACTGAGAGCTTTTCCCTTAAGATCAGGAACAAGACAAGGGTGTCCACTGTCACCACTTTTACTCAACAAAGTATTATAAGTCCTAGCCACAGCAATCAGACAAGCAAAAGAAATAAAAGAAATCCAAATTGGTAAGGAAGATGCAAAACTTTCATTATTTACAGATGACATGATACTATGTATAGAAAACCTGAAAGACTCCATGAAAGAACTACTAGTACTGATAAATAGATATAGTAAGGTCACAGGATACAAAATAAATATTTTAAAAATCTGTTATATTTCTATACATTAATAATGAAGTAGCAGAAACAGAAATTAAGAGAAAAATCCCACTTACAATTACACCAAATAAAGTAAAATACTTAAGAATAAACATAACCAAAGAAATTAAAGACCTATACTCTGAAAGCTATAAAATTCTGATGAAGAAAGTTGTAGAGGGTAGACACAAACAAATGGAAAGGTATTCCATGCCCATGGATTAGAAGAATAAATATTGTTAAATTGTCCAGAATACCCAAAGCAATCTACAGAGTTAAGGCAATCCCTATCAAAATACTAAGAGAACTTTTCACAGAACTAGGACAAATAATCCTAAAATTTGTGTGGAACCACAAAAGACTCAAAAAAGCCAAAGTAATCTTGGAAAAGAAGAACAAAACTAGAAGTATTAAAATCTCTGATTTCAAGATATACTACAAATTTGTAGTAATTAAAACAATATGGTACTGACAGGGGAAACAAACATAAATGAAAACACAAAGATCAGTAGAACAGAACAGAGAGCCCAGTAATAAACCCATGATTATATATGGTCAATCTGTTATAAAGGAGGCAAGAATATGCAATGGGAGAAAGACAGTCTCTTCAACAAATGGTGTTGGGAAAACTGGATAGCTACATGCAAAAAATGAAATTGAACAACTTTCTTATACCATACACAAAAATAAACTAAAAATGAATTAAGAACCTACATGTGAGACCTGAAACCATAAATATTTCAGAATATAGCACAGGCAGTAATTTTTCTGACATCAGCCACAGTAACATTTTTCTAGATAGGTCTCCTGAGGCAAGGGGAACAAAAGCAAAAATTATCTATTAGAACTATATCAGAATAAAAATCTTCTGCACAGTGAAGGAAATATTCCACAAAACTAAAAGCTAATCTACTGAATGGGAGAAGGTATTTGCAAGTGACATATCCAATAGAGTTAGTATCTAAAATGTATAAAGAACTAATACAACTCAACACCCAAAAAACATATAATCCATTTAAAAATGGTAAAGATGGGCAGATACATGAGGAGACATTTCTCCAAAGAAAACATACAGATGGCCAACAGACACATGAAAGGATACTCAGTATCATTCATCATCAGGGAAATGCAGATCAAAACCACAATGAGATATTACCTCATACCCATGAGAATGACTGAAACCAAAACCAAAAGAAACAAGAAGTGCTGGTGGTGATGTGTAGAAAACGGAATTCTGGTGCACTGTTGGTAGGAATGCAAACTGATGTAGCAACTATAGCAAACATTATGGATTTTATGCAAATAATTAAAAATAGAAATACCATATGATTCAATAATTCCAGTACTGTGTATTTACCCAATGAATATGAAAATACTAATTTTATTTTTAATTTTAATGATTTTATTTATTTATTCTACAGAGAGAGACACAGCAGGAGCATAAGCAGGGCAAGTAGGAGAGGGAGAAGCAGGCTTCCTGCTGAGCAGGGAGCCCAATGTGGAACTTGATCCCAAGACCCTGGGATCATGACCTGAGCTGAAGGCAGCTGCTTAATGACTAAGCCACCCAGGCACCCCCAAAACACTAATTTTAAAAGATACATGCACCCCAATGTTTATTACAGCATTATTTACAACAACAGCCAAATTATGGAGGCAAACCAAGTATCCACTGATAGATGAATGGATAAATAGGTGGTATGCAAAATAAATACAAAATGCATGAAAGACCTAAATTTGAGATAGAAAACCATCAAAATACTAAAGGAAAACACAGAAACTTCTTTGACCTGGCCATAGTGACTGCTAAGTAGACATGTCACCAGAAGCAAGGGAAACAAAAGCAAAATGGAACTACTGAGAGTGCATCAAGATAAAAAGCTTCTGCACAGTGAAGGAAACAATCAAAACTAAAGGACAGCCTATGCAATGGGAGAAAATATTTGCAACGGTACAGATGTTCCTCAAAAAGTTAAAAATAGAACTACCCGGGGCACCTGGGTGGCTCAGTGGGTTAAAGCCTCTGCCTTCGGCTCAGGTCATGATCCCAGGGTCCTGGGATGGAGCCCCACTTCGGGCTCTCTGCTCCGCAGGGAGCCTGCTTCCACTTCTCTCTCTCTCTGCCTGCCTCTCTGTCTACTTGTGATCTCTGTCAAATAAATAAATAAAATCTTGAAAAAAAAAAACAAAATAGAACTACCCTGTGACCCAACAATTGCATAACTAGGTACTTACCCAATGGACACAAAAATACAGATCCAAAGGGATATATGTACTCTGATGTTTACAGCAGTATTATCAACAATAGCCAAATTATGGAAAGAGCCCAAGTGTCAACTGACTGATGAAGATATATATATATATATATATATATATACACATACACACACACACACACACACACATACATACATACACTATAATATTAGTCACTAAAAGCAATGAAATATTGCCATTTGTTATGATGTGGATGGAGGTGGTTATTATATTAAGTGAAGTAAGTCTATCAGAGAAGGACAAATACCATGATTTCACTCATGTAGAATTTAGGAAACAAAACACATGAATGTATGAGAAGAAAAAAAGAGAGAGAGAGAGAGAGAAGCAAACCTTAAGAGGCTCTTAACAATAGGGAATAAACTGAGGATTGATGGAGGGATGTGGGTGGGGGATGGGCTAAATGGGTATTGGGTATTAAGGAGGACACTTGTGGTGATGTGTACTGGGTGTTTTATATAAGTGATGAATCACTTAATTCTTCTCCTGAAACCAATATTATAGTATATGTTAAGTAACTATAAATAAAATTTTGCTTAAAGAAGAGGTGGCTTATATGCGTGTGTGTGTGTGTGTGTGTGTGTGTGTGTGTACACATACAGTGAGGTATTAGCCATAAAGAATGAAACCTTGCCATTTGCAACAACATGGATGAAAATAGAGAGCACAATGCTAAGTAAAATAACTCAGCCAGAGACATATAAATACTATATGTTTTCATTCATATGTGGAATTTAAGTACTCAAACAAAGAAACAAGCAAAAGGAGACACACTGAAAAACAGACTCTTAACTATAGAGAACAAACTAATGGTTACCAGAGGGGAGGTGGGTGGTGGGATCAGTGAAAGTTTTGAAAGAGATTAAGAGTACCTTACCACAATGAGCACTAGTAATGTACAGATTGTTGAATTACTGTGTTTACACCTAAAGGTAATACAACACTCTCTGTTAACTATAATGGGATTAAAATAGAATAAAATAAATGAAAAAATAAAAGAGGAGCATTACTAACAACTTCACAGAAATAAAAAGGATTATGAGAGTACTGTGAGAAACTGTTTATCAACAGATTGGGCAACCTAAATGAAATGGACAAACCTACCAAGACCGAATAATGAAGAAATAGAAAATCTGAACAGACCTATCCATATTTTATTACTGATATTGAATATGTAACAACAACAACAAAAACAAATAAAACAAAGTAAAACAAAAACAACAACAAAAAAAACCCCTCCCAACAAAGAAGTCCAGGACCAGATGATTTTACTAATGAATTCTACCAATCATTTAAAGAAAATTAATACCAGTGCTTTTCAAAGTCTTCCAAAAACATTAAAAAGGAGTGAATACTTCCCACCTTACTCCTTAAGACCACTATCATTGTGATACCAAAGTCAAACAAAGACATTACAAGAAAACCATGGACTGATATCCCTCATGCATATCAATGCAAAAATCCTCAAAGAGAAAAACAGAATTTCATAGCATATTAAAGGGATTATACTAAATGAATGAGTGGGACTTATTCCTAGAATGTAAGAATGGTTCAACATATGAAAATCACTATATTACATCACATTAACAGAATCAAGAAGAAAAAAAAAAAAAACACATGGTCATCTCAATTGATGTGGACAAAGTGACCAAATTCAATACCCTTTGAAGATAAAAAAAAAAAATGTTAATAAAATAGGAATAGAAGGAAGGCACCTCAACATAAGCAAAGCATCTATGTAAAACCCAAAGCTAACTTTATACTCAATGGTGAAAGACTCAATGTCTTCAGGAAGAAGAGAATGTTGCCTACTTTGGTACTTCTATTTAACATGGTATTGGAAGTCCTAGCCAAACCATTTAAGCAAGGAAATGAAATAAAAGCCATCCTAATTAAAAAGAAGAAGTAAAATTAAATCTGTTTGCAGAAAATGCTCTGATATGTAGAAAACCCTAAATGTCAACAACAACAAAAAAACTATTAGAAGTAATAAATTCAAGCAAAATTGCAAGATACAAAATGAATGCACAAAAAATTGGTTGCATTCTTCTACTCAAATAATGAACAATCCCAAAAAGCAATTAAGAAAATCCCCTTTACAGTAGCATCAAAAGGAATAAAATATTCAGGAATAAATTCAACCAAGAGGGTGAAATATACATACATTGAGACTAAAATATTGCTAAAAAATACACACTGAGAAATGGAAAGTCACCCTGTATTATTCATGGGTTGAAATATTTAATACTGTTACAATGTTAACACTACCCCCAAATGATCTACAGATTCAATGCAATCCCTGTCAAAATTCTAATGAGATTTTTTAAAAATAAAAATTCAATCTCAAAGTCATGTAGAAACTTAAAGGACCCCTGGGTTGCCTGGGTGGCTCAGTTGGTTAAGCCGCTGCCTTCGGCTCAGGTTATGATCCCAGGGTCCTAGGATTGAGTCCCACATCGGGCTCCTTGCTCAGCGGGAGCCTGCTTCTCTGTCTGCCTCTGCCTGCCACTCTGTCTGCCTGTGCTCACTCTGACAAATAAATAAATAAAATCTTAAAAAAAAAAAAAAAGAAAGAAAGAAACTTAAAGGACCCCAGACAACCAAACCAATCTTGAAAAACAACATTGGAGGTCTCACACTCTGATTTCAAAACTTCCTTAGAAGCTGCAGTGAGACAGTGTGGTATTGGCACAATGACCAACATACGACCAATGGAATAGAGGACACAGAAATAAACCCTCATGTACATAAATGATTTTCCACAAGAGTGCAAACATATTTTAACTGGGAAAAGATAGTCTTTTCAATAAATTGTATTGGATATTTACATAGGAATGAAGTTAAACCCTTACTTTACATCATCTACAATAGCTAACTCAAACTAAAGATCTAAACATAAAAGCTACAAGTATAAAATTCTTAGATGAAAACAGAGAGAAAGCTTCATAGCATTGCATTTGGCAGTAATTTCTTAGATAGGACACTGAAAGCACAGGCAGCACAGGAAAATGGATAAATTAGACTATATCAAAATTGCAAACTTCTGTGCATGAAAGGATAATCAACAGAGTGAAAATGTAACCCACAGAAGGGAAGCAACAATTTGCAAACATTGTATGTGATAGTTACTATCTAGAATAAATAAAGAACTTCAACAACAGTAAAAACAAACAAACGAAAAAAACACCTAATTAAAAAATGGATAAAAGACTTGAATAGACATTTCTTCAAGGAAGGTATAGATGTACCCAATAAGCACAAGATGCTTGACATGACTAATCATTAGGGAAATGTCAATTAAAACCATGAGACAGCACCTCAGACCCACTTGCATGGCTACTCACAACAGCAACCACAACAATAAAAACAGATATAACAGGTATAGTAAAGACGAGGAGAAACTGGAATTTTTGTGTATTGTCAATAGGAATGTAAAGTGTAACTTCAAAAGAAAACAGTAAGATGGTTTTTTAAAATATTAAAACTAGAATTACCACACATGGCCTAGCAATTCTACTTCTGAATATATACCCCAAAGAATTAAAAGCAGAGACTGGAAGAGATACTTGTACACCATATTCGTATCAACGTTATTCACAATAACCAAAAGGGGAAAGTAAACCAAGTATCATTGACTGATGAATAAATAAACAAAATGTGGTCCATATACTATGAAGAGTATTCAGCCTTAAAGAGGAAGGAAATTCTGACATATGCTACAATAGAGATGAACCTTGAGGACATTATGCTAAATGAAAGAAAATAATTACAAAAGCATGAATCTTGATTCCACTTATATGCTGTAATGAGAATAGTTCAATTCATACAGGCAGGAAGTGGAATGGTGATGTCTGGAGTTGAGGGGAGGAGGGAATGAGTTCTTGTTTAATGAGTACAGGTTCTCTATGGGATGACGAAAATATTCTGGATCTGGCATGTTGGTGGTTGCACAACAATGTGAATGCACTTAATGTAACTGTACACTTAAAGAGGTTAAGATATTTCTATAGTATTTATGTTTATTTTATAATAAGTATATAATTATATAATAGTATGTAATTATATAATATATAATAGAGTTATAGATTAAATTAGTGAATTTAATAAATTTAGCAAATATAAATTGGTAAGACAGCAACATCATATTTAGTAAGAACAAAGCCTTTTAATCTAGAAGGACATTTAATACTGGAAATATTTCTGTTACTTTCTAGTGTCATTACTTCAGGGATATCACATGAAATAATTTTGACACTAAGGTCCCTCATATTATACTATGACTACTTTGTTAAGGGTATGATAAGGAGTAACTGAAATTATGTATTTAGAGTCACTGGTACAGCACTTGGTTCTTGATATATGTGCAGTAATGGTTTTTCCTTTGCATTTGACCTAGGTAATAGCAAGGTGTAATTGACTACAAATAGCTCTCTATGATTTAAATGCAAATATCAATATAACGTATATGAGCTAATACATTTTTTACAGCATACAGGGCTTTTATATAATATTTTATTTTCATAGCCCCTAAAGGTAGACATTAACAGTCTTATTTTACCAATCTGTGGTCTAAAAATGAAATAATTCTATGATTAGCTTAAGATAGCATATTTCCATGATTCAACACAATGTTTCCCTACTATATTTTCAATATTACTTAAATTATACAAGGAAAGGAAAAAAAATCCAAGCCCTGGAAGAAACCATACTTTGGGAAGAAAATCTCTCTTAGTAAGTAAAAACCTACTTTTTGTCTGGATGATTAGGTAACCTGAACTCAGAGATTATATCTTACCTTCCTCTCAATCTTACTCTAAAGCAGTAGTTAAAAGTCTTGGGTATATTAGGCACTCAATAAACATTTGTTGAATTGGAATGGTGAAAACTATGATCTGAAATACTACATCAGTGGCCTGGTTCTTTATGCATCCTATTCGTATCATTTATGTAGTAATTTTTAAAAAAACTTTGCATTGTGATTGTGTTTCATAAAAATACACTCAAATGCTAAAATTTAACACTGATAAATTATACCTTGGGAAAATAATTCGATAAATATACATTTCCCTGGTATAGTTAACACATTGCAGAATCCTTGACAATATGATATACTGGAAAGCAATTATGGACAAGAATCAGGAGAACTGTCTTTTCATTCTAAGTTCCAGGATTAGCTCTGTCCAGCTATCCTTGAACAGGACATTTAAATGTTTCCTGCCTGAATTCTGCACTTGCCCAATGGAGATGATAGTATCTATTCTATAGACATTGTAAGCTTGCTTTTCACAAAACATGAGACTCCATATATGACCGTATTTCAAATTACTAGTTTTGTGATCATAGGCAAACCTCTGAGCATCGCCACCTGTAAATAGAGATAGTAATAGCACCTGCCCTCTAGTTTAATGAGAATCAAACCAGTTAAATCTATAAAGGATGTAGAACAGTATTTGGCACATAAGGAAGCACCGTATAAATGTTTGTTAAATATAATTTTATGTGCACGTGTGTGTGCACACTTTGAAAAGTATAAAAATGCATCTGCAATATTAAGGTCAATTAGTATTTTCCTTCTTAAATGTTGCTCTCATTCAGTATGTGCATTTCAAGTATGTGAGTCCATTTTCACAAGTGAAAAATTGGCTTATCTTTTATTTAACTTGTGTTTCTGACCATTAAATGTTCTCACATATTCCATGCTCCATAAGCTAGAATATAGAAATCTAGCCTGATGCTAGAAATTAAGAAGGAATTAGGAAGAAACTTTTCCCCTATAAGAATGAGACAATTTTGGGGCACCTGGATGGCTCAGTGGGTTAAAGCCTCTGCCTTTGGCTTGCGTCATGGTCCCAGGGTCCTGGGATCGAGCCCCACATCTGGCTCTCTGCTCAGTGGGGAGCCTGTTCCTCCTCTCTCTCTCTCTGCCTGCCTCTCTGCCTACTCATGATCTCTGTTTGTCAAATAAATAAAATCTTAAAAAAAAAAGAATGAGACAATTTTAACTAGGAAAGAAAGAAGATAATAAAGACTACGGAAGTCAACCCATTTATAGACTGTTGTTCAATCTAAGATTTTAAGGTGTATGAAATTCTCACCTTTGATCTTCAGAGAGAGATTTGAAGAGGAGGAAAGAATCCATGAAAACCACAGTTAATAAGAGATCCTCCCATTCCTTTAACTACACCTAAACTGATTGTAGACATGGGCTACCTTCGGGGAGAAGTACTATACTGCAGCTAGGAGGAGGGAGGGTCTACCTTAAGTAGAAGGTAACTGCCATGGATAACAACAGACTCCTTAGATGTTGGTAATTAGCCACCATTAGCAAATACTGTGCATAATACATGAAGGTAGTGTTAGGTAGGATTCCTTGATTGGTTGGAACCAAAGACTGACCTCAAAAGAAACAAGCTTGAGATTTATTTACTTATTAAATATTAAGGTATTATTTTCTGACAGTAAAATATTCCTTTAATGAGCTTAGACCAATTAATATGAATTTTGATGAACCTCTAATTGTTTGGTTATAGGTTATTTTTTAGGACAGTGCTAAGTTTAGCCCCATATAATTAGCCCAAATTTTCAAGGCTAATTTTCAATTAGCCCAAATATTCTGATCCATGTTTACAAAAAATTATTTTGACTTTCAAATATTTTAAGTGGATATTTGGTGATTTCAAATAAAGAAAACTTCACTGTGTAAATATTTGCAAGTTCAAAACCAAATGGAGAGTGTGCTAAGTTGTACTAACTGGACAGCAGAAGCCCAGTGTGGTGGAATATGAGCTAGATGATAAGAAGCTAGGAAAGGAAGAGAAATGATCTCTCCTCTAGATGTATGTTTGGCAAAATAGGGAGATTATAAAGATAATTTTAAAAATATGTATCAACAAATGAATAAACGAAAAAGCAAAATCAGACCTACAAATACCAAGAACAAACAAACGGTTGCTGGAAGGGAGGAGATGGAGGATGGGCAAAATGGGTAAGGGAAGTGGGAGATACAGGTTTCCAGTTATGGAATAAAAAAACCACAAAAATAAAAGGCACAGCATAGGTAATACAGTCAATAATGTTGTATTTGCCTTGTATGATGACAGATGGCAATGAAATGTAAAGAAGTTCAATCACTATGTTATTAACCTGAAACTAATGTAACATTGTGACACAACTATACTCCTATAAAAACAATTAAAATACAGTAAAATTGCAGTTCTTGAAATTATAAATATAAAAATGTATTCATGGCATTTTGAAAATTAAAAACCCAATTATTAAAAATATGTTGAGTTGGGGATGCCTGGGTGGCTCAGTCAGTTGAGTGTTGCACTCTTGATTTTGGCTCAGGTCATGATCTATGTCCTGGGATCAAGCCCCATGTCCAGCTCCCTGCTCAGTAGGGACTCTGCTTGGGGATTTTCACTCTCTCTCTCTCTCTGCCCCTCCCCCTCCTAAAATAAGTAAATCTTTAAAGAAAAAAAATACGTTGAGTTGACCTGGAAAAGAATTAAACCGATATATCTCTAAGTAATATTTTCACATGTAGGTTTTCTCTATAGTCATGATGCATTTCAGCTAATTATTGCATTCTGAGAAAGAGGAAAACCATAAGACTATCAAGAAAATATAATCAAATACAGATTAATTGGACAGCACCTCCCCCCATCATTTAAACTTCAAAGACTGGAAAATTCTCTTTAATGCAACTTTAGAAATCATGTTGGTGACATATCTAGCTCAATAGTCAATGTTCTATGCATACTGGGTACTTTATACTGAAAATCTGCATATATACTTCAAGAGATGTTTTAACACTTACTTCATCAAAACACTGAAGTAATTATTTCTGATACCTATATATTTAGAAAAGAACAAGTAAGTTTTTGAAATAATCCTTAGGAATCTACCTTTTAGGATAATTACACTTAAATATAGCTTTCATAAATAAATAAATAAGCCTTTCATTTTATATATATTTGGCATGGTGATACAAATAATTATTCTCAGTATGCAGAAATACTTTGTTGCAATGAGTTTATCCAGTTTCTTTAAAAGAAGAAACAGCCATGGATTATCTCAAGAAGAATGTTAACTAATACTCTACGATCATTAACCCCTTTTAGATATAATAAACTTAGTCAAGTTAGCAGTGTTGATTTTGGATGTTGATCAACCAGTGTGATTAATCCAGAATCATATGGACTTTTTAGGTAGTAAAATAAGGATTACTTGAAACTTAAATGCACTTAATTGAAAGTTAGTTAGTTAGAAATATGACTGAAGCATTTTTCTTCAATTTATGCTTACATTTGGGGCAGCTGTGTGGCTCTTCAGCTTAGGTCATGATCTCAGGGTCCTGGGATCTAGCCCTTCATTTGGCTTCCTGCTCACTGAGGAGTCTGCTTCTCCTTCTGACTCTGCCTCCCCCAACCCCTGGCTTGTGCACACTCTCTCTCTCAAATAAATATTAAACAATAAATAAAAATTGTGCTTATATTTGCATTACAATACACAAAACTCCAAAATGTGAACATCTAAACTCTACTTATTCTAAAAAAGGTATAAGGCATAGTAAATAGCATAACCAATATGAAGCACGGGAGATAAAATTTATTACACTCAATAAATAAAACATTTACTAAGCAACAAGGAAAGGTAAATTGAATTGGTATGTAATCAGAATATGTATCAGCATTATGGAAGTTCTTGTTTTCATATAACTTAATGAATGCCATAGGTTTGAGGAATAATGCTTGCTATGTGTGGATTAATAGGAATTAGATGAAAAATGTTATAAATTGTTTAATATTCCTTAGCAATTTTTCGTTACTATTCTCAATTTCAGTTTTCAGTAAATGCAGACCTAGTGTTCATGCTGCTGGGAACAATGTAGTATATTCAATCATAGGATAGTTGCTACTAGAGTGAGAAAAATGGGGTTATCATTTATTGCATCTTCTGTAAAACCAAAGGCCCACAATGGAAGTTCTGTTCACTGCAGCTCCTTCCTTATTCATTCCACATCTGGTCATAATAAAATTGGTCTTAAAAACGTAGAAAGAAACACACACACACACACACACACACACACATACACACACACACACACACCCTCATTGCTAAAATTTCTAAAGTAATAAAAATAGTGACAATAAAACCAGCTATCTGGAAACAAAAGAGGAATGCTTCCTTACCACCACCAAGTCATTTGGCTTAACATTTCTTTCCTTTTAAAATAATAACAGTAATTTGAATAGTAAAACCATATATTTTAATTTTAAGTAGTATTTTTTCTTGAATTAATTTCTATTGAGATTATATGATTTTGTAGATGCTGAGCATTGTTATACTAAAATTCAAATTATGTCCTAGCTCTATATTTTTGTTTGTTTTGGACATCATTATAATGGGAAAACAAGGAAACAGGTTTATAATTAGCTCCAAATTCACAGAAGATTATAAGAAATAAAGATTTATCTGTTAATTTATTATCTTAGTAAAATACTTTAAGGTGAAAAAATGTTGTCATCTAAAAATGATAAGATTTATCACTTCTAGTACTTATGTATTGACCAAATTAAGTCACATCTGCATTTTAAACAGAAGATAATATATCCTTGTTTAACCAAAGTTGGAATTAGGATTAAAATGAAAGTGAAAGATGATGATGTTTAATGCCTTAAAATTTTCTTAAGAACATGAAATATGGGGCACCTGGGTGGCTCAGTGGGTTAAAGCCTCTGCCAGGGTCCTGGGATCAAGCCCTGCAATGGGCTCTCTGCTTAGCAGGGAGCCTGCCTCCTCCTCTCTATCTCTCTGCCTGCCTCTCTGCCTACTTGTGATCTCTGTCTGTCAAATAAATAAATAAAATCTTAAAAAAAATAGAACATGGAAATATAAAGAGAATCGAATGCTGAAAATATTCTTGGACAGAAAAGAGAAATATTTAAGAAATAGTTAATGAAAAATAAATGCCCGCTTCAAGATAAAGATCCTCAACAAACTAAGTTTAGTGGAAACATATTTCAACATAATAAAATCTATACATGAAAACCCCACAGCTAATATCATAATCAATGGTGAAAAACTGAGAACTTTCTCAGTTTTTCACCATTGATCAGGAACAAGGTGAGGATGTCCACTCTCACCATTTTTAATCGTTCTAGTACTGGAAGTCCTAGCCACAGCAATTAGACCAAAAAAAGAAATAAAAAGCTTCCAGATTGGTAAGGAAAAAGTAAAACTTTCAGTATTTGTAGATGGTATGATGCTATATATAGAAAACCTAAAACTCCACCAAGAAACTACTACCACTGACAAACAGATTCAGTAATGTTGCAGGATACAAAATCAATGTACAGAAATCTTGGCATTTTTATACACTAATAATGAAGTAGCAGGAAGAGAACTTAAGACAAAAATTTATACTTGCACCAAAATAATAAGCTATCTAAGAATAAATGTAACTAAAGAAGTCAAAGACCGGACTGAACATCATACAATTTTGATGAAAGAAGTCACAGACAACACAAATGGAAAGATATCCCATTCTCATGGATTGGAAGAATAAATATTGTTAAAATGTCCATACCCAAAGCTATTTGAATATTTAATGCAATCCCCATCAAAATGCAAACACCATTTTTCACTAGAACAAATAATCCTAAAATTTGTATGGAACCACAAAAGTTCCAGAATTACTAAAGAGAACTTGAAAAAGAAGAACAACCTAGAGGCATCACAATCCCAGATTTCAAGATTTACTACAAAGTTGTAGTAATCAAAACAGTGTAGTACTGACACAAAAATAAACACATAGACAAATAGAACAGAATAGAGAACCCAGAAATGAACCCTTGAAGAAGTGAGTTTTCAAAAAGGATATGCTCTAGTTCTCCCATGACATTCAAATACCTCCCAGACCTCACTCTTCTAATTATTTTCCTTTAGGCACTCAGGACATTGTAATTTTTAGAGAAATTGGTACTATGTTCAGGGTCTGGAAGGTAATGTTTTTTGCTCATTGTACCTCTCTAATTTGGCCAGATCCCCTTGTATTTGGAAGATATTCTTATAACATCTCTATGATTATTTTTAAATAGATTTTCTTGTCTGGTTTTTTTTTTAATTATTTTTGCTTACATGGGGATATCAGAGAGGTTAAAAATAACTTACTTTATTCTTCCAGGAGACTGTGTGTGTGTGTGTGTGTATTTAGGCCATATATTTAGGCCATTACAATTTGTACAGATTTCTAGAAGAAAAATAATCACATGATTTAGGATTATTTGTAATCATAAATAGAGTTTTGAATTGGTTTCTTACATCATCATTAAGAATTTCCTTTCCTTCTTTAATCATTGTAGTCTCGGTTTTTCTGTGGTTTAGAGGATATGGGAGAGGAAAAGGGATAGCTAGTCAAGCATGAACCCTGGTAGGAAACGTACATAGTGTGTGCCGGTTAATTGGTTATAGTCACTTCATGTTTTATTATGACAGCTTCTGCTTGTGAACTTATAAGATGCTCAGCTTCTCAATAATCAAAGAAGAAAACAGGTGTTCATTCAAAATGCTGACCAAGCAGTGCCTGCTTTTCTGTTTTTCCATCTGAAGCCATCATTTAGAATTTTTCCTCTTTCAACAGTGGAAAAGTCCACAGACCTCTAAAGCATGAGTAAAGTTCAAATAGGGTCAAATTCCTGAGGGCAAAGAATTATTTTTCCTCCCAGCTCTGTTACATTTAGCCACACATGCCTATATCAACCCATGCAGCCGAGAATAAGGGCTGTGATTTTCATTATGATCACTAATTCCTTAAAAGTGCATCTAGAGGGCCGTTAGCCTTCTAGAGTCATGAATTAAGCAGAATAACAGAAGGTAGCATGTCAAAAGACCATAAGCAGGCCCCAGGCTATATTTGCAATACTAGTTCTGCATAATGTTTCCAGTTGGTACGCAGTCATGCATGAACTTAAGCTAAAGAAAAACAAAACGCTAGAAATTTTTAGCTAATCAAAATTGTACCTGCAGTTCTAATGTACTTATGCCTTTGAAATGGCATTTTAAGGATCAAAAATGTATAGTGTCCTGTCTTTTCAATACTTATAAATAAACCTTTTGTAGGACTCACTGCTGATCTGTATTCATACCTACCATGGATTATGTAAATACTGTGCA
The DNA here is from genome assembly GCF_010015895.1 of Lontra canadensis. Classification (NCBI taxonomy): domain Eukaryota; kingdom Metazoa; phylum Chordata; class Mammalia; order Carnivora; family Mustelidae; genus Lontra; species Lontra canadensis. The sequence goes on along the minus strand of NW_022631096.1, from coordinate 164,252 downwards.
CTATCCAAACATCTAAATTTCAGATGTGATTTCTAATTCTTAATATCATATACAGTCAACTGTTTTGTTTTTACAAAAGGAACCATGACAATCATCATAAAAGAAAACGTGTTTCTGAGTAAACACGGATTCCTTAACACTGGCACTTTCCTACAGCTTCAGAAAACAGGCAGTAGAAGGTTATGTGGTTAATCCGAGGGTCTGTGTGAAAATAGAGAGACACCACGACACTTTGAAGGTTGTTCTGATAATCTTTATGAAATAGGTATTGATATCACCTCCTGAGGCTACAGAATGCTGACAAAAGGCAAGAGAGGAGAGGAAGACAAGCTTTGATGTGATATCTGAAGGCATTCAGAGAGTTAACTAATCAAATAAACACTGTGTTCTGAACAATGTCAAGAATGACTCTCTGACTGAAAGCAATGCATTTGTAGCAGCAATATTAGAGCATGCATGCTTTGCCCCTCCCGTGTTTAGCATCCTGGGAACAAAACAAGGGAGTAGAAAAGTGCTAACATTTATTGAACCATAGCCATACATAGCACATAGAATGTGTACACAAACTCATCACAGTTAATTTCTAAAACATACCTTGTAATCTGTAAATTATAGTCACCACTCTAGGAAGGGATCAATTGAAGATAATGGCACCACGATACTTTGCTAAATAAATAGTAGGATATCATCCCAGTCTAAATGATGCCACAAATTCTCCATTTTTACTATGCTGGTTCCAGAACTGGGAATTTTCAGGCAAAGTACAGTGAAAGACTAAGAACATGATCAGTTCTAGTGTGTATTTGGATGAAATAATATATAGGACTAATAAATATACTATATACATACTATAATACACTAATAAATAATGGTATATAATATATATAATTACATATTGAACTAATAATATATTAGTCCTGACAGGGTGGAGGAAACAGGTCAATCCAACTGCAGCTTTACAGGCTGGTATAAATTGAAGAGAATCAAGAGGTTGGAGGAAAAGTGAATCCGTGGAAAACAATGAATATACAAAAGTTGAAGAAGAGTATAAAAGTTAAGAGGCAAAACCATGGTAAGTAATAAAATAGTCCAAAGTGTGACTTTGGGTTTGGGTTACTCAAAGAAGAGATTTAACGTTCTTTAAAATAAGTAGGGGTGGTAAAGTATTTATCCTATGTGACTCACTAGGGACATGGTCTGAAAAATAATTTGGGTCTTTTACATTATATAGTTCAGTACTTTACGACATAAAAACGCTCAGCGTCTTAACCTATTAGGTTCATTAAAGTAGAACAGTGCATTTATCTTGGTATCTGACCATTACCTTCTGGAATAAATAAGTTATCTTTTTACCACTAGTTTGAGGTGTGTTGATTCTGTTTCCAAATTTGTAAAATGAGTCTTATTATTGGTTAAATGTTTTGAAAAATGTAACGAGGTAATGTTAATGTAGCACAATGGCAGTTCCGGAACAAAGGTTGGATTTTACTCAAAGGTAAAGTCAGTTTTTAGAATCAAGGATTATGTGAATGAGTTAACTTTATATGAATAATTATTTTTTTCAGTTTCAGTAAATTTATATAATTTCAGTTTCTGTAAATTTATATAATTTATGTCTCCTCATTAAGATATCAGTCACACTGAAGAGATTACAGAAATTTGCTTTAAAAGATTCTATTCACAATAAAAGATCTTGGGGCATCTATTTGCCTCAGATTTTAATATCATACCTGAAACTTAGGGGGTTTTTTATTGCACAAGGTAACTATGTCAATTTTTAAAAATTACGACATTAGGAAATATTTTTATATTAAAATATACTTCCTTTTAGGTATTCACATTGCCATTGAAGAATGAAGGTTATGTAAATATTTTTATGTATCATGGAAGCTAGTTATAAATAGGTGTAATTATTAGAGGAATTCTTTCTGACTCTAAGGGATCAAGTATATGTGTTTTCCATGTATGAAAAATGAAAATCTAATGATCAGAATATTAATTTATCTGTTTTATTCTAAGTTACATACCTTTTCTTCCATTACTTATTTTGAAGTTACTTTAAACCAAAAAAAAAAAAAAAAAAACCAAGAAAATCAACCAAAAGAATAATAATGATAAAGCCTCTTCTTGGTTCTTTCTTATTTTCCATCTTGCCTTCATGTTTTGTTTTGTTTTTTTTTAATCTCCAGAGGTAGCTAAAACACTCTGGATATTTATGCCTAAGGACCTGTGTCTATGACACTGGATTCTGCCAAGTTTAAGTTTTCCCTTGGGCAATATAAATCACTGTTGAAGGAAACAGACTTTTCTAATCCATACTTCTTTAAAAATTACTCTTTCTTTCATGCAATACTGTTACCTTTCAATGCACACCCAATTCAGCAAACTTAAATATTATCAAATATCCTTCCATAGTGATCACAGTTTCAAGGACTATCTTACAGGTAATGTATAGCTTGGTTTTCAGATAATAAAACTCTCCTTACAGGTAAATTTGATAATTAGTATGCATCCATAAGCATTGATTGTTTCCCATTAAATGACTATAATCTTTCACTTTGGTTTGTACCACATTATACTATTAGACTTACATTTTGTATGTTAACTTTGAGGAGCTCATGCTCACTACAGATACACTTGGGACTTCTAAATGTTTGTTTTTTATGCATGAATTTGTATACACATTTTTGGAGACAGGAGATGATGATGTTTACTTGCATTTCAGAAAAATCAATCAGGTCAGCCTTGGGAGGTCATAATGACCAATACAGCCGATACACTTAGAGTTTACTAAATATTTTCTGAGACTTTGGTATCACTGTTGCAAATATTCAGACAATTTTCTGGATCACATCCCAGTGACAGAGAGTTCCCTTACATTCACAATTCTGGAAGGAGCCTCTTCATACTGCCATTCCGGAAATCTATAATCCTGCCACAGAGTGAACATTATTGTAAAATAACCTGTGCTACATTGCTACTCTTTTTTAATGCAACACCAGCCCCCATGGAAGAATAAGAAAAATCCCTGAGTTATCTCTGATGTTATTTAGCATTATAATTCCATATATATTGAAAAGAATCACTTTTAAAAAGACAACCTTAGTTCTTACTAAGATTTAAAAATCTTCATAAAATAGTCAAATGAAGCCAATGTGTTAAATATTTTTTTTCCTACCTGTTGAGGGACCTTAAATTTCCAAGTCTTACACTTTAAATGTAGGCTTAATTTTGACAATAGTCATTTTAAAGTTGGCCAATTTGTCCATACTCAATTTAAAAATTCACAATTCCATATTAGCCACCATTTGGGCAATTTCTCATATGCTTTTCTCTCCGAATATATCCATATTTTTAGCTTAATGCAAAGAAATTTCAACTTACAATGGCATATTTTAATATAACATCTTTAATTTTCAATATTTTCCCTTGGATATAATCTATATAAAGAAAGGAAAATTTTATCTCTGGCTTAAATCACTATTTTGCTTCATCTGTGGTAGGCAGTGTGTTTAAGCAAGTCAATATATGATACCTTGTAGGATTTTTTTTTCCAGGTAAACCAAATATTAAGTAGTTTTGTGGTTTTTGAAGGAACTTTTTGGCATTCAAGACCATTTCTAGTGCTGTGCAAAGCAGTCCTTAGTGCCTTCTGGGGAACAGACTACTTAAAATTCATGTGGACATATTAGATGTAATATGTATATTTGGAATAACCATTGAAATATTTCTCTAATTAGAGTAGTCTATGCTAACTCACAGAGTGGACACTGTCAGCTATTTTCAATCTACCAATTATTTCTTGGGGGGACATGGTAAAATCTCTGCTTCAGTAAATGTTTTCACTTTCTTAATGCAGTAGTTTTCCCTTCTCCTTCTAGCTCTCTCAGTGGGCAGAGAGAGTAAGAAATGCTGTCACAATGCAAGCAGGCAGAAGGGGACACAAACCTTCCCCCTGCAACTAAGCAGCTTTGATACTCTGTTCCAGTATTTGCTGAATGGTAACGAGTGCACCCATTATCTTTTTGCTGGTATCCTATAGAGCATGTGCCCTCAAATAGTCAGGAAATGACTGACCTTCTGGTCATGGTGCTAGGAATACAGTACTTAATCTCTGTGGCCAACCACTCATGTCTCCTCCCCTTAGCTCCTAGGAATCTGCAGATTTCCTTTCTTGATGTCACCCGGTCCTTCTAGGAAGTCCTCCTGGACAGATCTAAGATGAACTTCACAACCGGCACACTATCTCTCTGCCCCTCTCCTCTGCCACATATTGAGTCAAAATGAAGAGGTGACCACTGATGAGGACTTCAAATACAAATCAAAGAGTAAGGGCAATGGGCTGTAGGGACAGATGTCAGTAAGTTACAACCAAGGACTAAACGTGACCAAAGTACATCCTCCAGAGTAGACACTCACATGGATGAATATTCATGACCAGCCAAAATCCTATGTTGAAGTCTTAATCCACAATAGGATGGTTTGGAGATAGGACTTGGTAGATAATTAAGTTTGGATGACAGTATAGGAGTGGTAACTCCGTGATGGGATTGGTGCCTTATAAAGAGGTGAAAAGACCTCAGTTCCTTTCCCTCTCTCTCTGCCATGTCAAGATTCAGCAAGAAGGCACGGTCTGTAAATCAGGAAGGATGTCTTCACCAGACATCAAATTTGCTGACATCCTGATCTCAGATTTCACAGCTTCCAGTTTATTGTAATAAGCCACCCAGTCTCCAGCACCTTGTTAAACCAGCCCAAACGAAGAGTGTAAGGGCCTATTTAGCCAGAGTGGACCCACCTCGGTTGAACAGCCATTTTGTTGTTTATGCAGTAAAACTTAAACTGACCCTGCCCACCCACCCCCACTCCCCCACCGGGGAACTTACTTAAAAGCAAGTCCGGGAAACCAGTCCCGGGTAACAAAGCCCAAATACAAGGGTGGGTCAGGTCAGGTGGAAATAACAGCCCGAATGCAGGGATGAGTCGGGTCAGGTGGAGACATCCAATCAGTCGACTGCGCATACTGTCTCCCTAGCTACCAAGGAGTGTGGGCCCCACCTTTTGGGCCCTGCCTTTTGGGCACCAATTCTCACCAAGGTGATAGGCTAGTTCAAATAGCTACTATGGGGTGAATTGTAATCCAATTGGCCACCCGTGTGTGACCTAGCATGACTGTGCAGCTTTCTCTGTGTTACAATCTCATTGGCCACCTGTGTGTGGCTAGGCTCAACCACATGGTCTTTGCTCTATAAAAGTTAGTCTGTGAGGCAGGGAGGGGTCGTCCTCTCTGTAAGGGGCAGCCCCGACTGGTCTGTTTGACGGTCGGTTTGATTCTTGATGCTTGGCGTGAAATAAAGCTTTGCTTGACCTTTGCTTTGTATCAGTCTCACTCCTTTGACCATGGACCCATTACTGGGGGACCCAACAAGAAAACATCCAGGGCTCTGGGTCAGTCTAAGGAGCCATCTACCCTCTGATATAGACATAGAGGGGATCCATACTATCTTCTTTGGCCCAGAAAATTCCTCAAAGCACAGTAGTGAGACCCAGCATTGCAGCATCTCTTTCACAAAAAATCCTTTCTAATATTCTCTCCAACATTTTTAAAAGAATAGAGGAAGGTGATCCTCTAAAGTTCATGGAAATTATGACAAGGTCTGCTTCAGTGGACTCGCATCCTGTTTTGCAATGTGGGCATGACTGACAGTTACTAGCTTGAGGCCTCAGCCAAAAATGAAAAAAAGGGATACTCATTTTAACATACAACAAAGGTATCCACAGAAAATACAGTGGTGTTATGCCGTAGCACAGCCATGCTCTGCTTATGAGCCAACATTTCATCAGGTGGCTAGATTAATTTAGAGTTGCCAGTTAATAGCTGAGTTTCTTTCAGTCTCAATTGTCTCCCTTCACTTTAATTATTGAATGTGTTTAAAACACAACTCCCTATTAGATTTTAAATGATTGCTTTGGAATAACTGAGGGTTTTTGTTGTTGTTGTTGTTGTTGTTGTTTTTGCTTTCTTAGTTAAAATACTTACTAGTTTACTTTTTTCCTCACTTCCCTTTTCTGCCCCAGGTGGGGCGGGGGTGGTGGTGGTGGTATCTGTGTCTATGAGGAAAACTCTATGTCTGTGGCAGGAAACTAGTGGGTCCGGGGATATACCTAGCATCTTTGATTGGGCGGGGGTGTTACTCTGGAGTTACTACTTTGGTATCATTTAATCCTTCATTGTGATGTGTAGGCATTTGCCCCTGGAGCTCATGGCCTTACATTTTTCCCCATACACTGAAATTATGGCCAGTAGCATTTCTTCACCTTGTCCTCAGGCCTTTGGTCATACAGAGCTCATCAGCTCTGTATCCTTCAGTAGGACATCTGGGATATTTTAAAACGTTTAACCTAACATTTACCATCTTTTAAATGTGCAATCCAATTAAGTTTATTCACATTGTGAGGCAGATCTCCAGAAGTTTTCCATCTTGCAAAACAAAACAAAACAAACCTCTATAGTCATTAAACAACAATTAGCTCTTTCCTCCTTGACCCCCAGCCTCTGGTAACTACCATTCTACTTTCTGTTTCTAGAACTGGACTACTTTAGAAACCTTGTATAAGTGGCTCATACAGTATTTGTGTCTTTATGAATGGCTTCTTTCACTTGGCATAATGCCTTCAAGATTCATCCATATTGTGGCATATAACAGGCTTTCTTTTTTGAGGCTGAGCAATATTCTGCTGTATGTATATACTACATTTTTAAAATCCACTTAACTAAGGAGAGATATTTAGGTTGACTCTTGTTTATTGTGAATAATGCTGTAATGAATGTTGGCATGCAAATATCTCTTCAAGATCCTGTTTACAGGTCTTTTTTTTTTTTTTTCTTGGATAAATACCCAGAAGTAGTATTGCTGGATCATATTGTATTTCTATTTTTTAATTTTTTTGAGGAACCTACACATTGTTTTCATATGCGTTATTTTACATTCCCATCAGCAGTGCACAGAGATTCTAATTGTCTGCAGCCTGGCCAACACTTACAATTTCTAGGGTTTTGTTTTCTTCTTTTTTTTTTTTTTTTTTTTTTATGGTAGCCATTATATTGGGTGTGAGGTGATATCTCTGTGTGGTTTTGATTTGAATTTCTCTGATGATTAATGATGTTGAGCATCTTTTTATATGCTCATTGGTCAATGTGTAAGATTTTTTTTCATTGTGCAACAGATACCATTGCATTGGCAATATTCCACACTGTAGGTAACTTCCTCTAAAACCAAACCAAAACAAACTGAAATCTAACTCCAAGTTGCCAGGATTACTGGATTATATCCCAGTTCTTTATAAATCTCTGGAATTAATTGTGTCCAAGTTTTCTTCTTTTCCTTCAAGTTGACCACTCTCCTCACATTGGTAGCCTCTTTCTTCACTTTTTTTTTTTTAGAGGCTAAGGTTTCAACCAAGGACTGAAATTATGTTATATGCTTTCCCTTGGAGTTTAATTCCTTCACTCTCAAATAGAAATAGGAGGGGCACCCAAGAGGTGAAGGGAAAGAACCCCATTTCTAGAGCACCAGAATGTGGAATCTGTTACTATACGGATTGGGACAACAAACATCCTGTTGATCTCTACTGTAATAGTAGAAAGAAAATAATCAAAACCCCACAATAACAACTAAGTATAACAAATATCAAATACATCCCAAGTTTCTTTAAATCACTGGTAAGATATCTGAAGTGACTTCAAAATCTTGTAAACATCCCATGGTGTTCTGTAATTTGCAAGGCACTTTCATACACAGACTGCTCATGTAATTTTTTCAGTAATGTTTTCAGGTAGACAGAGTTTTCAGTAGACAGAATGTTTTCAGGTATATTTACAAAGTACCTATGCATATGTCAATAGTGGTAACTGATATCCCCATTTTACATGTGAGAAAAGGGCCTTTAAAATTATGTTTTGCCTTCTTGTCTGGTTTGCCTCACTATTTCCTCAGTCTTTCTATACATTTTTTTTTTTTAGTACTTATCATTGTTATTCAAGTAGAAGAGTACTACTGAGGCCACATGGAATATAAAATTTAGTTTCATCTCACTGAAATATATCTAAATTTTTTAAAATGTGCTTTAAAATAATCAGCATTTTCTGAATTATTTTTGTCTTTTTTTCATTTAGTTATCAACCTTGTATTAAGGAATACATCTGTGGTAGGCCAAAAAAAAAAAAAAAAAAGGTCCCCAAGAATCCCCACATCTTACATCCCACCTAGGATGTATGGATACAATACTCTAGATGGCAGAAGGAACTTTCAGAGATAATTAAATTTAAAGACCTTGAGATACAGAGATTATCTTGGATTTTTGGGTGAGCCCAATATAACCACTAGGGTTCTTAAATGTATAAGGAAACAGAAGACAGAGACAGATGGAAATGTGGCCATTTGAGAATGGCCACAGAGATACAACATTGGTGGCTTTTAAGATGGAAAAAGAGGGCCAGGAGCCAAGGAATGTTGGTGGCCTGTAGAAGCTGGAAAATGCAAGGAAATACTCTTCCCTAGAGTCTCCAGAAAGGAATACAGCCCAACCAACATGCTGACTTTAGCCCAGTGAAATCCTTGTTGATGTCTAACTTACAGAACTCCAGGACATTAATTTTTTGTTGGTTTGAACCACCAAGTTTTTGGTGACTTGTTATGGTAGGAATAGAAAACTGATAGAGAGACAATTCATGTAAATTTAATTACATACAGGAATATGTAATACATATAGGAATAATTATGATTTCCTCTTTTGCAGTCAAATCTTCCTTCTAACTTCTCAACACATCTTACTTTTTTTTTTTAGGGCTATTGTACCAATTCCCATAAATTCATTAATTTTCTTTCCTGTTACCTCCCCTAGGTATCTGGAAAGAATAGTCTTAAATCACATACTATTCTTTCCAGATACCTAGGGGAGGTAACAGGAAAGAAAAGTATGTGATTTGAGACAATATCCTAAACACACAACCCATAAAGTGCTAAATACTTTTTAATAAAGTAAAGTTGTCTGGATGAAATATTTTACAGGTAATATGAGCTATATGAAATGCTCTCTGGAAAACACTCTAGAGAGTGGGCACCACCAGGTTAGAAGAAGCTTCTAGTAATCGTAACTGCTAAATGTTTACCTACCAATAATGGAAAACATCCTCTTGGGGATTCTAGACTTGTTACCATGGATGTTATTTGCTAACACTGATTGTTTTCCTAACTGCTTATAGAAACTCCATGCTGTCACCCATCTGTTCTCTCATCAAAGCAGCTTTGCGGTGGCAGTTATTTTAGACAATTTTTTTATGATTTCAAATGTCTCTGCATTGAACTATACATAATACCTGAGAATGTGATGATCAGAGCTTCAGTGAACGTAGAAAATACAGATCCTATTTTTCTCCATTTACCAATAGTATGAGAGAAAATTATAATATCTGATTTATACATTGTTAGAAACCTTTACTTCTCTTCTGTAATACACATCACACCAAAGGTTTCTTATTGAAAATTTTATTCTTCATTATTAATTCTTCAATTTTATAGGTGATTTTTTTTAAAGATTTTATTTATTTATTTGACAGACAGAGATCACAAGTAGGCAGAGAGGCAGGCAGAGAGAGAGAGGAGGAAGCAGGCTCCCTGCTGAGCAGAGAGCCCAATTCGGGCTCGATCCCAGGACCCTGGGATCATGACCTGAGCCGAAGGCAGAGGCTTTAACCCACTGAGCCACCCAGGGGCCCCTAGGTGACTTTTTAATTGCTACTTCCAAGTGGCTGGTTCAATGTCTAGTATGTGGTAGATACTCAATGAATGTTGCTTGTAAATGTTTTAATGATATGCCTCTCATCATTGTCACTTATTTTAGTTTTAAAACTGAGAAAACATTCATTCTTTTACCCTATACTGCTAAATAGTTAATCCTTGTCCTTGAAGACTAACTCCATTCTTCTACACATCACTGCCAAATGTTCCTCTGGTTTAAGAGGGATTAGCATTCTTCCCTTTTTCTTACCTCAGTCCCAACCGCTCCAATCTGGATCTTACATCCTGCCTCCTTGGGAAACTTGCCTCATTCATTATATTTTCTTTCTTCCAAATCTTCACTCTTTCCTTCATTGCTAGATTATCCTTCTCAACATAGAAAGTTAATTTTTTAATTATAAAAACTTTGTCTTTCAGGGAGCCTGGGTGGCTAAATTGGTTAAGCATCTGCCTTCGGCTCAGGTCATAATTCCAGGGTCCTGAGATGGGAGTCCTGAATTGGGCTCCCTGCTCAGTGGGGAGACTGCTTCTCCCTCTGCCTCTGCCTCTCTCTTTCTGTCTCTCATAAATAAATATTATTAGGGACATCTGGGTGGCTCAGTGGGTTAAGCCTCTGCCTTCGGCTCAGGTTACGATCTCAGGGTCCTGGGATCGAGCCCCACATCAGGCTCTCTGGTCAGCAGAGAGCCTGCTTCCCTGCCCCCGTCTGCCTCTCTGCCTGCTTGTGATCTCTATCTCTGGGATGGAATGTTCTGAATATATCTGTGATGTCCATCTGGTCCAGTGTGTTATTTAAAGTCTTTATTTCCGGGGTGCCTGGGCGGCTCAGTGGGTTAAGCCCCTGCCTTTAGCTCAGGTCATGATCTCAGGGTCCTGGGATCGAGTTCCGAACAGGCTCTCTGCTCAGTAGGGAGCCTGCATCCCCCTCTCTCTGCTTGCCTCCCTGCCTACTTGTGCTCTCTGTCAAATAAATAAATAAAATCTTAAAAAAATATTTTTAAAACTTTGCCTTTCAGCTTTTTACCTTACCAATTACAAACAAGCTAAAGAATAACCTGTAATGGCTCCCTTCATTTTACATTTAATCCAACTTCCACTCACTTACAGCAAATCTCCTTTCCAAGGTCACCGGTATAATGTCCATCTATTCCAAAGAACATGTGGCAGTTTACATGCTACTTATTACATTTGATACTGTTTGTCAGTCTTCTGAATACTCTCATCTTGTTTGACCTCTTAGATCCTTTTTTTTTTTTTTTTTTTTTTTTTTTTGCTCCCCTTCCTTTGCCCATAGTTGCAAAGTTTGATGTCCTTGTCTGGAATTTCTCCTCTGTTTATTCTGTCTAGCTCATCTAAATGGTTTCATCCATTGCTATGGTCTCAACTACTGCTAATGTGTTCTTTACTCCCAACTCTTTTTCCATAGCCTCAGAGACTGAGCTGCTTTTTAGGGAATTGCCATCAGATATCTCAGAGGTACTTCTATCTCAATAGATACAAAACTGAATATATTGTCTTTAGGTTATGATGCTGACTCTTTTTGTGTTTTCTAAATCAATAAATGATGCTGTCTCCTGTCCTGTTGTTGAAGGCAGCATTGTGGAAAATAAATCTTTTCTTACTCCTCCATGTAAAAAGCACCATCTCTCATTCACCGTCCCCTGGCTTACATCTACATCATAAATACCTTTCTAATCACTTTGTGTTTTCTACCTGTCCTTACCCATATCGTTTCCTACCTACTCTGGGACACTGAGTAGGACAGGACTAGCTGGAGATCACATACATGTACAAGTCATTCAAAAGATGATGTGTACGGTACAAAGCCACAACTAGGAACCATGTGCATCTAGGTCTGAGGAGAGATACGGAACTGCACATGAGCTAACAGAGGGAGACAGATCAGGTGGGGTTCGAGGGCAAAGCACACTTACTCAGAGCTCTAAAAACATGAGCTGTTTTCATGAAGTGTGCAGTGTGGCTGTTAAATATATTAAGGAAATTTGAACACTTAAATATTTGTCACCCTCCACCAAGCTCTTAGATATCTAATGATGTTTACAATTTTTATTCCTGTCTTTCTAATTGGTCTTAGCCTTTTGATACTCACTGTTCTCTGAATAACATTTGATATAAGTTTCACTCAGTGCTAATTATATAATCAGACTTTTTAAATGCCTTCAAAGACTCCCTAATTAAGTAGAGGTTAAGGCTTAAATCTTTGCCTGTCTTGCAAGAGGGTCTAAGATTGGCCCTTGACTTCATTTCCAACATGCTTTCCTCATTTCCCTCATTTTGGGAACTATCTTGAGCAATATCAAATACCTTTCAGTGCCTCTGCTGTAGTATTTTCTCTGTCTTTTTGTAATTTCCACCCTTTCTCTCTGCAGTGCTGTTATCATTCCTACTAACTTTGCCAGGATCAACTCAGAATAGCTCTTCTAAAAGAAAGCCATACCCCATTCTCCCTAGGCCCCATCCCAATTGGGTTAAGTTCACTCTTACGAGTTCTCATCCCTCACTGTATAATCTAATCTACTCTCTAGCTATATGGTACATTATTTGAGGACAAAGATTATATTCTATCTACCTATTTATCATTTATCTATGATTGTATTTCTATTACCTTGCACAGTGTGTAATGCACAAAAGCCACTAAATATATGTTGGTAAAATAATTAAATATCCTTAAAATTTTTCTATTCAGTTAGGTCTTCAGGGAACAGCAAGTTAAATTTTTGGAAGGCAGGGCTGTGTCCTCATTACATTTTTCCTTCTTATAGCACTTAACAGGACTTTATTCATAAAAATTACTAAACAAATAAAAAATTAAATGTAAAGCTAGAATACTACAGCTATTAGAGTATAGGCTTCAGTGGCAGAAATCTGAGTTCAAATTCTTTTCTTCAGTCTTTGGAAGATGAATCAGAGCCGCAAATCCTCCATATAACCATCTCTCTCTCTTTTGTCTATATAGGCTTCATTTTTCTCCTTTTTTATTTCTACTTAGCTAAATACTTTTTTCTGTTTAACTGTTTGTTTTTGCTTTTGTTTTCATCACTTGTCTCCCCCTTCTTTCTCTTCCTCTGAGTACGTGTGTAGATTTGTGTGTGCACCATGCGTGTTTGGGAGTACGTCAGTGTGTGTGGTTTGCCAGTCACAAGACCCTGTGAGTGCAACAGAAAAGCTGTAAGCCAAAACTAAGAGTGCATCCAAATGCAGACCAATAATGCAAGCTTAAGTAAAATCAGACGAAGCATAAGAGCTGAACAGAGACAACACTAAGGTTGTTATAATTTGACTTTTTCTTCTTTTAACCTTTGTACATTCTTACTGTCCTGTTTTATTCTTTTCCGGTCTCCCCTGCTTGCCCCTCTGCTTTTTCACCTATTCCTCTTTCAGAAATCATTTTTTTTTTTCTTGATGTTACCTTAGCTTGTTGTTAAAGCTAAATTTCTTTTAGCTTTTGAATATTGAAAGAAATGAAGATTGTTCTTTGGAGTGGAAATTAGAATAGGTCCAAAGAGTTCACAAAAAAAGTGCCCAGGTCAGCTGGGCTCCCCTCCGTCTCTGTGGGGATTACAACAGTTTATGTGGAGCTAATGCCTTGTGATCCTCTTCCTAAGCATGGGGGTGGGGAGAGGGATAACAGGGAATAGCATTAAAGAGATTTGACTGAGTTTTCTACAGTGTCCAGATTCTTATTCCTATCATGTTATTCCTATACATTCTATGTCTGCTGACTGCTTTTTATTTAAAACATATCACCACTGCCAGTGTGCATTTTCCATTTTCTCTTGCTATTTTGATGTCATTGGTGGCTGGAAGGGAAACCCGGTATTGATGCTTTCCACAGATTAAATAAATTCAGTTAAGCACTTCTCAGTATATTTAAGGAACTATTTAAAATCATAGATGAGTTCAAGGAACATGATAAAGAATACATTGCCCTAGCAGAAAGAGGGATCATTCTGTACCCTGTTCATTTAATTATACTCTTCACAGAGTGTGAATCCCAATACAGAGCACCTCAGGGTATTTGTCTGAAACTCAGAAATCTTCTTTGGCTTTCTATGGATGACATTTTAACCAATTGTCCTTACTTTATCAAAAAGCATTTATCACTTTACTTCATAGGGTTTTACATTTAGGATATGTGTCCCAAAGTACTTACACTTTTCAAAATCCATATGGGATAGAATAGGGAACAAAAAGAACTAAAGAATTTATGGGAATCAGTACAATAATCTGACAACCCAAAAAAGGAAGATTGTTTATCCAGTTTCTGGCCATAAGTCCAATTCTAGGAAGTAATTATAGACAGACAACTATTTCTATATAAAAATGATCATTACAGTTTTATATATCAAAAAATTGGAAATAACCTAAATGTCCACTAACAGGCATAGGATCAAAGAAATTTTGATAGTGACATTAAATAGAATCCCATCCATCTATTAGAAACTGTCTTTCAAAAATACAGTAAATGGCTTGGGGATGTATTCATAATTTGTAAAACAGTATCGCAATTTGGGGAAAGAAATTACAAAAAGACTCGTACTGATTCAAGCACCCAGCCCTATTGGTTCTTGTCCCACAATTAAGTATGGAAAATGATCCTCTAAGTAAAGCGAGTCCTCTACATAGGAAAGCTCCCAATGTGCAAAGGAAAGCTCCTGAGAGAAAGTCAGAATATAGCTTCAGGTAATGCTGGGCCTCCTGAAAAGATGAGGAGGAGGAAAAAAGGAAAAGGTGAAGAGCAACTTGCTTTAAAGAGGAAAGAGACTAATGTCTTTTATCCTTAGAGGGAACTTTTTTTTTTTTTTTTTTTTAATTGGAAACTACATGGACTCCCAGTACCCTGTCTGCTCTTCCAAGTCCCCTTATAGGTCAGACCACTACAGTTACCCACTGCTCACTTACAGAGAGCTGCTACCATGCCCTCATTCTGGAAAGTCCTGTGAGAAAGCAACCTCTACAAGTGGTCAAGGAAACCTCTACCAGTTGCATATACTGTAGATTTTAATCACCTGGTAGTAAATGTGACCAACTGGCGAGGAAACACCAAGTGCTTGAGAAAAAACAGTGGTATTAAAGAAAGAATCAATATTTTTTTAAAAATGGCAACAGCACAGAATCACCGAGGCTATTATTTCCTACCTTGAGTTGAAACTGAATAGTTTGATCTAAAAGCAGATTTCACATTCTAGGGAAAAACCACCTCAACAGTCTCTCTCAAGAATCCGCTGATGATTCTGATTATCAGTTTAATTCCAACCAAGCCCCAAACAAGGTGCCAGCTTCCTGGGGCACTTAATTGCATTCATAAGAGTTCATGTGCAAGGGGAATTTTCAGCCTAATGCCAGGTAATTGACAACTAAATTTCTTCCTGGTTTCAATCCAAATATTTATTCTTAGCATGGGCAAAAGTTTAGGATTTGTAGTATTTACATAGCTTCCAACTATCTCCATTGCTCCAAGACAGGGACCATATATAAGTCTTATGTGGTAATCACTAACATTTATCTTTGTTATTGTCACCTGGTATCTTCATCAATGTCAAAATAAGAGTTTTAAAAAATGAAGCCCTGCCGTTTTACTGGCCCAACAACAGAGGTTTTACTGCATAAACCCAGTCTCTGCAAGACAGAGAATGGGCAGCAGAAACATCTCTGACAGCTGTTGCATGATGGAGTAGGATAAAGGTCATTTCCTGCAAATGTTAGGGGTTTTTAAGAATCCCTCAGGCATTGGAGAAATAATTGGACTCAACAAGCAATCAATCATATTTGAAGCATGGGAAGTGTATCTAAGGACCAAAGGTCAGGATTTAATGTCCAAATTCATCCAATTGTTCAGATGTCTGGAAATTAAAAAAAAAAAAAAAGATTTAACTTCAGAAAATTTTATATGGAGTAATTTAATTGAATTTAAGTTAAATATAAATTAGCTGAATATAAAACAGATTTCTTTGAAAATCTTTGTTGACAAAGACTAATATGATAAATTAGAACCTAAGTGATCTCCCTGAAATTTTATATTCAAGTAATATAAGCATATTGCAGTTTTTAACTGACTTTTCTGAAGAAGTGTTACTTTTTTCATAAACTAAAAATAATTTAATAATATATTGGTTTTAATCGACATTAATAATTTTAAGAATGAAATTTAAGAATTTAACAACTATTTAACATCCTACTAAGATATTTAGTTGGCAATTTAATTTTAAATCACCTGGTTCTCTTCTAGATTCATATGTTATTAAATGCAGTTTTGTTTAAGCTATGATAGTGTTAGGGAAATATGAAATTTAAAAAGTATGATCCTGTTCCAGACCTTAAATCTTTTTATTGAGCATGACAGACTTCTAATTGTCCCTAAATATCCAATGCCCTCTTCTTTCTTTTATTCCAACTTTCTATTTTGAAGTATGTTGCCTTCCAGAAATTTCAAATAGTAATAAGCATTCTGGTATATTTTAAAGTAGCTTTACCCAATGATCATATCTTCCATAACTACAGTACATGGTCAAAAGCAGGAATCTTGTATTGGTACAATACTATTTTTTTTTAATTTTTTAAATTAAAAAAATTTTTTTTTAATTTTTCTTGTGCATACGCATGAGTAAGGGGAGGGGCAAAGAGTGAGGGAGAGAGTGAATCTCAAGCAGGATTCCCACCCAGAGTGGAACCTAATGCTGGGCTTGATCTTATGACCCTGAGATCATGACCTCAGCCTAAATCAAGGGTGAGACACAACCAGCCACATGCCCCAACATTGGTAAAATAAACTCACAGACTTTATATATATTTTAAATGCACTCTTTTCTTGCTCTCTTTTGGGTGTATAGTTCTCTGGAATTTTATCCAAAGTATAAATTTGTTTAACCATCACCACACAGTACATATTACCATTACAGTAAAGAACTGCTCCATCAGCACAAAGACATTCTCTTATGTTACCCCTTAATAGTTATGCCCTCCTCCCCCACCCTAACCTCTGGCAGCAACTATTTATCCTTTATGATTTTGCCATTTCAATGTTATATAAACAGAATCACATCATACGTAATTTTTCAGATTGGCTTTTTCACTCACCATAAACCCCTTGAAATCCTTCTAAATTATTTTATCTCTAGCTTGTTACTTTGTATATATTGTATCACACTTTATCTATTCACCAGTTGAATTTTCGGTGCTTTCCAGCTTTTGGCTACTATCAAGTAACTGTGAACACTTGTGCACATGTTCCCATGGGATCATACTTTTAGTTTTCTAGGATAAATACCTAGGAGCGCTGGGTTGTATTGTGTCTGTTAACTTTGTAAGAAACAGCCAAGCTGATTTCCAGAATGGCTATGACATTTTATATTTCCATCAACAATGTTAGAGAAATCTTGTTGCCTTGTATCCTTGTCAACATTGGATACTGTATTTCTTAAAAATGTTGGCCATTTTAATAGGTATGTAATGGTATCTCATTGTAGCTTTAATTTGCTTTCCCTAATGACTAATGATGGTGAACATCTTTTCTTATACGTATTTGCCATCTCTATACCCTTTTGGGAGAAATGTCTGTGAAAATGGTTTGCCTATCTTCTGATATTTTTAAATTACAACAGAATTCTTTATATATTCTGGATAAAATGTGTTTCTCAGATATGTGATTTGATAATATTTGTCAGTGGCATACCTGACACTCTAAATAGACTTTGATCCTCTTATAGAGATCATACAATAGAACACTTTTTTAAGTTTGATGGTCTAGATTATCAATTTTTGTCTTTTATGGATTGTGCCTTTGGTATAATGTCTAAGAGCTCCTTGTTTAACCTTAACAAAGGAAAAATTTTTCCTATGTTTTCTTCTAGAAGTTTTATAGTTTTTTTAAATGTCACTTTAGGTTTATAATCCCTTTTGAGTTTTTATATAAGATGTTCAGTTTAGGTTTGCTTCTAGAGAGTTCTGTTTGGATATCTGTGGAAGAAGGACAAATTTCAGGAGGAAGAATGCTGATGAGAAAAAAATGATGGCAATGTATACAGAACAAAGTTTCAAGACAGTGACAGAAATAAAGGAGACTGGATAGTAGTCAGAATCAAACACATTAGAAGACAGAATAGTGAAGAGAATGACAGAGTTCTGATAGAAAATGAAAATTTTAAGAGTAGGTTCAAAATATCAAAAAGCTGTCTAGTTCTCAGACTTGCCCACATTTGGACTAGGCTATCATGGTTGACAATTTATACAGATGTTCCTATATATATTATCTGTCATACTTGAATAATAGCATTCTGGCAATAATATCTCTTATTTGTTTACAAGAGTCATTCCAGGGGCACCTGGGTGGCTCAGTTGGTTAAGTGGCTGCCTTCAGCTCAGGTCATGATCCTGGGGTCTTGGGATCAAGGCCCGCATCGGGCTCCCTGCTACTCCCTCTACCACTGCCTTCTGCTCATGTACATTCTCTCTCTCTCAAATAAATAAGTAAAATTTTTAAAAAAGAGTTGTCCCAATGGTAAAATTTTAAATCTGCTAAGGAAACGTATTAAAGCTTGAAAACAACATAAGGAAGAGAATAATTTAAGGTGCATTTCTGTGCTTCTGAATTGTATAGCTTTTTGTTCAAATGATTGTAACTCAAAAGCCAAAGGAGGACAACATTTTTTTAATATGTTCTGAAGATACTTAATAGCATCAGAAAGGCAAATAATAGCTTATAAAATACTGACAACTCTTAAAATTAGGTTAAAAGGCAAATCTCAAACAATGAAATATAACAGAGAGGCCATGAAGAAGTCACATTTAAGAGGAAGATAAAGGAAAAAAAAAAAGGAAGATAAAGCACCACTGTAAAACTTAGAACTTGTTAAAATAACAAATGGAAAAATAAAGTAAATATTTCATTTGAATTTTAAGATATATTTTCCCAAGACCCATTAGCAATGTGGCAAGTGTAAATTGAGAACTGATTTATATGGGAAGTATGATAGAAAATTTCTACTTTCACTACCTTTTCCCTAAGTAGATTTACAACAATGTGTGTTTGTATTTCCAGGAAGAGTTGCTTAATGCAATTAGCTTTCATTGACAGCCCATATCAGATAGGAACACTATTGTATCACTTACTGATTTCACCAGTATTAGCTTTTCCTAGAAACTAAAACCAATAGATGTTACTAAAATTTACACATACACACATGCACACAGAGTCTATTAAAGATCAACTATTCATCTTTCTACCTATAATTTTCAGGAGAAGGAAGAGAAGAAAGATAGCTCAGAGACAAACTATTATTTATCAGAAAAGCATAAAAATAATTCTTGACCTGAATATAACCAAGAAGTGTCTTACTGAAATTTACCAAGGAGATTCTACAAAGATGTCTTAGTTTTTAGAACACACAGAAAGCCATTTCCACAAATTTGAATTTTTTCTTTTAGTTTTATCAAGATAAATGGCAAACAGAACTATATAAATTGAAGGGATACAGCATAATGATTTAATCATATATATTACAAAATGATTACCATATAGAGTTTAGGTAACATGTATTGTCTCATATAGATATGCAAACAAAAGAAAAAATGTTTTTATCCTTGTGATGAAGCCTTTTAGGATCTAGTCTTTTAGGAGCTTTCAAATATACCATACAGCAGTATTAGCTAAATTTATCATGTTGCATATGTTACCTTCTTAGTACTTATCTTATAGCTGGAAGTTTGTACCTTTTCATTAACTTCCTCCAATTCTCTCCACTCCCACCTCCTATCCTCACCTCTGGTAACAGCACATCAGATCTCTTTTTCTTTTTTCCTGTCATTTTAGGCTCCACATATAAATGACATCATATAGTTTTTGCCTTTCTCTGACTTATTTCACTTAGCATAATGCTCTCAAGTTTCATCTGTGTTGCCACAAATGGCAGGATTTCCTTCTTTATGGCTGAATATTCCGTGTGTGTGTGTGTGTGTGTGTGTGTGTGTGTGTGTATAGATTTTCCAGATTTCCCTCATCCATTCACCTTTGATGGACACTTATGTTATTTCCATGTCTTAGCTATTATGAATAATGTTACAATCAACATGAAGATGAAGATATAGCTTCTCCAGTGACTTCATTTCTTTTGGATGTATAATCATAACTGGTATTTCTGAATATTTAATTGTAGTTCTAGTTTTAATTTTCTGAGGAACCCCCATACAGTTTTCCAGTGCCTATACCAATTTACATTCCCACTAACAGTGCACAGAGGTTGCCTTCTTTCCATCGCTTCACCAGCCTTTGTTACTCTTGTCTTTTTGAAGATGCCACTCTAATAGGTATGAGGAGATTGTTCATTGTGGTTTTGATTTGCATTTCCTGCATAATAAATGATGTTGAGCACCTTTTCAAGTGTACTATGGCCATCTGAATGTCTTCTTTGGAAAAAAAAAATCTATTTAGGTCCTATGCCATTTTTAATTGGAGTATTTTTGTTATTGTTGCTATTGAATTACAGGAGTTCTTTATATACTTTGGAATATTAACCTCTTATCATATATAATTTTAAATATTTTCCCCCATTCTATAGGCTGCCTTTTCATTTTGTTGATCATTTCTTTTGCTGTATGGAAAATTTTTACTTATTTTTAAATATTTTAGAGAAAGAGAGAGCATGAGCCCCAATGGGGGTTGGGGGGCAGGAGAGAGTCCTCAAGCAAACTCCCCACAGAGCATGAAGCAGATCCCAGGATCCTGAGATCATGGCCCAAGACAAAACCAAGAGCTGGTTGCTTAGCCAACTGAGCCGCCCAGGCACCACAGTGTGGAAACTTTAATTTGATATAGCCCCACTTGCTTATTTTTAAGATTTTTTTAAAATTTTTATTTATTTGACAGAGATCACAAGTAGGCAGAGAGGCAGGCAGAGAGAGAGATGGGGGGAAGCAGGCTCCCTGCCGAGCAGAGAGCCCGATGCGGGGCTCGATCCCAGGACCCCGGGATCATGACCTGAGCCGAAGGTAGAGGCTTAACCCACTGAGCCACCCAGGCGCCCCTCCACTTGCTTATTTTTTCATTTTGTTGCTTGGGCTTTTGCTACCATATCCAAAAAATCATTGCCAAAATCCATGTCCAGGAGCTTTTTTCCTGTTTTCTAGCAGTTTTACGGTTTCAGATCTTACATTTAAGTCTTTAATACATTTTGAGTTAGTTTGTGTGAGTGGTGTCCACAAATTTTTAATGTTTGTAATAAATTTTAACATACAAGTCATCCAAATTTATTAGAGCTTAAAGTGTAGTAGTCAAATTTCTAGCATTGATTAGTTTAAATGAGTAGCTCTCTTAAGACTTTAAAATTTATCCTTCTCATAGATCTAAACTCCTAAATGTGTAAAATGAAGCATTAATGTTAGCAAACATTTTTCAAAATACTGTTTGAGTAGACTCCAGAATAACCACTATGCTCAGAAATGGTCCCTTTCCAGGTTATTTCATGCTCTCTGTAAGATTTCTGGATTGGGTATGAGTTATGTCAAGTATGAGTTAATATTGATTGATTTTATTTCTTTTTCACAGACCAAGAGCACACTTCTAAAGTTGTCAATATTATGGGAAAAAACCAGATAAGAAAATTTTGGAGTAGGGGACTTCCTTACATTAACTCGAATTGATTTTGTTCTTCTGAATGATGATAAATACTGTCTTGGAGTAACATAATAAAATGGAAAGTCTGTAAATATTTCAGTTGAAAGTATCCTAAAGATAAACAATAATTCAATGGAAGATATAAAAGTAGATCTTAGAAATAGACTTTAGGTTCAAAGTTCTTCTATTTAATTACCTTAATTTTTCTAGTATAATTAGGTTCTGTCTTGACTATATAAATGGATTATGAAAGAGTTATAAAATTAACATTTGGGGACATTTGAAATATTTCCTTTTTGCTCACTTTGAAAAGATTTCCAGTTTGCTTCTAAATGAATATCATATCTGAAAGGCCAAGTGATTTTAGGCAGGTATGTCATTACTTTTCTCTATGGTTTGTTCAAGCAGGTAAAAAGTATGCAAGAATCTGAGTGTTCTTTGCAACAGTAGCTTCAATTTTCATCAGCCAAGACCCAATTTGTGTCAGAGGGTAAAACTTGCCTGATTAGATCTGTTCAAAAAAGCCATTAAGCAACTTTCAATGTTCTTGCTCTCTCACATTTAGGACACTAAACTTTTACAGAGACAGACTGTTTGAAGTCTTCCTAATTATTTCCATTATTATCCAAGAAGGATTACTAATGTTCAGCCTCCATTGGAATTCTCAAAGTTCTCAGTGCAAATTATATGACAATCTAAAATGCCTTTCTCTGGCTTTATGGCCTGATTATTATTTAGAGTCTCTCCAGCAGTGAACTTGAAGATCATGCAAATGTGCTCTTTGGGAAAGTCACTATATAGCTGAATAATTTGTTTTGTAGGAAGCCAGCTCAAATTTATCATCAACCGTGAAAATTCTTTATCAATGCTTTTCTATAAAGTAGGCCTATTATTATACATTCCACTTTAACTCTGACAGAAAGCTGACCAGAAATGCTATTAACTAATAAATACCTATTTTAGAAAAATTGCTTCATGTTATTACAGTGTATTGTTTTATTAATTCATGTAATATTCCTTCGGTTTCAGTATCTTCTGTGTCATAATCAAAACTAAAATAACTAAAAAAATGTAAACTATATGGCCTGTATTTAAAGTAGAGAGTCATGGGGCAGCTGGGTGGCTCACTTGGTTAAGCCTTTGGCTCAGGTTGTGGACCTGGAGTTCTGGGATTGAGTTCCACATCATGCTCAATAGGGAGTCTGCTTCTCCCTCCGACCCTCCCCTTGTTGTGCTCTCTCTCTCAAAAATAAGTAAAATCTTAAAAAAATAAATAAAGTAGAGAGTCAGTATAAACCTACAACCTAATATGTGTAAATACATATAAATGTAACTGGACAGAAATGACCATGGTCATTCACTATATACAATATTTACAATGCCAAACAGCAATTGTATTTGCCAAGATATTCACAGTTCATCATATTAGGAGATAAAATGTTTAACTATGGACATTTATTAATCAATGCAATATTTATTGAACATACTTTTTAGATTGTAAGATATACTGATAAACAAATGTCACTGTGTACTCATAAGGAGCCTACAACCAAGTGGGAACAAAAATACGTAAGTAATTCATAATTTGTGAGATAGCCTATCAAGATAGGGATTTATTCAGGATACCACTGGCACACCTTATGCCCGGCTCTATTTTTCAGGAAAGGTGTTAAAGATCAAGTGATATTCAAG
Source organism: Lontra canadensis (assembly GCF_010015895.1). NCBI lineage: Eukaryota > Metazoa > Chordata > Mammalia > Carnivora > Mustelidae > Lontra > Lontra canadensis. The sequence continues at coordinate 141,131 of NW_022631096.1, read as the reverse complement.
TAGGACCTAAGTAGGCATGAGGCCCTAGAATAGAGAAGGGTGTGTCAGTCAGTAGAAGACATGTCTACGTGGACCGGAGAAGTACGGTTACAACATAGATTTAAAGTCCTATTAAATCAGGACTTGGAATTTGGCCTTCATCTTGATGTTGAGATATATCACTGAAGGAGAGAGACATAATCACATTTCAGTTTAGAAAGATCATCCTGGTTCAAGTATAAAGAATGTTTTAGAGGGAATAATGGAATTAGACCAGTTCAGATGAGAAACAATACTGTCTTACCCTGTGATAGTGATGGAAGAGAAAGAAAAAATAAATTTATATCTCAACTTATTCTGTTATGACTATTGTTTTTTAATAGACTTTATAGATGTTACTTTTAAGATATTCTGTTGTTATGAGGAGCCATTTATTTATAGATCTCCTTGTATTATTTGTAATATTGTACTCACCTCTTAAGCACAGATTCTCTACACATCTCAAGTTTCCACATTGTTTTATCTATTAAAACGTTTATCTTTATCTTCCAAATGTGACTAAATACTATCCCCAAAGTCCTGTAATATTCCATTCTTGTGTACACACTTACATCTTTGTCCTGAAAGATACATGAAAACAAAGGCTTAGATATTTGAGCTTACTGATTTGAAGAAATGATAACATGAAAGAAGAGGTAAACAGAGGATAAGAAAATGTAAAATATGTATTGTGGAAACAGACACGTTATCTTAAATGTGGCTTGTCTGAGGGAAATATAGATTTTAAGAGGCACGTGTGAAAATGCAAAAAGAGACATGATTATATACAAATTTAAATTATTTTAACTAGTGCCTACTCATAAAAACACCATCATTTGAATCCTATTATGGATTTATGATTTTCCTAAACTGAAATGTGATCATGGTCTCTTTCAGTGATATGTCTCAACATCACGACGAAGGCTATATATGTAGGTACACACATATATGTAAGTATATAAATGTATATATATATAAATTATTATCTCATTGCTCTAACACTATATGTATATAATGGGCTTGTTATTCTAGAAAGCAGTAGAACATAGACATTGTATTCAATTAGAAAAGAGAAAATGAGGTTTGGGTACCGATTTCAGTGCTTAGGCAAGACACATAACCTCTTTGGGCATCAATTTCCTTATCTGTAAAATGACAAAACATACCCTACTATGTATCTCTTGTGTAAATATATGAAGATGAGATAGTAGTTTTGAAAGTGGTTTTGAAAAACATGACCAAGGGGTTCAGTAATGATTCAATGTAGGTAGTGACCTTTTTTGAAGGAGTCAGAAAGGTAGGGGGAACAAAATTCATTCAGAATTAATAGGAAAGGTAATATTTACTGACTGAAATTGAAAGAACCAATTTTCCATGAATACTATATCTATTCCTATGAAACTTCTACAGAATATAGGAATTCATAATGTTAGATATTTTCAAGTTTTATAGTCAAAATAACTTCCTATTTCTTACACATTTCCCATACACATATGCTTCACACATGCTCCCTATTTTTCAGACACGGTCAATGTTTTCACTACATTAACATTGTCATTAGAACTATTTTCTAGGTCTGTCGATAAAATTGGCCTCACACATTGATAACATATTTTTGTAATTACATTGTAATTTTCACTAGTAATCCTAGCTTTTTTGAATATACAATTCATTTCAACTTATTATATCATTGCTTTAACACTTCATACACATCTTGAGACATTTAGGCCACAAAAGATTAGATTTACTATTAAAAGAACCAAATATAAATAATTCACAATTACTTACCCAAACGGAAGACTCAAATAACATGTATAGTCTAAATGTGCAAATAATCAGAATATACAAATTCTCTACCCTCCTGCTACCGAATGTATCCCTGAGTTGCTGTCAGAAGCAGGGTTTACGGTTTTGTGCTGTAATTCCTACTTGTCAAGACACCAATTAAAAACAAAATGATAAAAACTCTGTGAGAGCTAAGAATGATAAACAAAGTGCCACCATAATTTGCAAATTGTAAAATGTGCTTTTGAAAACATACTAGTAGGCTTAGCATGTAATGTGTAACAGCAGTATTGGTTTTCTCTCTTCACTGCTAGGTCAAGACACTGACGAAGTGGAAGCCTGCAAAGCCAGAGAGAGACCTTCAGTTGGGGTCCATGTAAAGAGTGGGGAAGGCTTTCTGGAGCCTGGGGGATACCTCTCCCCACTGACTAACACCCTTTGCTCTGTCACCCTCAGCCTGAGATTTTACCCAAGTCAACATTCACTTAGGTGATTAAGTGCAAGTATTTCCAGGAAGCCTAAGCAAAATATGATAGGCATTTCAACTTTAAGGAAGTCTCCCTCTTAGCTGTGATTAATTAAAAAAAAAAAAAAAAAAGAGGTAAAGTTTTTGGCTTAAAGCAGAAATGAACTTGGAGCACTGGGACATTTTTCAGAGAAGAGAAGCCTGGTAAATTCTAGTAACCAATGGGAAACATAAAACATAGAAGTCAGGGGAGAATGAAAAAGATGATACCAGGGTGTAAAAAAACACAGGAAATGGTAGAGAAGAAAAAAATAATAATAATAACTCTCATCTCTTAAACTTTGCCCAAAGCAGTCCCAATATATTCTATGTAGAGAAAGTACGGGAATGTGCCAATGTGTAAGGAAGATCAGTGCTCCCCCTGTGTGGTGCATGATCTTGCCTGACCCATGGCCTAAATAACTGGGTGAATCCTGAAATCTGCTCCACTGAGGGAAAAAGTTGGAGTGGCACATCACAGATGTGCACATCTTCACAGCCTGGAACCTCGAGGTGGTTCCAGAACACTTTTCTCCTTTACTTCCGCGTTGGCCCAGTTATCCTGTTCTATCAATACTGATAACAGTATATACTCAGAGAATCACATAAAGATGGACTCTCCACCACAAAGGTAAGTCAGAGTAACACAAAAGCACATATGGTTGTCAGAGTGGAACACGTGTCTTTTTCTAGCTGGACATTTGGTCTAACACAAACTTGCAGACTATCAAGGATATAACAATTTTTGAAGGGTCATGTTGGGAAAATAAGATTATACTTTTGGAGAAGAAAATTTAAAAATATACACAGATGCAGCATTTCCCCATCACTGTGCCATAGATAAGCTAGCTCTGAGAGTAACCGGTCAGGGGCTAGAGTAGCCTGAGCCACTGGGCCACTGTCACACCATGGAAAGGATCTCCTTTTATACTAGGTTGTCTTACAAAAATGCCTATTTTCCGGTAGTGGCATAGTACCAAGAAAAGATGTGTTTGTTGTTGTTGTTCCCCATTCCCACACTGTTTTTTTAAGAACAGGTGAGAAAACACTGTTTACTTAAATTATAGCCCATCCATAGTACACCATGGAATATAAATAAGGAAGAAAACATGCTTGAGGGAGCCCTCTGTGTAAGGATATAGAAAGCATGCCAAGATGTAATTTTAGATGACTAAAATAAATGTGCAAACCATGCAGCTATGTCTGTATAATAAGAACATAAAAACACCAAAACTAATTTATTAAATTAAAAACACACAGAACTGTACACACTATAGGATTTTTCTGAAGTTGAAGGGTAACACATCTGAAAAGTTAACACCTTCCAGAAAGTCTTTCAGTAAATCCTGAAAATTCCTATCCTCAAGTCCCCTGCCTTTGAGAGTGCTGCTTCTTTCTAACTTCTGCCTTAGAATCTCCAACCACCATTAGGACAATCTCCTCCTTCCTAGCAAGGCTAGACTTACCCTGACACAAGTCCCTTATGTCTTCAGGATGTAACACTAGGTCTGCATTATCATCTACAACAAGACCCTCCAGTGGCAGTTGTGGTACAGGTTTCCAAGTGGTCATTCTGCCATTATATTTGGTCCTTCATATACCTCCAAATGATATTAATTGTGGGGCAATGGGTTTGACACTCTTAATTTCAAGGAAGCATGTAAGTTAGGCATTAAAGGCAATTAAAACATGGTTCTTTTTGATTATAAGGGTAAGTTATAGACCTTTAGCTTTTATTTATCGGTAACCATTGAATAAGATGTTCATGCATATATATATGTATATATATATGCATACACACACACACACACACACACACACACACACACACACCCCTATATGTCCCAAAGATTAATACTGATCCTTATCCTGAAGTCTCCAAACTGCTTACTGAAGTCAGGCAGATGAGATGAGAAGGGATTAGAAGATATCAGAAAACAGATGAGAAGAGATGAGAAGGGGAGGGGAGAGAGAGGAGAGAAGAAAGTGGAAAGAGAGAGAAAAGGGAGGAGAAAGAAAAACACAGCTCCCAGTGGAACAAGCCATGTGTAAGCAGGCCATGCCGTGAGAATGAAATGGGCACTAAAACTCTAACAAGAAATAACTCTTCAGCTTCACTCCCTGCTGCCATGTGGGAATGAGGACCAGGTTTCCAGAGCTTCCAGTTCTTCCACAAAAGCCAGGAATCCTCATGAGCAATTTCTTACATGTTGACTCAAAATAGCTAAGACTTGTGCCGACCAAACATCAAATTTCTGTGAGGAGGATTTAGTCAATGAGCAATGAGTGTGACCCTTGGTCTAAACAAGTAAGAAGGTAAGGAAATACTTGCCTAATTGCTCAATCATTGGCTGTTATCTCTGAATACCTGACTTAGTACGTACTTTCTAGATTCTACAGCATTGCTTCCCCTTCTTCAACTAGCTACTTTCAGATCATGTTACCTCCCCCTACACACACACACACACACACACACACACACACACACACCCCAAAACACAAATTGAGACTGAGAAAGGAGTCTACTGCTGAGCCATGCACATGTCTCTTAAAGCTACACTATTCCAGTTACAAAAAACCCTGAAGGAAACTTCTTCTACCTGACCTGATCAAACTTTTTATCTTAATCAAGACTGATTTCCCTGCCAGGCTCACTGAGGAAGCAGAAGGAGGATTCCTCGGTTATTTAAGTGGGTCCTAAAACTATTCTCTCTTCTACCTACCCTTTCCATATGAGTTCAAGCTCTCATTACTTCTCATCTGGTCTACTCTTCAATTTACATGAAGTTTATCACCACCCTGTAACTCAAAATTTCCACTGTTGACTATAGCCTTGCTTATGCCTTAGACACCACCATGGACATGCCAGAGTCACTCTCTGCATTGCCTTGGACTTTCTTATGGTTATCAACTGTGCCCATAGGCTCTCAGGCATGCTCTGTCCACCCCTTATACTCATCCCCAGACTTAAATCCCCCTTAACATTGATCCTTGAAATTGGTGTTTCAATAAAGATCCATTCAACCACAGTCAGGATTATTTAAGTTGAAAATAATGTGACTGTGACAATGACAATTTAGTGAAAAGCGTTAAAATCAGAGACTTGATGAAAGACAGAAGATAAAATTTTTAAAATGTGACTTTGATTACTCAACATTCTTTAAGACAAATTTCTTTATTTTTTTGTTCTCATTCACATAGGACTGATGTTATACCTATCTAAGAACACAGTTGTAAAGATTACAACCTTAGAAGGAGGAATATATGTATGTATTCTTTAATATTTATAGGAGTTATCTTCTGAAACCTTTGAATACCACCAATATTGAGGATAAAGAAATGTTTTGACAGGCTCTTGGATTTCTCTTGTATTTCTATCAAGAATTTTGTTTCCACTGCATGTCCTCACACCACAAGTTAACTGCCTTTTCAACATTCTTTACAGTCTTCTGCATGACGAAAGATACCATAAAGGAAACTAAGGAGAAGTAAATTAAAAAGAAAATGACAAAACATTGAATAAGGTTAAATAGATAAAGACAAATAGCAAAGTCACTGAAAAACCTATACAATGGGACATAAAATAATGAAAAACCCTTATGAGAACATAGGCAACCAATTAATAATCAGGACTGTACCATAAAACAACAATGGGACTTTAAAAATCATCAGTCAAATATCTTTCAGATAATTTTAAGTGCATAAGGGTATAAAGAAATAGGCATTCCTAAACTGGGGATGAAAATGAAAATTGGTACAACTTCTTTGGAAGGAAAATTAATTAATTACGGAAATTTGATACAAGATTCCATTTGCCAGCATGTACACCAGAGAAAAGTGTGTTATATCTTTAAATAGGCAAACACTGAGTGCTCTATGTGGCTGCCTGTAAGAGGATAGTGAATAAATTTTAGTCAGATACACTATGGAATATCACATAGCATTTAGAAAAAAAGGGCAGACATTGATACGGAGTGATAATTTTAAAAATCCAGATGCAAAAACTATTGGTGATTTGCTGCCATTTTTGTCACCAATAGTTAGTGGAAGAAAAAAGACTTAGGGTCAACTTAGAAACTATGAACTGTTCTCTAAATATCAATCTTAAAGCTTTGGGAATATTTATTGATTTTTATAATTTACAAGTAATGGGCACTGGATGCTAGATCATCTGATGACATTAGTTCATCAAATTCTCAAACAGTTCATGACTCAGAGAAGATGAATAATGTTTTTAGAGTTAACAATAAAAAGGGAGTACTGCATCTATCATATACATTTTGATTTTAGGATTTAAATTCCTTTTCTCCTTCTCACAGTCATCACCAAGGCCTTTGATTCAAAATAAATTGAGAGTATTAATAATATTTACCATATAGGACAGTTATAGGAGTTTCTTAAGGTAATGTATATAAGTACCCAACAGATAATGTGAACCACAAGGCTGGTCTGTGGAAGAGTCTCATTATTTTGGTGAGTCATGCTAGGATCCCACTGACTCAGCATCTATCTCTAAAATAATGGTATTTATGAATTCAAGACATATCTTTCATGAATAGCAAAGAGTTGCTCTACAACAGAAATAAAGATAGCACACTTTTGTTCCCACTGAACACCAAGCCAACTCTTTCCTTTCATACCTTATTTAAAATGGAAACATTGAAAGTCATAAAGCTGAGATGGCTGGTGGTTCTAAGGATTACTTAGAAAATGGATTATCAGAGGTTGATAAGACACTGACTGGAGACACTAAGACAACAGTAATAAACTAAGACATAATGGTCTTGGTAAGTAAGCTATCTGTGATTCAGAAATGATAATCAAAAGTGCAGTTGTCAGTTACTATTATGGCAACTAAGTGATTTCCTCCAGGTCAGGTTCTATTTCTGATGGAGCATCATATATTATAAATGAAAAAATAATAACTAAACTTCCCTTCCCCTAACTTCCAGTTCCTTTCAAGGAAAAACAACAGTTTTATTTCTACATTGCTAAAATGAAGTCTCATTAAATACATCTGGTCTCTAGAACTTTCTGATGTGGTACTGTACAAAGCAGTTAGGTTTCTACTATAAGAATGAAGGAAATCAGTGGCCATAATTAGGATACAACTTATGTTATAACAATACCCGACATGGGGCGGGAGGAGTATTTACCTCAGCATTCCTGCTTTTCCAGTCTTGGAAACCAGTTTCAATAGATTCTAAAGCAGGAAAAGTCCTCCTGCATTTGACTATTATCAAATGCAGGTCTATCTCCTGCTCAGATATCTTTCTGCCCAAACCAAAACTACTCAAGAGACAAATGCTACCAATCATGGAAAGTGAAAATTGAAAGCGTGGAAGTATTCCCCAATATTAATGTGCCTGAACAATCATATTTAATCGGTTCTCAAATCTATTATTTGTTCTGTCTACCCAAAGAAAGTTCTAGTGTAGCCATTTCAATTATGAACTTGCTTCTACTCAAAAAGTTTTATTATTCTGAGAAATTACTTGAAAATAGCAGAAGTGGTAGTGGGGGAGTAAAGACTTGATAATACATTATAAAATTTAATAGTATAACTTATGTTAAAACTTATCCTAATAGACATTGCAAGATCACTTAGATATCATTTTATTTTAAAAACTGTATGTAGCTTTCTCACGGCTTTAGTGCCATTTCCAGTAAAATGAGATTTTCATGAAAGACATTAAAAATCATGTTGCATTTAAATGGTGATATTGTTTCAATCTTTCATCAGGCTAGGTCATTTTCATTCAGAAATTTGACATTCATATAGAACATTCTACATCTAAAAAAAAAAAATGCCTACATTTGCTTCAATTTCTAGACTTAACTACTTTTGCATATGAGCAGAGTTCCTCTTTAGCTCCCTAAGGGAATCACACATCTTTCTTTATTCTTTAAGGGCACCCTGTCCTGAAATAGCTCCCCTGAAAGTCTGACATAGTTATATAAAAGAGCCATAAAATATCTTATTAAGGAAAAAAATATCTTATTAAAGGATTTAATTTCACAATCGTTAATATGTAAATATGTGTTTCACTTAGGTATAGAAATTAACCTACTATGCTTTTTCTTTTTAATACAGAAGGAGGTAGTCTGGAGAGATTTCAAGGAAATGCAAAGGAACAATTAATTTATTAGCAGTTCTTAGGATTGATACAGGAAGAGAAGCAGGTACTGTTAAACTCTGATCTGATACAAAGCAGGGATAAGGATGTTTGTCCTAGAGGCAGAAATAAGGAAATAGGAAAATGTAACGGCTTTGCTGATGATGTAGCCTAAACACATGCTTTCTTATGGGTTTCCTTCTGAAAAATTTACTTTTCCTATAATTTACATTTGTAATCCTTGTTTGATTACAAAGCAATTGTACATATATTATGTCATTGGACTTTTACAGTATTGTAAGTTAGAGTGAGTTTTGGCTATTTAATAATGAGGAAATGGAACTTAAGTGAACCCCATAGTTATATATGTAGTAAGTTGAAGAGCAGGGTTATGTACCCTACGTCTTGTGTTTCACTAAGTTTTTTCAGCATCATGTTATTATCTTAGGGAAAAAAAAAAAAAACCCTGCTTGTATGAGCATATAAAAAACATTTTGACTCCCTTTGATTTATATTTGTTAGTATGGGCATGCATCACATTTCCTTTTAGTGCACAACAAAATAAATCTAGAAGAGTAAGAATAATATAATTCAAATTCCTAAAACTAACAGTATATTTTTAAAAATCAAAATTCTATCAAAGTTGACACATATACACACACCCCCTACACACACACATAGAGCACAATTTTAAGATACAAAGCATGAGAATTTAAAGTCTATCTCCCTTCTGTCTCTTGCTACCAGGAGAATCCCAGCCAAACAATTATATCTCCCTAGCAAAGATACTTGAACAGGATTTCTGTTTGTTCTCCTGCCCCTTATTTTTAACACAATGATTTTATCCTACATATTAGTTTCAACTTTTATCACTTAGCTCGACAAGTGTGCTTGCACACACACTTGTGGGCACACACACTCTTCATTCCACATCAGCACAAGACTGTCCTTATTTTAATGGCCCTAAGGATGGGTTAGAATTGATTTGACCAATTTTCCTAGCACCATTTATTGAAGAGACGGTCTTTTTTCCATTGGGCATTTTTTCACACTTTGTTGAAGTTTAGTTGACCATAAAGTTGAGGGTCCATTTCTGGGGTGTCGATTCTGTTCCACTGATCTGTGTCTGTTTTTGTGCCAATACAGTCCTGTTTTGAGGACTACGGCTTTGTAATGCAGCTTGAAGTCAGATACTGGGATGCTCCCAGCTTTGGTTTTATTTTTCAACATTCCACTACAGCAAAAACTTATGATGTACTACATGCTGGCTAACTGAACATAATAAAGAATTGATTTGACCAGTTGTACATTTAAGTTATTTCCAAATAAATCTTGCACAGATGTCATTTAGATAGTGTGTATGTTACTGAATGAATTCCTAGAAGGGGAATTATTAGGCAAAATGAATTATACATTTCAATTTTGAGAAATACTGCCAAATTGCCTCTGTTGTAATTGTATTAAAACTATATTTCCCCCAGCAAGGCATGAAATTGTATGCTTTCCTGACACCCCATTGGCACATTATGTTATTAATTTTATTAACTATATGAATATAATAGGTATCTTACATAGCTGAGTTTTAGTTTAAGTTTAGATTTTTCTCCACGTGTATCTGGTCTTCCCAATCATTCATTGGACATTGTTCTGTTTCCCAGTTGATTCATATGGGTGCTGGACATGTTAAGAACATGAAATTCCGGGGCACCTGGGTGGCTCAGTGGGTTAAAGCCTCTGCCTTCGGCTCAGGTCATGATCCCAGGGTCTTGGGATCGAGCCCTGCATCGGGCTCTCTGCTTGGCAGGGAGCCTGCTTCCTCCTCTCTCTCTGCCTGCCTCTCTGCCTACTTGTGATCTCTCTGTCAAATAAATAAAAATCTTAAAAAAAAAAAAAAAGAACACGAAATTCCTTAACTCTTAAAGTACAGAAATTACCATTTTTTCCATTTTATCTTTTGTTTGTAGATTTTATATGCAGCCTTATTTATATGTAATTAAATACAGCTATTTATAGATTTTTGAACTTTTTGTCTTTTAAAAAAGCTTTCTCCAATTCAACACTATAACATTTATTTTGAGTTGAGCTTTGCTTTGGTAAGTTAACTAATGGTATGTCTTATATAAAATGTTTCAGGCAGATGAAAGAATTATCCTTCTGGAAAACTTAATATTTCCTATTTAAATTTTGAAGGTTATCTGAGATATTCAACATTTTGCTTTTTGCATGGTTAATATTCAAATGCACAGGCATCGGAAAACAGGCCTAATTGTTTCTAAAGCTATTTCTGGTTCTAAATGATAAAACACATCTTTGATATAAAGGATACTTTTTCTTCTTTCCAGTAGGAAGTGACAGCCTCCAAGTCATCCAGTAGTTACCCTAAAGGATCCACTATAATTAAGATGTAGGAGATGTAGTTTATGTCCCTTTGACCAGAATTAGAATTGTATTTGTCAAAATATTTTTCTTATGCTTATTCTAGCTACTGTATCATGAAGTAGATGGTATAAAGGCATTTCTGGTTTTGTATTTGTACTGATATTATATAGTTTTCTGGTGAATTATTTCTACCTGTGGACTCAAAGCCTCATCATTAATCATATATGTGAAAAACATTTATGTATGTTCTTGGTGACATGAAACCACATATATGAGTGATTTATATGGTCCTATCCACACAAATATATATGCTCTTTTTATATTGATATATACATTTAGTCTAAAAAGTATTATGAGAAATACCCAATAGTAGTATTTTGAAGGGATATTCTACAGACTCATGGCTTTGCTCTTTTTTGAGAAAAGATTCTCCCTTTTTATTTTTATTTTATTTTTTTAAGATTTTATTTATTTGACAGAGAGAGATCACAAGTAGGCAGAGAGGCAAGCAGAGAGAGAGAGAGAGAGAGGAAAGCAGGCTCCCTGCTGAGCAGAGAGCCCGATGTGGGACTCGATCCCAGAACCCTGAGATCATGACCTGAGCCGAAGGCAGTGGCTTAACCCACTGAGCCACCCAGGTGCCCCAGATTCTCCCTTTTTAAAAGGAAAGTAAACTATAATGCACATTCCTCTCTAAGGAAACTATCTGTGTAGTTAAATCAGAGAAAGAACATTTTGTAAGGCTTAGAGAATTCTTTTGGGATACTACAACATGGTCTTGCAGTTAGGATATGTGAGTTAGTGTAAGTAAAGTAATTATTCAAAGCCCAAGGACTTAATGTGACTCTCCAGAGTAAGTCAAAGCACAAGAATAATTCTCAACATAAAATCAAAGAAAGGAGTTGGGTTTGCACATGAATAAAATAGTCAGATTTTAAAATTCCAATTTAGTTATCTAAATAGTCTTCCTGTACCAATTGTAAATTGTATTCACTTACTTAAAATGTGTAATTCTACCCAAAAGGTAATTAGTCCCTATAATCTACTTAAATGATGTACTTTTAACCAAGATTTCAATTTCACTTGATGTCCCTGTAATAATGTGGAAAGTCAAATGGAAAATTCAAACATTTATCCCCCATGGAGCAATACAGAAGACCCTTAAAAAGAGACTTCAAATAAATGCCTTTTATTATAATGAATTGCTTTGAATAAAACAAATTCCCAATGTTAAAAACATATAAATGGAGATGCAGGAAAATGTTGACTTTTGCTTCTATTTTTATTTTACATATAGTGGTAAGATTTTAAACAAGAGGAATAAAATCAAGTATTTCAGAAAAATAGAAAGTACTGAGGAGTAATTGCATGCGGCATTGTTTATCCATGAGTGTGACTTGGTCAGGCTTTTAACCCAGGTGGGAAAAGCAGGAGAGTGGCTCTGTGGGTGGGGGTATGGGGAAGACTGGTTGGATGATTGGCACCTACAACTCCCAGACATATCCCCATGCAGGATTTAATACTGTAAATGTGATGGAACTTTAACATTCCATAGCAGTACAGCTTTGACTTAAAGTGACTCCACCTCTGATGCACAACGAGATGGTTAATTGCAAGTACAGAAGAACCTTATTAGGCGGAACTTTCTTAGACAATGGCTGACTGTAGAGTAGTTTACCTGCCTCTTGGCCACAACTTTTTTATAAGCGAAAGGCCTCCTAAGTCCCTAAAGGTGTGGCTAGTACCCACTGCTTTCTTCTAAGCCAGTCCATTTCCTCTACTCAATTTCCCGATTAAATCTTACCTTTCGTTGGGATCAAGTAAGTGAGCTGTACGTAATAAATAAAAGTACTGACTAGAGAACAGGTGGATAGCCAGTGAAGGCAAGAGTTTGTCTGGAAGGAATAGAAAGAAAATACAGTCTCTGAAGGGATGCCTGGGTGGCTCATTTGTTAAGCATCTGCCTTTGGCTCAGGTCATGATCCCAGAGTCCTGGGATCACCCCACATGGGGTTTCCTGCTCCGGGGCGGGAAGCCTGCTTTTCCTTCTCCCAACACTTCTCCACCTTTGGTCCCTCTCTTGCTGTGTCTCTGTCAAATAAATAAGTAAAATCTTTGCTTTTTAAAGAGTCTCAAAAAAGTTAACACACTTTATTTTTTTTTTTAAAGAATTTATTTATTTGACAGAGATCACAAGTAGGCATAGAGGCAGGCAGAGAGAGAGGAGGAAACAGGCTCCCTGCTGAACAGAGAGCCCTATGCAGGACTCCATCCCAGGACCTTGAGATCATGAAGGCAGAGACTTAACCCACTGAGCTACCCAGATGCCCCAAGTTAACACACTTTAAATGTGAATATACCTACTTTTTAAAAACTGTGACTGTCTAAAATATAAGAGATGCTTTTCTGTGTGACTTTGGGATAATTATCTTTTATAAGAAAAAAAATCAAAATCTGCTCATGTGTTCCCAGGAACATGTACTTTGGTAATTAAACATAGTAGTAGGGCTATCTGAATGGGAAATATTTTCACAGTTATTAGTTCATAAAGTAACCTTAATTACTTTTTGAGTGAAGTTCATATTTTTTAAGTGAGGTATGTGTAAAGCACTTTACAGTGATGTATAAAAACTATGTTATATGGTTTTGACATCGGATTGCTGTCAAAGCATTAAATCCTAGTCAATCACCATATCACTTTTTAGGGTTACAGGTCTCATATGTTGGAGGTTCTCAGAATAACAAAGGTTCTCAGCAAGAGCCAGGAGAATTATGGAGGTCCTCACATCAGACAGGTAGATAGCAGAATTACAAAAATCACATTTGGACAGTCAGGTCCTTTTCTCAACATAAGTTTGCCAGAGGCTACAAAAACAATTCTACCATTTTATGTTGCAACCATGTAAGCTATTTTCCAAACTGAACTCTGAAAGGGACACTGATAATAAGCATACCGGAAAACAAACATAATCTGGGCCTGTTTCAGGTTAAATGGAATTTATAGCCACCTTACCAAGGAAGTGCTGAGTCCTTTGCCTTCTTCTACTTCGAGAATGCCTTCTTCTACTTCGAGAATGCAAATATTGACTTTGATATTTGTATTGATCACTAAAGCAGGAAAATCACTACACCTCAATTTCTTTTGATGAAATATGAATATACCATTTAGAATACTAGGTTATCCTTTTACATCCTATGTCCTACCAATGTCCTTACCCTTTCTTTTTTTAATCTGGTTGGTAGAGAGAAAACCCAAAACACCACTTGTTTTAATATTTTAAATATAAGACTAGAAACGAGGTAACAGGATCTCTAAAAAGCCTTAAAAGGCATAAAATTGCAAGTCATTTTAATGTTGATCTTTATCCCCAAGATGGTTTTGATGATAAGGTTTTGTTATCATTCCTTGGATGAGTGCTGTATGCCAGGTGTTTTGCTATGTGATTTTCATATATTAACTTCCCTCACCTATCCAACATCACTCTGAAATCTGTCCAGATTTGCTTTATTCTAAAAATGAGGAAAAAACCAGCAATAGATAAGTTTAACTGATTTGTTCAAAGAAGCCCAGCTAGTCACCCCATGGAAGCTTCTGTGTTCAAACTGGGATACAATTCCAATGCCCATGTTCTTCTTGAATAAACTACAACACCTGTATGTAATCTTTCTTAGGAATTCAGTTATTCCTCCTGACACTGAGTGTGGTCAGCCTTGTTCCCACTGCTGATTTTTACATTACAGAATTAGTGGAGACATTTGGGGCCATCAGAAAACACAACATGATGTCTGTTTGCCAATGTGTAAAGGAGAATGTCCACATTACTAGCAAAATAATAAAAGCCCTGTGTACATAATCCACAGCAAATAATACTGACAGGAGACAATAAACCATGGGAATTGATGTGGGGTTGGAAGATAAAAATTTCTCAGTAATTGCTTTGTCAACCCCAAATTCCCATGAACTACTCTTTGCAGTCTGGTCATAAGGGGCTCCCACACCCTGCCAGCTGCCAGGCAGTACCACGAACAGGGATGGGAGGTCCACCCACTACATGTTCCATAGCAGGCATCAGAACACCTATGTGCTGGTAAATATTTGTTAAATGCAAGAAGGACCTAGAATTAACTAAATCAAGCATTAGTCAAATGAATAGCAGTATTTCCCATCTGCAAAGTCTTTTTCATTAAATTATTGTTTATATATGATGTTACTTCATGACCACTTCCGGAAGTAGAATTCAGATAGTATCAAAAACACTGATTGAGGACTTGATATGTACCTTTTACTCCCCTGAGAACTTTCCATGTATCTTATTTAATCTCTACAACATATGACGGATGTACTATTAACATTTCCATCTCTCAAATCAGGAAACCAGGCACAGCAATGTTACTAATTAGATCATACCCTTTCTAAGTGATATAATCAATTAAAAGATCCAGGTATTTTAATTTGAGTAAGACTGTAAGCTTATGTTCTATGCTCTAATCTCCTTTTACTAAATTCTACAATTAAAAATTTAATTATTGTAATTAAATTATATTGTTAATATAACTAACATATTAATATAATAATATTATGTATATTAATATACTATAATATATATTACTATATTATGTTAATAATAAATATAATATAATATATAATTGTAATTAGAACATTAATTATCTACAAATAAAAATTTAATCATTGAAGTACAGACATGTTTGATTTTTAAAATGAAGTGCTTCTATTATTTCAATCCACATTACTATTATAAAGCTATATTTAAATAAAAATAATCCTCAAAAATGTTAACAAGTTTACCTAAAGACCACTCCTTCAATGATCTGAGCTAATCATCCTGTTTGGCCACTCCCTGACCTCTCGTTTCAAGAAATACACGTTCTAGATGAAAAAAATGTATTGAAAACATGCACCTAAGTGGGGATTGGAAGCAGGCATATTTCACTTTATCAACTACATAAAATAGCAGGGATTATGTGATGTTTCTACATAGACCCTGCCCTGATAGAAATAAAGTTGTATTTTTTAACTATATTTTGTGATTTTACGAAAGGAACATTATCACTATTTTTCTTCCTCTCTACTTCTCTCAGCTTCACTCTAGCCACTAATACTAATTACAGGATGGCTGAATTGCTATCACATGTGATTGACTTCAATGGCATTTCTTTCTCCTCCACTTCAGACATCCTCTCCTTTCCTGGAGTTCTTCTTAAGGCCACTTAGGACATCAGTGACACCTACAGAGAATACTAAAACCAAACTCATTATGAAAAATGAGTGGTGGGGAGAGCCACTGTAGACAGGGTAGTCAACTGGGGAAACTCAACAACAAAAAAGGTAGAGTTGAAGCAGATGAAGATTGCAGCTGTGTCCCTACATCCCTTGGGGCTGTGGGAAGGATGAAGTAGGAAATGCTTTGAAAAAATTACACTGAATTTTAAAAAAATTCTTTAACACTATTTAATCCTGTTTAAAGCATAACAGAGGGTATCATTAAAAACTTCTCTTGACAAACAGCTGTGTTTTGAAGCTTTACTACTTAGAAATGTAACAGTGGAAGATGTGGGGGTTAGGAGGGTTTAGATTTCATGTGAGCATTCAGGGAAAAGAGAGCTAAGTACTGGGATAAGGCAAGAGGAGAAAGCTCAAGAGAAACAGCAAGAAGATGGTGGACTTGGTAGGACATGCCAACCTCAGTGGCCTCAGCTATCACCCTGAAGGGCAGCTTCTGAGGCAGACTACCGGAGAGGAATGAGAAAAACAGTCCCTACAGATTCAGTGAGGACTTGGTCTCTGGTTCTGAAATTCAGAGGTAACCCAGTACTGCTGTGCTCTCCATTAATGGGTTCTGGCACATGGCTAAGAGCAGAACTACTGCATAGGAAAGACTTGCCCGGGACTGTGCACAGCCAAGGCGTACTTGAAAGTAAATCCATCTTCATAAACAAGTAAGAAAAAACAAATTCCAATCATAGTGCATACATTAAAACTAGACTTACATCTTATTTTCACATTTTAAAAGTATTTAGTTGGGAGAGAGAGAGAACAAGTGAGAACAAGCAGGGAGAGGGGCAAAGGGAGAGGAAGAGAAGTAGACTACCGGCTGAGCCTGGAGCCTGATGTGAGAGGTTCAATCCCAAGACCCTGAGATAGTGACGTAAGCCAAAGTCAGATGCTTAACCAACTGTGGTATCCAGGCGCCCCCTCACATCTTGCTTTAATGTCCTGTTGTCTTCTAAGGGAGATGTATATATGTTTAATACATATTTACCTTTCTATTTAATAAGCAGCTATTTTTATATAGGTAAACACTTCAAATTTTAATTAACTATGGCTATCTAAAGGAAGCTTTCTCAGAGCACTGATTTTCTTGTCCATCAAGCAGATACCTCATTTAGTGGAAACTAAGCCAAACTGCAGTCTTAAGCACAAGCATGGTCCTCCAGTATTTATGTTCTTTGAATGCATATTAATCACATATTACAGTCTCAAATGGCTACATGGACCAAGCAAGTAATATATGAATGAAATAAGCCAAGATAAGAAAAATTGCAGTTGTTGAGATCTATGGTAAACTGATGTCTGCTTGCCATGGCTAAAAGGATTCACCTCCAGAAGATTTCTGCCCTGCATTAAGTGAACTCCACGTTGGCAAATCTCACAATTTTCAAGAGAAGCCAGGTTACTAGAAGAGATTTCCCGATTTTTAAATGTTATTCAATTAAAAGATACTATAGAAGTAAAAACAAAACAATACAACTCTCAACAGTCATTGCAATAGAAATACATCTGCTGAATGAATTTGACTCACAGGCTGCCAGTTTATGACTTCTGATCAAATTTTTGATGTTATCTTTGGGAGGCTGGGGAAAGGAAGATTCAATTTGAACAGAACCGCATGTAGTTTTGCAAGAGAATTTGCAGACTTCAAAGTATGCACTCAGACCACTGCCCAAGGGAAAAGGAAAACTAAAATAAGACACATTAAGGTTAATACTCAAAGGAAGGAAAAGTCACTCCTTTGCTATCATGTAGACATACACTCCATATGATTGCTGGCTGTAGGACCAAAACAGTCTGAAAGACTAAACCAGAAAGATAAAGTAAAAAGAATAGAAACAAATAAAAATAAAATAATATTTCAATTTCTTAGACAAGGACTAGAAACCCAATGACAATAAAAATAACAAACAAACCAACCCACCCTACGACTTCCCTAAGTATTACCAGGCAAACATGGGCATTAATCACAGTTTCACTGTGACTACTGAACTGCAGATTTTACAAAAGTATTTCCTGCAATAAAATTTGCTTAGTCTTAGCACTAGTTGTAAATTACATTTTGTTTAGATGAATTCCTGAGTTCTCTGTACCTAAATTTCTTAATTAATGAATGAAAATAACAAATAGTTTACCGTATGTGCTTGCTTTGAAAAATACATTGTAATATGTACTATTACAATTGTAATATGTACAGTAATAGTACATCTTATGTACTATTACATATTATGTAATAGTACAGTGGCGATGGACACTGGGGAGGGTATGTGTTGTAATGAGCACTGGGGATAATAAAACACTGATGATTATGGAGGTACATATTGCATGGAGCACTGGGTGTGGTGCATAAACAGTGAACTTTGGAACACTGAAAAGAAGGTAAAATGGGAAAAATCAAAAATCAAAAAAAATAAAAAAGAATAAAACTAAACTGCCCATAGATAAAAAAATTAAAAGACTGATGAATCACAGAACTGTACCCCATGAAACAATTAATACATTATGTTAAATAATTGAACTTACAAATGTTTTAATAAAAAAATAAAATGTAATGGTACATTTAAAACCATATTATGCATGGTAAGTATGTCCTATCTACTGGTGAGTTTATTACTGGAGAACATAGCAGGTGCCAAAGAGGAATGTAAATATAGTTATTGACCTACTGTGTCAGTGACAAAAGATTAGTCTTTTTTTCCAGCAGGCTGGAATTAGCCTTGCTGAAAATATTCATTCCATACCAAATTAGACTACACATTGTATTTCTGTCACTGAATGTTTTCCTTGGTGGTTGTCTGAGTAAAACAAATTGGATGTAGGTTCAAGGTATATCATTCAGGCACCTTCTTTCAAAAGTAATTAGGGTCTTACTCACTTGAAACCAGATAATTACATTTAATGTAATCTTAAAAGAGCCCCCAAGGATTGTTTTCCATTGGTAAATGAATAAGAAATGGAACAAATTGACTTTCATGGTCTGTAAAGTTTAGAACTAGGAAGAGAAAATATTGCTGAATCTAAAATTTAGTCTCAAAAGACTAATAAAGGTAAAATATATATTTTTTCTATTCTCATGTAACCCTCAAGTGAAAGTGGCACAAGGAAGGATGTTCCACAAAGACTCATTTAGTGATCAGCTCAGAATGGTTCTACATTAGACCTCCAACCAAATGAGAGCTAGACAACACTCATCCCCTTAGTTCAATTCATTCAGGAAAAAAGTGTATCTTTAGATATCTCATTGTGCTCCATGCTAGTATATCAGGATAATAAGATTTCAATGCTGAATCAAAATATAGATGGAGACCGGTTACTGCCTGACCTATACCAGGCCAATTGTGACTAGAAAATAAATTCGCTACCAGCCCAAGAACTAGGTTAGTAGATACACAAAGATTTTAGGAGTAACATCATAAAATTAGAACCGAGGAGGTCTTGAAGGGAGAAAAAAGGGTTTGGTAATTATAGATGGATAGAAATGCTAATAATAAGAAAAAAACAGCAATTTCCCAAACTGAGCAATCTTTCCCCTATTCAAGTATTTCTAGAAAATGAATCAAGATGCAGTTTTGAATATGTTTTTATACCACAAAACATAATTATATTTAATTGATTTTTCTTATTTTTTTCTATGTTTAGTGTAAGAAAAAAATTGTACTAAATCACTCCAGTTAGTGTCTAATTAAGTCACATCAATAATGTTTCAATCTCTAAAAGGTACCCTATTAAAATAAAATTTTTTTATTTCTTTTCTTTTATTTATTTATTTATTTATTTTATTTGACAGAGAGGGATCACAAGTAGGCAGAGAGGCAGGCAGAGAGAGGGGGGAAAGCAGACTCCCCACTGAGCAGAGAATCCGATGTGGGGCTCAATCCCAGGACCTTGAGATCATGACCTGAGCCGGAGACAGAGGCTTAACCCACTGAGCCACCCAGGTGCCCCTAAACAAAATTTTTGAATAAAAAAAACCCTATTTTAATTATTTTAAATTTCACTCTGTCCATTCCTAAAATGTATTCAGAAATTTACATGAAAATTATTTCAGTGGCCACCCTGGCTTAAATTTCTCTAATTTTAAAATATATACTATTTAAAATATATATTTCTTACTTAAATCTATTTATTTGAATTTTAATTAACATTCAAATATGTTAATTTTTAAAGATGCTCAAATATGCCAGTGCTCCTATTTTGTTCCTCTGGGTAGGTATTTGAAATACATTTCCATGAATTTAAAGGACCCTTTAAATTTTGAAAATATAGCTATTGTTTTCTACTTTCAAAACTTGGTGCTGCTTATGACCCTTTTTAGCTGAGTACCTTCTAAGCGGTAAGCCTGTCACATTCACACATATAATGGATGTCCGGTGGATAAAATCATGATGCTTCATCTTCCTGATAGCCTTCTCTTCTCTCATGAGGGAACCTCTATTGGGGTAACTCCTCTCTGGGGTCTTGCATGTTTTTTTGGGTTTTTTTTGTTTTTTTTTTTTTTTTAATTTCCTCCATATGATACACAGCATATTCTTATTCTGGTGGTTTTCTTTTTTAAAAATTCTGATCTAGAATTTGGCCTACTATAGTGTATTTTGCTTATAAGACTCTCAACAATTCTAACAGATTATTGAGGTTTAATTGACAATTAACCACACATGCTGAAGGATACAATTTGGTTAAACTTCTGAGTATGTAAATAAATATATATTCATCAAATTCTAAAAAGATATGTTGAAATCTGAACCTTTGTTTCTTCAGGATGTGACCTTATTTGGAAATAGAGTAACTGCAGATGTAATTAGTTAATAAAAGGTCATATTGGAATTCCGATATGATTGGTATTCTTTTAAGAAGTGGGAACTTTAGAAAGAGACACAGACACAAAGAGAAGGTGGCAATGTGAAGATGAAGGCAGAGATTACAGGGATGTTGCCACAAACCAAGAAATACCCAGGACTACCAGTGACTGGAAGAAGCAAGGAAGTATCCTCCCCTAGAGACGGCAGAGGAAGCCTTCCCCCGGAACACACTGATTTTGGATTTCTAGTCTCCAGAAGTGAGGTAATAAAATTCTGTTGCTTTAAGCCAACCAGTCTGTGGTAGTTTGTTACAGCAGCCCTAGGAAACTAATATAATTTGCAGTCAGGAAACTGGCAACAGAAATAGCAAACAAATGAATCCTCTCAAGAAGTTACATAATCCCTTTCCCATTGACACCTCCCTAACACTCACCCCATTCCCATGAAACCACTGAACATCTTTCTATCACCATAGATTAGGTTGCATTTTCTAGAATTTTACATATATTTTACATAAATTTATAAAAATTCTAGAATTATATGAAATATACTATTATAGACATATGGTATGCACTGGATTCTTTCTGCAGACTTATTCTGAGATTCATTCATGTTGTTGTCCATTCACGTGCACATTCATTGGTTGCTCCTTTGTATTAACAAATAGTATTCCATTACATGAATTTACCACAATTCATTCATTCACCTGTTGATAAACACTTACTTGTTTACAAAATCTTGGCTATCACAAATATACCAGCTATATGCATGTACACATCTATGTATGCGATCATACTTTTACTTCTCTTGGATAGAGAGATCCATATTTGTGGACTAACTGGGTCGCATAGTAGACATATGTTTAAATTATAAAGGAACCAAACTGTCTTCCAGAGCATATGAGAATTCCAGTTCCTCCACATCCATGTCCACACTGAGTATGTGTATTAATTATGCTTTGTTATTTTCTCTATAATGTTCTGACATCTTTGGGGACCCTTAAGACTGGGGAAGAGACGGCCTTTCCCAGAGCTAGTTAATTCCTGAAGATAATGACAACTTTCCCTACAAGCAGGTTTTCACGTACAAAGCAACCAGTCTACCGTCCATGCCCCCACTAGCTCCTATCTAGCTCTCCCACACCAAGCCAATACAGTCGTCTCCCTTACCTGTGGAGGACATGTTCCAGGACCCCCAATGGATGCCTGAAACCACAGAGAGTACCGAACCCTATATATACAACGCCCTTTCTTATACATAAGCACCTATGACAAAGCTTAATTTCCAAACGAAGCACAGTAAGAGATTCACAACCATACCTAACAAAAAACCCAGAACAATTGTAACAACATATTTAAATAAAAGCTCATGAATGTGGTCTTTCTCTCCCCATATCTCTTATTACACTGTACTCACCCATCTTCCTGTGATGTGGGACGACAGAACACCTACAGCAGCGGAGGAAGTGAGGTGACCCACGCAGGTGCATTCTGACGCAGCGTGCGGCGACCAACGATTTATGTTCTGACTTTAAAAGACGAGGGGCTACAGCTGTTTGCAGACCACAGCTGACAGCGGGGAGACTGAAACCGCAGATAAAGTAACCACATACAGTGAAACCACAGAGAAGTGGGAACTGGTGTTTCCCCAGCCCTAAATGGTTATCAGGCACGAAGAGACCACCTCTGTGGCCCCAGACCCACCAGTTATTCGAATCAGCTGATCCTAAATTGTTTACTCTTTCTGGCCTTGTCTTTCTTGCGGGAACTCCAGAGAGGCTCTGGCAGAAATGCCTTCCTTTTGGGATTTACACTCTATTATTAAAAGAAAGTCTTTGGTATTAATTATCTGTTGTTCTTGTTGTTTCCAAAAGATTTTCCTACTTCACTAATCTGTGCTACCTCATCATCCTTTTTTTGATAGGCATAGAGAGTTCTTCCATCAACAAGGATGGTTGAAAATATGGTAGCTATTTATGAGACCACCATTAAACTGGCAAGGTAGAAAATCAATTTTTGATATATATGTAGATAGATAGAGATAAATATATTTCTATAAATAGTTTTGCTGTCATATATTCCTAATCTCTGACTACTGAATGCTACATGAATCTCTCACTTTGTTTTCTTGAAACAGAACATAATTTAAATTTTTTCTTTTTTTATTTTATAGCTGGTCTGTGCTGTCTTTTAACTTGAATGAAGTTTTGTGTAGAGAAAACATTTATTCCTTTATCTGTATATTCACACAGAGATTATAGCTTTAAGGACGAGGCGGGGGTGGAGGGGCAGAGGAAGAGGGAGTTAGCTGCTTAATACTATTATTGCCTATTTAGTATTCCATAGATTTTAAAATTTAACTTTTGCTCTTAATATTTTTCTTCCATTTTCTTAGAATTAATTTTATATTATCTAACTCCTTTGGAATAATCAATTTTTAGCCTTTCTTTTTTTCTAATATGTACAGTTAATGTAACACTTTCTGTCTAAACACAATTTTGCCTGCTACTGCTAAATACTAGATTTTTTAAAATTATAATTCAGTACAAAATATTGTCTGTGGATTATTTATTTGTAGCTTTACTATATAAAGCTTGACCTGTGAATTATTTAGTAATATATAGCTTTATTTTCAAATATATGGACATATTCCAGTCATCTTTTATGACTGAATTCCAGTTTAACTACATTGTGATCAAAGGACTTTCTGAATTATCTAGTACTTTAACATTTGTTGAGATTTTCTTTCTAGTCCAGGTTACAATATATTTTTATTAATGTTGGTGTGAATTTCAAGAAAAATCTGTGCATTCATCTATTTTGTACTGCAGCTCTTCATATCAATTAGGTCAAATATCTTAATAACTTTTATAGATCTTCTATGTGCTTACTGAATTTTTTTCCTGCTTGGTCTTAGTTATGAGAAATGTATGTTAAAATTTTCTTTATTGTGGATTTGTCCACTCCTCCTTTTACTTTTGTCACTTTCTTCTGTATATATTTGGTACTTATGTTGTTAGGTGGATATAATTTTAGAATTTAGAAACATGTTTTTTCATTCTTTAGTTTTTTAGCACTTTTACTCTTTTCTGTATTTTCTTCTAGGAGTATTTTCCTTCTTCTTGAAGACCTCCTTTTAGTACCTATCTATTATTAGTGAATTCTCTTTACTATAATTTTCTGGAAGTAGTTTTATTTCACCTTTATTTTGAAGGATATTTCCAGTGGTTATGGAATTATATATTTTAAATTATTTTGTTTAAAACAGTAATCGCCATTTTAAAAATTGCTATTAAGAATTCCACTGTCAGTCTTATTTTTAGTCTTTTGGATTGCAGTTAAGAAATATTGACTTCATATTATACTAACTTGACTACAAAGATAAAACTGTTGAAAAGCAGGAAAAGTTCATAGTGAGAAAAAAACTATGAGGGGAAAAAACACCACAGAAAATACTTTTAGACAATTGAGTGACACTCACTCTTGACCAGCATTTGCAGGGTGGCTGGAATTTGATGATTAGCAGTTAGATGAAAGCAAGTAATGCTCCACTGTAACTTTGTCAGAATACCTTTCAGAACGTCCTTTAGTAGAAACTGGCTATTACATGAAACTAATTGCCACAAATGATGTTATAGTGTGAGTACAGTTCAGCATGGATGTAAATTGACTCATATTCCAACCCTAAAACAAAAACAGAACTATGTGAATAACAGTAATATTTGATGAAAATAATTAATTCACTTATTAATCAATATCATTTATCAGTGAGGTAACAAAAGCTAATTTTCTTTCATTGTAATTCATTTGATGAGATATTTTATTAAATATATTTATATTATCAGCCATAAATATTGATTTTTAGGGAAGATACAATGAAGACATGGATATTACATAAGAACATAAACCCTATGAGACTGTGGACTTCATGTGTCTTGTTCTTTGCGGTGTCTCTTGCACTGAGATTAAGGCTTATTTCATAGTGCTAAAAAATATGTGTTGAGGGTGCAGAAATGGTTAAACAGGTAATGGGGATAGAGGCGTGCACTTGGGATGAGCACAGGGTATTATATGTAAGTGTTGAATCATTAAATTGTACACCTGAAACTAATATTATACTGTATGTTAATTAACTGGAATGTCAATAAAAATTTTAAAAATACATACATGTTGAACAAATGGATCTGTTTTTCTCTAAAAGTTGACTTAAAAACATCTTAAGGGTGATGATAATAAGCAGTATAATCTAGTTGCAGAGGCATCTAACAGAAGTCTGTAACCATCGATCTCTTATTCACTATAAACACACAGGCAAGATGGTATTTACAAATGAGGCAAATCTTGACTGTCCACTGAGATCAGCTGTCACTATTTTGGGGGTTACTGAATTTACCATGTAGTATGATCTGAGATGCCTTCAGCCTAGTTTTCTCTAAAATTTAACACCTTTGGGGGCACCTGGGTGGCTTAGTCTTTAAGCGTCTGCCTTTGGCTCAGGTCACGATCCCAAGGTCCTGGGATCGAGCCCCACATTGGGCTCTCTACTCAGCAGGAAGCCTGTTTCTCTTTCTCTCTCTCTGCCTGCCACTCTGCCTACTTGTGATCTCTGCCTGTCAAATAAATAAATAAAATCTTAAAAAAAAAAAGGTTTAAAAAAATTAGTTACACTGTCTTTTAATTTCTGGAAGGATGACTGTGGTTATAATAATATGTTTTATCAAACATATATGGTATTTGTGATGAAATGGACATAGGTAATGTTGACAGAATTAAGAAGTTAAGAATTTTTAATTAATCAATAAATTTCTAAGTTAGAAGCAATACATCTTGTTTCTGTGATAACATAACCTCTAGTTTATTTTCATTTTCTTTTCTGTCTTCTTTGTAGACCACTCATTGTACACATTGGCATTGCCCAGGTGTGTCTTCTTCCCTTGACTACTTGTTTTTCCCATTCTGTGGATTTAACTATAACTTAGTCATATATATTTATATATACAGATATAGACAATATCAGAATCCAAAGTCTTTGTAAGGTATCATTCACAATGTTGGATATAATTCCATATTATTAGATATAAAAAATTAAAATGTGACTAATATTCAGAACAAAAGGCATTCAATGAACAACTCTTTAAATATACTAAAAATGACTAAATTATGGACTTTATATGGGTAAATTCTGTCACAAGAACTATTTCTTTATCAAACTATTACAACATTAACAGACAATCAATGGGGTCTCTGAGATGACCCATATGTAATTAGCAGATAAGATTTTAAATGCATTTATAATAACTAGTCTCAGTATGTAAATTAAAATATACACATAATGATCAAAAACATAAATCTTAGCAGAAAAACTGAAATGTTCATTAAAGAGCCAAATGGAGATTCTAGAAAAAAATTATACATGGATTTTATATATATTTTACTCTTTGTATTTATATCTATAACTATGGTAAAGTTTTCAGCCATAATTATTCTCTACTTGAGACTTCTGTAATAGACACAAGCATCCGGTGGCCATCTTTACTTTGTCTTATACGCATCTTGAACTCAATACATTTAAAACTGAGCTTAACATCTGCTCTAAAACTAAACCTTCTGTATTACTTCCACAGAAACAGATGATAACAGATTCCACCCAACTGATCCAATATGCAAACCTGAGATTTACCTTTGATCTCACATATTTCATCTCCATTCACATCTAAACAATCACCCAATGAACACAGATTTTACTTCCTTAATTTTCCTTTTCTTTCTTCTCCATCACTACTAGATCTAATCATGGATAACTGGGGAAAAAAAAAATCTTTGTTCTCTTCTGCCTCTGGTCTTATTTTTTTTAAATCCGCTCTCTAAACAAAACATAGTTACAAACTGAAATATAACTACGCTATTGTTTTGGGGCGCCTGGGTGGCTCAGTGGGTTAAGCCGCTGCCTTCGGCTCAGGTCATGATCTCAGGGTCCTGGGATCGAGTCCCGCATCGGGCTCTCTGCTCAGCAGGGAGCCTGCTTCCCTCTCTCTCTCTCTCTGCCTGCCTCTCCATCTACTTGTGATCTCTGTCTGTCAAATAAATAAATAAAATCTTAAAAAAATAAAAAAAATAAAAAAAATAAAAAAAAATAAAAAAAAAAAAATTCGGTTAGTACAATATCATTGGGATGCTTTGAAATTGTACTCTCTTTAGATACAAGAATCTGAACTGGCCTGTCTGGGAGTTACAAAGAATAGAAGATATGGTCCCTTCATTCCTGAACATCTCTGTAACCATGCACCACCTTTGGGGAATAATTATCTTCTGAGAAGATCCATCTAATGACTGAGAGGCAGAAAATACAAGTGATTCTCTCAACTACTTAGCAATGAAACTAAAGCAAAACAAAAAACCAGTCTCTAAGGAAAATAACCCAAAGCTTTGAGTGAGAGAAATTAGAACTAAGGAATGGGTTAGCTATAGAAAACTCAAGTATGAGGATTATTTCAGTTCCTCTTTAAAGAAAGAGGGTGTCTTCTGATAGCACACACAGAAAACCTGAAAGACCACAAAAAAACTACTAGAACTAATAAAGGAATTCAGTAAGGTCACAGGATACAAAATCAATATACAAAAATCCATTGCATATCTGTACACAATAAAGCAGCAGAAAGGGAAATTAAGAAAAAAATCCCATTTACAATTACACCCAAAATAATAACATATCTAGGAATAGGGACACCTGGATGGCTCAGTCAAGTTAAGCATCTGCCTTTGACTCAGGTTATGATCCCAGGGTCATGGGTTCAAGTCCTGCATCAGGCTCCTTGCTCAGTGGGGAGTCTGCTTCTCTCTCTGCCTCTGTTCTTTCCCCTTGCTTTCACTCTTTCTTTGACAAATAATTAAATAAAATCTTTTTAAAAAATATGTAGGAATAAACTTAACCAAAGAGATAAGTCTATACCCTGAAAACTATAAAACATTGATAAAAGACATCAAAGACAAACACAAATAAATGGAAAGATATTCCATGCTGGAAGGACAACTATTGCTTAAATGTCCATTGTACCCAAATAAATCTACACATTTAGTGCAAACCCTATCAAAATACCAACAGCATTTTTCGCAGAAGTGGAACAAACAATCCTAAAATTTGTTTGGAATCACAAAAGACCCTGAATAGCCAAAGCAATCATGAAAAAGAGAAACAAAAAAGAAATATCACAATCCCAGATTTCAAGTTATACTACAAAATTGTAGTAGTCAAAACAGTATGGTATCAGAATAAAAATAGACACATAGATCAATGGAACAGAATAGAGAGCCCAGAAATAAGCCTGTAATTATATGGTGTATTAACTTTTGACAAAGGAGGCAAGCATATACACAGGGAAAAAGAGAATCTCTTCAACAAATGATATTGGAAAACCCTATGCAAAAGAATGAAACTGGACCACTTACATAGCACACAAAAATGACCTCAAAATGGGTCAAGACCTAAATGTCAGACTTGAAACATAAAAAACCTAAAAGAGAACATAAGCAGTGATTTCTCTAATATTGATCATAGCAACATTTTCTAGATATGTCTCCTGAGACAAGGGAAATAAGAGAAAAAATAAACTATTGGAACTACATAAAAATAAAAAGCTTCTGTACAGCAAAGGAAATGACCAACAAAACTAAAAGACGACCTAATGAATGGGAGAAGATATTTGCAAATGACATAATCAATAAAGGGCTAGCATCTAAAATATATAAAGAACTGATACAACTCAACACCATAAAAACAAATAACCCAATTAAAAATGGGCAGAAGACATGGGACGTTCCTCAAAAAATTAAAAATGGAACTACCATATGATCCAGTAATTCCACTACTGGGCATATATCTAAAGAATACAAAAACATCAATTCAGATAGACATATGTACCCCTATGTTTATCGCAGCATTATTTACAATGGCCAAATATTTTAAAGTGTCCAACACTAGATGAATGGATAAAGAAATAGGGTATATATACAATGGAATATTACTCAGCCATAAAAAAGAATGAAGTCTTGCCAATTGCAATAATATGAATGGATCTAGAGAGTATAATGTTAAGTGCAATAAATCAGACAGAGAAAGACAAATACTGTATGATTTCACTCATATGTGGAATTTAAGAAACAAAACAAAGGAAAAAAAAAGAGACTAACCAAAAAACAGGGAACTACAGGGAACAAACTCATGGTTATCAGAAGGGAGGTGGGTAGGGGGATGGCTGACACAGGTGGCAGGGATTAAAGGTATACTTAACACAGTGAGCACTGAGTACTGTATGAAATTGTTGACTACCGTATTGATACACCTGAAATAAATATAACACTGTATGTTAACTATATTGGAATTAAAATAGAATAAAATAAAAAGTCACTTTCATATCTTATTAAAAAAAGAAAGGGGATTTCTTAACACGGGTTTTAACTATTTCTTAAAACCCTATTACCTTTGCCTAATACAAAAAAGTGAAAAATTACCATATAAATAAAATTAGGTGCTTATGTTTCTATTTTCTTTTGAAAATATATCCCAGGCTATAAAATGTTGCTTTAATAATGTTATGGCTATCTATCTATCTATCCATCTATATATCATCTATCTACTATCTATCATTTGTGTGTATATATGTACACACATTATATATCAATGATTACCTCTTTTTTAGAAATTTTCTTAAGCTACACTTTATTTAGGATAACTAAATTTTTAAGAACTTCTTTTAATGAACAGTCTCAAGTTTATTAGTTTATTCTAATAAAAATGAAGAAAACAAAGCATTTTACAGAACAGACTATAATCACTGTTATATGGCCACTAGAAAAAAAAGGGGATTAAAAAAAATCATATGGAATTAATAATGGTTAGTTAGCATTTCATATTAAAGTAAAGGAACTCAGTTTAAAATAAAATTAAGTAGCTCAAGTAGCATACAAATGCCACCAAGTTTGAGCAAGAAAATCTAACAGATTCATTAGAGCTGGTTGGGGTCTGTGGAGTTCAACTCTAGATCCTTTGTCTCTGCAACCTTACTTTCACAATGACATTTTCAGTGCGCAGTGCTTACTTATTGGGTCTTCCTATTCTCTCTGAATGGTTTATGGCAGCAGGAGTCATCAACCATGAAATTGCAGGAGGTCTCTGAATAAATACTATCATTGACTGAAGGAAAACAGCTGAACACATTTGTACAGATTTCTATAACACCTAATGTAAAACAGGGCATTACACTGGACCTGCGGAGGCAGTTCTCCTCCTCCCTCTGCAGTTCCCCCTCCCTTCTCCCCCTCCCTTTTTCCCCTCCTTCTTCTTCCCCTCCGCCTCCTCCTCCTCCCTCTTCTAATGGAAATACCCCGATCTAGGTGGGCAAAGGCTGGATACGTTTTCTTAAGTGAAAAGCAAGTGTTCGTGTGGAGACTTTTATCTGCAGAACTGCTGCAAAGATTAAAACATACTCCTTTATACACCCATTTCCTCTTAATGTTAAGAAAAAAAAAGCCTATAAATTAACTTACTGAAGGAAACCACAGGCCTGTGTATGTATATGCATATATATAGTGCATATAATTGCATATTTAATTTACCTATTTGAAATCTTTTTCTCCTTCTAAATTCAAACATGCCCCAGAAATGTGTCTTCATTTGTCCCATCATTTGTTCATTTGTCATGAGTCTCAGAAATGGAAGACCCCATTTTATGAATGAAGATAAAATGTTCCTTGAATAGTGAATCTTTTTTAATAAAAGAAGAATTCAGGTTAAAGCAAGAGGAATGATCAGTACTTGAGGCCTTGGGTTATTATTATTTTTTAAGTTTTAATTCATTTATATCTTCACCAAAAAGAAAAATGTAAATTGTTCTCTGGGTTTCTGTTTAGCACACAAGTGAGTTCAAATATATTATTTGAGGGAATTAAGACAGTCAAAATTATCCTGATATAAAAGAAAAGCAATAGTAGCCAGTAATGTGTAGTTGCATTTTATTTTAGTGAATGTTAGAATAATGATATATACGTGTTAAACCACAAGCATCTTAAGGGCTTTAAAATCTGTAGTTAGGGGATTTTCCAGCTGCCACATATCCTGCCAGATGCTTTGGTTTTTGGGTCTATTCCATAGTTCCGGAATGAAGAAACTCACTGTTCAAGTGTTGTCCCCTGCATTCTGATGCTTTCCTCCGGCTGCCAAAGTTTCCATCCTCAGGATCTCTGCCCATCAACAACCTTGGCTTGAGTTTTATTTATTTTTTTAAATTAAAAAAAAAAAATTTTTTTTAAAGACTCCACTTATTTGACAGAGAGATAAACAGTGAGAGAGGGAACACAAGCAGGGGGACTGGGAGAGGGAGAAGCAGACCCCCTGTGAGCTGGATCCAAGGACCCTGGGATTGTGACCTGAGCGGAAGGCAACAACTGAGCCACCCAGGCCAGGCACCTTTGGCTTGAGTTTTAAAGTGCTGATCACTGGGGTGCCTGGGTGGCTCAGTGGTTAAAGCCTCTGCCTTTGGCTCAGGTCATGATTTCAGAGTCCTGGGATCAAGTCCCACGTCTGGCTCTCTGCTCAGCGGGGAGCCTGCCTCTTCCTCCTGTCTCTCTCTGCCTACTTGTGATCTGTCTGTTAAAAAAAAAAATCTTTAAAGTGCTGATCATAATAACAAAGATGAGGAGGCAACTTTTAGTTACACGAATTTAGAGCTGAAGAGTTCTAATTTTTTTTTTGTATGGTTATTCAGATGAAATTGTATAATACAGTAATGAAACTTACAAGGTTAAAAATTAAGGGCCAAAATAACATTCACACAAGATGTGAAATACACAGCATAATCATAAAGCTGTAGAGTAGCTTCCAAAAGTCACCACAGAAAACTAATCTCATAAACTTATAATGAGTACTATGTATATAAAGATATGTATGCATAATAAAAGCTTAGATATCTTTGCTGCAAACATTTGTAATACAAATAACCTTTTCAGCAAACCTGTGCATAGGGGATATTTTGAAACTCACAACCCTTGTCAAGAAGAAATTAATTTTCACTTGAAATAAGCTAAAGTGAATGTCAGAAATGCCCTTTAGAAATTTAATCACAAAACAAAAGATCATGTCTAAGGAGTAAATTTACATACATAAAAATAATCTATAAAATAGCCTAAATGTTGCTTTATTACAGCCCAGTTTAGTAAATAATCTAGCTGTGTGATCTTGTGTGAGTCATTTAGTTTCAGTGTGCTTATATAAATAACTGATTTGTGAGGGTAGAGTGAGGCATGTATTCAATAATAATAAAAATAATAAAGCAAGTCCATGATACATTATTTTAAAAATTATAAGATATATTTATATCTATACACATATATGTATAGACACATTATTTACGTGACTAATGATGGTTATTTTTCTGTTTCCATGTTAAACACAAATACACATGTACTACAAAAAGTTTAATATTTACATTTGATAATATTTTATAATTTTATGAAATACTTTCCAAATCACAAGAAGAAAACTCCTATAGGATCTTCTCTTCCAAGGGTAATAACAAGAGGCAGATTTGTTCAAAATTTTTAAATGACTGTTGAAAAATGTTGAAAAGCTATTGAAGAATTTTACCATAAACAAAATAAATTAAAATGCATGACTAGAGCTTTAGGATGTTTTTGTAAAACCTTATAAACTTTTATATTTGGAAATCAAACTGGCAACATCGAATAATTGCTTCTTTCTTAGACTTCCAGAAATCCAGGGTTTTGATGACTAAGATACACAGTAAGAACAGGTTTACACATATACATATTTATCTTTGGACACAGACCAAGCAAATAAATATGAAAAGCCAAATAAAAGTTTGTCAAATGTGTTAAACTGTGAAATAAGATATAGTCTCATTATAAGAGCAGAAGAAAATTTTTATTTTATTTCAATTTCCTAAGCCATTTTTTGTAGAACTCATCCCAGCAACATTTTTATTGTAAGCAAAATCAGCATGTTGTTCATATCAATAGAGGGGGAATCAGAAATTAATTTTGGACTTACTCCAGTTTCCGAGGCCACAGAAATAAAATTAAAATTAAACTTTAAAGCTGAAAACTCATGACTAAACTAATAAAACATATGATTTTAAAACTAGAAATAGTACAAATTTTCCAGGCATATGAATATCACTGATTATCTTGACTCTAGTTCCATGGCATGATGAACAAAGCAGCATTATCAATGAGATTAATTCAAGCTGTCCCTAAAAATAACGCTGTTTGAGCAGTTATATCATGATTTATCCTTTAGTTTCCTCTTTAAACTGTTATTAAGCTAAGTGCTTGTTATGAATAAATAAATGAATAATAATGAGTGAATAAGTGAATTAATGTACAACTCAAATGTAATCTCCAAAAAACTTGGTGGCTCTTTCAAAGAGATTTCCAAAATCATGCACCTCTTGATTTATTCACAATTTCAGTACAGCTTTTTAAACTTCGCTTTAATATTACGATTATTTGCTTTATTCCTCTGTGTAAAGAGCACATTTTTGTGGAGGCCCAGAAAATTAAGGCCATCCCACCTCAGGTTTAGCATTAGCACAAGTATAGCCATCTTAGCTTTGGCAGCCATCTCAGGCCCTTGTCACCAAGGGCTGAACTTTCCCCCACCCTGCTTTAGTTCTAGAGACCCCCACCCTGCTTTAGTAACAGGAATACCTAACCCTGTAAACACTTTCAGGAAAAACCACTATACCGAACCCTGTAAACACTTCCAAGAAAATATCTAACCCTGTAAACAGCCTGGCAACAGCTAATCAGCCTACTGCAGAAAAGTCTAAAACTTCTCCCCACCCCCCTCTTGTAATGACCCATAAAAACCCCTGCCTTAACTAGCCTTGGGGTTCAAGTCCCTACTTCGCTGCATGAGTATACTTGGGCCCAAGCTTAAGCTTGTCAAATAAACCCTCATGTGATTACATCGGTGTTGGCTCCTTGGTGGTCCCTCAGACAGGAAAACTCAGGCATAACAATTTTCTGTTTGTCTTTTCATTCTCAACACAAAGTATGGCATTTTGCATATTAAAGGTGATTAGTAAGTGTTTGACAAAAGAATTAAGGAGTGAAGCAATAGGCTTCCTAGCATAGTCACACTCAGTTGTTGACAGTATCAATTAGATAATTATAAACTCAAGCCTTTTCCTTTCATTCCCTCATGAATATTGGTAAAGTGCTTAATATAAAGTAAATGCATCCATAGCCACCTATCAGCTTTCTGTTGAATATGTCATCTATGAAGGTAAATAAGGAAGATGAGGGAAGAAATCCCCAGTGGTGCACAAAGGCCCAGGCTAAAGCTCTAAGGGTAGGAGATAATGAAGTTTCAACGGGCTCCATAAAAAAATAGTTTTGGTGATGTTGGCTGTTTAACCCTTCTGGTTATCAGTTCCTTCATGTGTATTATGGAGGGATCACCTTGATGATCTTTAAATTTTCTGTAGGTCTAACACTTTATCTTTGTGACCAATAGTTATACTGTTCCAGGATGAGCTCTGCAGGCTCCTCAACACATTGCTTGAGGCACAGGCATCAAATCATTCTAAAGGGTATCAAGAGGGGGAAACCAGACTCCTAAAATTATTCTATGTGCAAAATGCAGCAAAAACAGAGGCAATGAAAGGTCAGGTGATGGTCATGGTGGTGTGTGGTGGGGAGAGAAAGCTTCAAGAGAAGTGTTACCAAAAAATATGGATGCTAACCCTTGGCTTTTCAGGGTAAATTTTTCAGGGACACAGCAGGGCATGTAATGGGATGAGTCATTCCAAATGTCAGAAACAACATGTGTGAAGAATAAAGGTTTGAAGCAGTGGAAACATAAAGAAAATTGAAAGTAGTTTGGTTTTGTTGGAGAATTCATTTGTGTGATGGAGACTGGAGTCGTAGGCAATAGCCAGACCTCAAGGATCTTGGAGTCCATGTCTGAGGGTGTAGACTTTCTTATTTGTGTGGTGACAGAGCAACATGACCCATAACTGTTTACAAAGATCATGATGGCTAGTGTGTAAAGACTAACTCAAGGAAATAAAA
Organism: Lontra canadensis; assembly: GCF_010015895.1. Taxonomy (NCBI): domain Eukaryota; kingdom Metazoa; phylum Chordata; class Mammalia; order Carnivora; family Mustelidae; genus Lontra; species Lontra canadensis. The sequence goes on along the minus strand of NW_022631096.1, from coordinate 106,152 downwards.
GCAGAAGTAGTGGTTCTCTAAGAGGAAAGGGAAGTGAAACTCCAGGGGAGATGATAAGGTGGTAAACTGGAAGAGCAGGAGTGATCTGGAAAGGGACTCACAATGAGGGAGATTTGTGAGGAAGAATCAACAAATAAGATTCAATAATAGACTAGATTTGGAAATCAGGGAAGAATTACAGAGCAGAGTAGATTTTTTTAGGTTGGGCAACTGAGGGAAGATGCTTTCATTAAATGAGATAGGCAATATAGAAGCATAAACATGCTGGTAGAAGAAAGATGAATTTGGTTTTAAATATGTTAAATTTGAAGTTCCCTTGAAACACTGAGGAAGCAATAGCCTTTTGCAATTAGACCAATAGTCCTGCCTTGAAAGTCTAACATAATGCTCTCATTCCTTCCTCATTTCCTACCATTCTCTGCTTTCCTACTCTAGCCAACACCACTATTTTTAGATTCCTTGAACATGCAACAGTTTTCTGCCCTGAGCTTTTGCATTTACTATTTAATCTGTTTAAAATAATTTCTGAGGTGCCCAGGTGGCTCAGTTGGTTGAGTGCCTCATTCTAGATTTTGGATCAGGTCATGATCTCAAGGTCCTGGGATCCAGTCCCACATAGGGCTCCATGCTGAGTGGGAGTCTGTTTGAGATTTTTTCTCTCCCTCTCTCTGCCCCTCCTCCCCAGTTGCATGATTGCTCTCTCTCTCTCTCTCTCAAATAATTTCTCCTAAAATATTTATAGGAATGGTTTATGTTTATTATATTATTATGTCTCAGAATATTGTCTTTTTAGAATCACCTTCTAGTACTAACTCAAGTTGCTCATTACCCCAGTCATCTTTATCATCTCCTATTCATTTTCTGTATTGCTTATATGACTATCTAAAATAGTCTTGGTTATTTATGTATTTACTTGCTAATTGGTTGTTCTCCCCTTCCAGATAGAAAATATCTATGGGAACACGGACGGCTATTCACTATTACTATATGTACATCTAGAATGAACCTGATATGTACTAAATGCCCCGCAAAATTTATTTAATGAGTAACTGAACCTATGGTCATGGAATTAGGAGAAAGGATGGGCTGATACTCAGTAGGGCACAGGAAGATTCACTGGGGAGTTTCAATTGTACAAGTCCCTTCTAAGGCTCTGAGAGAACCTTTAACTAGGTTCACCACAATCAAAATTTTTTTTTTTTTAAATTCACAAATAAGATATTTTAACCATGGTAAAAAAGTACTGTCTTTTTTCAACTCTGACCTTTTCTAGTCCACCCTCCTCATGTCAGGTGATATAAAAAAAGGCATATTTGAAATCTGGCTTGAAAAGTTAAGTTGGGATACATTTTATTTAGTTTTTTAAGGGTGAATTTATATAGTTTGCAAAATAAAAAATTATAAATGTAGAATTATATACAGAAAGGAATATTTACTTAGAATGAGAAAAGAAATAATAAATTACAAATTTAAAAAAAAAAGCCTAATACCTTAAATGTCACAACACCCAGAAAATAACATTATATTTTTATGTTATTTATGCCTCACATACTTCTATAACACTTCTGATATTTTGGCTGGGTACACTTTGACCTCCTCTTAAAATTGCAATGCTTTTGTAATATAAATTTTTTACTTTCTTCCTCTTCCTCTTCTTCTTCTTCTTCTTCTTCTCTCTCTCTCTCTTTTTTTTTTAAGTAGATCCCATGCCCAACACAGGTCTTGAACTCATGACAATGAGATCAAGACCTGAGCTGAGATCAAGGGTCAGAACTTAACCAACTGAACCACCCTGGTGCCTCAATATAATATTCTATAAAAATAATAAAAAGAAAATTCTACTTTTCTACTAGCATGGTTGATTTTTTTTTAAAAACATTGTTTAAGAGATACTTATAGCATTATAACTTGTTAACAGAATATCATATAAGTTTGAGGATTGTTTTCAAATTTGGGAGAAATTTCAAGTTTCCTTTACATATGAGTTGTTATTTACATACTCACTGATTTTACAGGTTTGCACCCTACAAACACAGGAATTCTGATTAATTCTATTTTGTGTAATTACCATTAAAAAATAGTATGATGTGCTTATCTTTGCCTATACCCCAAAAGAAAGAACTTCTATTACTTGAGAACCAACTTCTCTAATTACATCTTATTCATTCAATATTAGAAGAATATTCAGTTATGTATATTTCAAAATTTATTCCTCCATTTTTCATATGTTTCTGGTACTGAGTCCTATGGGGTACATTCATATTTCAATGAAATATTTGGCCCTGCCCCTCTGTCACAGCATTAGATGAGTCAGTATTTAGGGTTATCCCTATTTCAGGAGATGTACTAATAACTTGACTATATACCTACACAGCTTCATGGGAGTAGTTGACGTATATACAAGATGGCCTAAGGGAAAGAGAAGATGGACAAGACAAGAATTTTCACATTGATTTGTTTAGTAAAGAAGTAAAAGATTCAGGAAATAAATGGGCAGAAAGGAAGATTTATAACAGACAAAGGCAAATACCATGGAAGAAAGGCAAGGAAAAATTTCATTTCTATAAATATGGTTAAACGATGTTTATACAGTGCTAAACCATTAATCATTATGAACTTATGTTTTAAAGAATTAAAAATTTAGATAACATAAAATATTGAATTTTAGAATGAAAAATTTTCATATGAAATTGTTAAGAATGTATCTGTATTACTTTCCAAGGGCTGTTGTAACAGATTACTGAAAACTGAGGGGGTGAGCCAACAGACATTAATTGTCTCACATTTAAGGAGACTAGAAGTCATGATCAAGATGTTGATTCCTTCTGAATGTCATGAGGGAAGGAATTGATTCAGGTCTTTCTCTTTGGTTTGTAAATAGTTGTTTTCTCCCTAGGTCTTAATTTTTTCTTTTTCCTATGCATGTTTGTCTCTGGGTCTGAATTTTCCCTTTTTTAAAAAGACACCATCATACTGGATTAGGGACAACACTAAGGACCTTGGTTTAACTTGATTACCTCTGTAAAGACCCCATTTTCTGGGGTGCCTGGGTGGCTCAGTCTGTCTTCTGCTCAGGTCATGATCTTGGGGTCCTAGGGTCCAGCCCTGTAATGGGCTCCCTGATCAGCAGGGAGTCTGCTTCTCTCTCTCCCTCTGCACCTCATCTCCCCTACCACTCGTGTTCTCCCTCTCTCTCTCAAATAAATAAAATCTTAAAAAAAAAAAAAAAGACCCATCTCCAAATAAGGTTACATTCTGAGACTTCAGTGGTTAGAAAACGAACATATCTTTTGGAGAGGACATAATTCAACCTGTCACATATCAAATTTAAAATTATATTTAGTATTAGTAGGTAATGAGTGAAATAATAGGATGATAGGAAAATGTCATGATTAACTGAAACAGTTTGTTCTCTGGTTCCATTGATTGATTGAGGGAATGCAGGTCACTGAAGGACAGAGTATTTTAAAATAAAACATCCATTCAAAATAAAACATCCAGGGGCACCTGGGTTGCTCAGTCATTAAGTGTCTGCCTTTGGCTCAGTCATGATCCCAGGGTCCTAGGATGGAGCCCCTCACCAGGCTCCCTGCTCTCTGCTGGGCAGGAAGCCTGCTTCTCCCTCTCCCACTTCCCCGGCTTGTGTTCCCCCTCTCTCTGTCAAATAAATAAATAAAATCTTTACCAAAAAATCCATAATATACAAAATATAAAATATATACATATAATATAAATATAAGTATAAAATATATAAATATAAAATATACCTTTTAAAACTCTTGTCCTATTTTTAAGAATATGTACACCTTTGTTTTCTCAAATATACTTGAATATACTTGGTACCTATCTTTGCTTTTCCTTTTTTTTTTTAGTGGTAGTATCTAAAAGATAGAAATGTTTCCAAAAGGGGAAGTCTACTATCTGTGTTAATTATTGCTTGGTTTGATTGTCAGCAGCTAGCCCCCAAGACCTGACCTTTCTTGCTCACTAGCTTGTACCTACTGACCTTTGTTCCACATTTTTCCAATGTATCTCTTAACTCAGTAAAAAACCATACGTTCATAATATTGAGTGTTGGAAACCAAAACTATCCCTGAAGCAATAATGACTGCCCTGACAAGACCTCCCGCCAGCCCAGACCCCTGACTCATGCCTTTACAGATGGACCACAGAGTGACCTCTGGAATGACCAACCTCTGGAATGAGGTACCTTTACCTCATTATAATACTATAATCTCTGCCCAAGCAGGAGCAGGAAGCTCATTTACATAACATGTAATGTATGTATATAGGCAGGTTTCCTTAAGGTTTATATAAAACCTCATGCCTACCTGTACATATGATGATAAGGGTGCCCTTTCTAAATATTCATCCTAACCCTAAATAAAAGGAACCCATTCACCTTTGCTTGGGGAGTCACAACTTTGGAAGTTATTCTTTATGATCTCCTTATTTGATGCAAATAAAGTTTTCTTTGTGCAACAACTCCACCTGGTGTATCTGTGACTCACCAAGGGGTGACTCTCATTGATATGGTTACACTACGGCAATAGATAACCATGGCCCAGAAATATGGTTGTTCTTGAGGAACATTTGTGTATATGCATATACATCAATATATGTATACATTTATATGTGTGTGTGTATGTATATATATATATGTTCATATGTTTATGAGTGTATATGTATATAGAATCTTTCCTGAAAGTTAAAACTGAGAAAACACTATATTTGTATAAGTAAAATATATAAATGAACAAAATAATCATATAAATCATAACTATATAAAACTCTAGCAAATAATTTAATATATATGTACGGCATATATATCATTTTTTCTATAGGCAAAATAAACATTTATATTAATAACTAAATTAAATGATAACATACAGAGTTAGAAACAGCAAAATTAGTTTTTTATTATTGTTCTGACTAGATATTAATAGAGACAAGGTAATTTGATAAGAATGGTGCATAGTTAAAGCAATTTTACTCTATCCTTCAGTGTATTTGCCCTACATTGCAGTTATTTCCTCTGTAGATTTGTTTCTAAGGCTGTAACTACCACAGGAGCAGATTGTACCAAAACAAGCAGACAGGGTCAGAGCCCTCTGTCTAACCTTGGCTATTTAAACCTAAGTCTCAAGCCTTTTGAAAATGTAAATTGTCCTGGTCTGTTCACTGAGAAGACAAGAACATACAGTAAAAGAATTACTTTTGTAGAAACTAATTCTTCATTCTTTTCCCTGAACACTCTTCAAGTGTTGAATTTAAAGACAGTTAATTATCATCCATTCTTCAGAGACCAAGAAAAACAATTTAGTACTCAGTAAAATGAGCATGCAATCTACCTTATTACCCATTTTTTTGATAGGTGAATGTGAAGTATTTATACATTCATGTAAGAAAGGCAACAACAGTGTTCTCTTGGGAAGACGGAACCATAAGATACAAGTTGACACTCGCTCAACCCAGCCACAAAAATCCATTTTCACTTGACTGATAAAAAGTGCTAATATTTCAAAGAAAGTGGCAGAGAAAATAAGAACCAACAATCAATAATCCAAAACCAGTACCAGGCCTAACATTAACTTTCAAATGACACATTGGGCTACCCATTTTTACTAAATTAATTGAAATATTCTCAATATGTCCATTTCTGCAGAAATAGAAAAGATATCAATGCTGTGCCAACTCAGCTGCAAATTAGTACATGTCTGACTCCAGCAGATCCACTTTCCCACGGATTTTAGTGAACCACCAGGAATTTAACTATCAGTGGGTCATGGAATATGGCATAAAACTCCACAAAATGAATTGCTGAATGGGTAGCAAATTGTGATTTGTAAAATCTATTATTGTCTTTTGTGTGCCTTTTTTCTTTCTTTAATAGACTGTTTTTTTAGAGAAGTTTGACGTTCACAGCAAAATTGAGACAAAGGTACAGAGATTTTCCATATGTCTCCCACCCTGACAGATGTAGAGCCTCCCCATTATCAACATTCTCACTGAAGAGGTACATTTATTGTAACTGATGAACCTATACTGACAAATTATTATCACACCAAGTCCTCAGTTTACATTAGGATCACTCTTGGTGTTGTACATTCTATGGACCTGGACAAAGGTATAATGGCACATATAGAACCTTATGTAGTATACAAAGTGTTTTCACTGCCCTAAAAATCCTCTGTGCTCTGCCTATTCTCTCCTCCTCTCCTGAAACCCTCGGCAACCACTGATCTTTTTTGTTTTTTTTAAAGATTTTATTTATTTATTTGACAGACGGAGATCACAAGTAGGCAGAGAGGCAGGCAGAGAGAGGAGGAAGCAGGCTCCCTGCTGAGCAGAGAGTCCGATGCGGGGCTCGATCTCAGGACACTGGATCCTGACCTGAGCCGAAGCCACTGAGCCACTCAGGCGCCCCCTCCACTGATCTTTTTATTGTCTCCATAGTTTTTCTTTCCCACAATGTCATATAATTGGAGTTTTACAGTATGTAGACTTTCAGGTTGGCTTTTTTTCACTTAGTAATACAGTCATATCTCATTTTATTGTACATTGCTTTATTGCACTTTGCAGATATTATGTTTTTTACAGATTGAGAGTTTGGATCAACACTGCTTCCAGTAAGTATATCGGTACCATTTTTCTAACAGTATTTGCTCACTTCATGTCTCTGTGTCACATTTTGGTAATTCAAGTAATATTAATATTCTTTCATTATTATTATATTTATTATGGTGATCTGTGGTCAGTACTTGTAAATCATTGGAAGCTCAGATGACGGTTAGCATTTTTTTAGCAAATGGTCAGGTTTCTGTTAAGATCTTTGGCCTATAATGGGGTTGTTTTCTCATTATTCAGCTTTAAGAGTTCTTTTTTCAAAAATTATTTTTATTAACATATGACGCATTATTTGCTCTAGGGGTACTGGTCTGTGAATCATCAGGCTTACAAATTTCATAGCACTCACCATAGCACATACCCTCCCCAATGTCATAACCCAACCACTGTTTCCCTATCCCCCCTTCCCCTTTGTATATTTTGGACAGCAGTCTTTAGAATTAGTTTACCAATATCCATAACAAAATTTTATGGGATGTTGATTGGGATTGCACTCAATGTGGAAATTAAGTTGAGGAGTACCAACAGTTTGGCAATATTGAGTATTTTTACCCATGAAGATTGAATACCTTTCTACTTAGTTCTTTCCATTCATCAAAGTTTTGTAGTTTGCCTTCTATCTTGCACATATTTTGTTAAATTTATACATACGTATTTTATTTTTTAGAGTGCTAATGTAAGCATTATTGTGTTTTTAATTTCAAATATCACCTGTTTGTTGCTGGTATATAGGAAAGACAATGGCTTTTGTGTGTGAATTTTGAATTCTACAAAGTTCTGTAACAGCTTATTATTTATAATACCTTATTAGTTCCAGAAGTTTTTTTGTCCATTCCATTGGATTTACTGCATGGACTATCATGGTATCTGTGAAGAGAGAGTTTTATTTTTTTCCTTCCCAACTAGTGTATCTTTTATTTCATTTTCTTGTCTTACTGCATTAGGTAGGACTTCCAAAACAATGTTGAATGGAGTGGTGAAAGGGACATCCTTCTTTTGATCCTAATAATGTACTTCTACACTTTGTTGTTAGGTACATACGTGTTAGGATTTTTACATTTTCTTGGAAAATTAATCTCTTTTATTTATTTATTTTAAAGATTTTATTTATTTATTTGACAGACCGATATCACAAGTAGGCAGAGAGACAGGCAGAGAGAGAGGAAGGGAAGCAGGCTCCCTGCTGAGCAGAGAGCCCGATGTGGGTCTCAATCCCAGGACCCAGGGTTCGTGACCTGAGCCGAAGGCAGAAACTTTAACCCACTGAGCCACTCAGGTGCCCTAATGTCTCTTTTTTTATCCCTGATAATTTTCTTACTCTGAAGTCAGCTTTGCTTGAAATTAATATAACTTTTTTCTTTTGATTATTGTTTGCATGGTATATCATTTTCTACTCCTTTATTTTTCATCTATATGCATTGTTATATTTAAAGTGAATTTCATATAAACTACATATACTAGGGTCTTATCTTTTGATTCACTTTGACAGTCTCTGTCTTCTTATTGGTACATTTAAACCATTGAAACTCAAAGTGATTATCAATAAAGATGAATTAATATCTGCCATGTTTGTTACTACTTTTTTTATTTGTTGCCCTGTTCTTTGTTCTCTATTCTTTGTCCTCTACTGTTTTTCTGCCTTTTGTGGTTTGTCTTTGCTTCTTATTGAACAGAACAAAAAGGGAATTAATGGTTTTCTCAAAATCAACTTTTATTGTTTTTTGAAACTAGAGAACTCCTCTGGAAATGACTTTTAACTTTATATGCTTGTTATTTGACACATGGTTTTCACCAGGCAATGTCCTTCACAACCAAACTCATGGGTTTTTGGTCCATTTACTTCCTCTTCTCTAGTTTTGGTTTTAGAAATTCTTAAATTATTGTAGTAATTTTTGATATTTTAAATTCTTAAAGTGGAAGATTATACCCATGTATTTAGGGCATTATTATAGTATTTTTTTTTTACAAATTTCTACAATGATTTTATTTTAAATAGAAAAAAATCCCTCTTTTTCCATTTTTATTGTATGAACACTTTTTATGGTTTGATTTTTTACATCAGAAAAACGTCTGATACATTTGAGATCCGAGGTATCTTCTCTCATCTAAACCCTCACTGAATTATCTGTACCATGCACGAAGTCAAGAGGTCTTGCTATGAAATGTGGAAGTCACAGACATATGGAAGTGCAACAGGCTGTATATTGGTTTCTACTGAGAGCTTCTGCTTACCAGCTCTCCTGCTTGCCTTTCATTTTCCTCATTAGTAAATGAGTATAATGCGAATCTATAGTCTTATCATGGGTATTAGCTAAACTGTTTTAATGTAATGTATCAATTAAAGATTTCTGAAATATAATGAGCTGCTCCTCAAAATGAAATCTCACCTATTCATTATTATATTTTCCTTTGTACTGCAGCCTTTTTTTTTTCCTATATAAAATAATCTAAAATGGGAATTGGGTCTCAAATTTTGAATCCCAAAGCACTTGATCTGTCATTTAGCATGAGCTCAATATATGTTCAGCAAAATAAAAATAAATATCCCCAATTTTAACCACTAGTAGAAGTATTCATTTGGCTACTAAGCAAATTTAATAATTAGTAGTTGATATACTTGAAAACTTTAAAAACATACTTGAGAAACACTTTAAATGTGAATGACCAAACTAAGTTATCTGGCTTCTGAATTTATTCCTAATAACCTCTCTGAAAAGTGTCCAGACAAGTGTTTTCTTTCCAATAAACCACTTTTAAAGGTTGAAGCTACAACATCACAACTTTTGAACACTTGCTACATAGTTTCAAGTGTTTTAGGTCCATATAACCCTGGACTCCACATGAACTCATTTCCAAATCCACCAAGTGGAAATGAAACGGTTTACCTATTCTTCATATCATTGCCACTTACTGTGAATTTCTCGGTGGTGGTTGAGAGCATGTTTCCTCTCATGTCATTCCCTGCAGGCAGCATTGTCCAGGCTGTTTTGTCAGTTGATGTCAATCTGCTTTTACCACTGTGAGTGGGAAGGAGAGAAGAAGCCAAGGTGTTCCCCCTTTCTTCCTTCCTCAAGCTGAGGCTTAAATAGTGGCTACATATTTCTGTGGCTCTCTCCAGAAAGATCCACTGTGTTTCAGTTTCCACCAGATAATCCCTGTACCTGAGCCCTGGAAAATGCCTTTGGTTTTGAGACTGCTGCCTAGGGATAAGAATGCCTGCTCGTGTGCCTGATCTCCATGTCTCCTCATGCTCACTTTGTTGCCTTCTCAGTTCTTCCATCACCCTTGAAGCCAATTCCCAGGATTAAATTTTCCTGTTTCAAAATGACAAAAGATTTTTGTGTTCTTATTTTGTTTTGTTTTGTTGTTTTGACTGGATTGTGACAGATATACTCTGAATGATGATATTCTAGGAGTCACATTCACTGTATATTTCTTTGATGTTATTTCTAGGCACTGTGGATTATGATTCTGTTTTCAAGTGGAAGTATTAAATTTTATAACTTACATAGTAAACTGACAATTAAATGAGTTTTCTCTTTAAATAAAGTATTTTCTATTATAAAAAATGCAGAGGGGCATCTGGGTGGCTCAGTGGGTTAAGCCTCTGCCTTCGGCTCAGGTCATGATCCCAGCGTCCTGGGATCAAGCCCCACATCGGGCTCTCTGCTCAGCGGGGAGCCTGCTTCCTCCTCTCTCTCTTTGCCTGCCTCTCTGCCTACTTGTAATCTCTGTCAAATAAATAAATAAATAAATAAAAATCTTTAAAAAATGCAGAAGCACAACTTTGATAATTATTTCTGATATATATTGGGAACACATATAAGTGGATATAAAGCTTGATTCATGGAATCACATGGAATACTACCATGTGATATATGATATTATTCATGATATATATATATGAGTGTGTGTATACATATATATGTATATTTACATATAATATTATACATAAAACTTATTCTTGTATTAACCCAATAGGGATATTATATAACTTAACTTCCTATTATGAAGTTTGTAAAATATCTCCAAATTACATCCAAGCTATCTGAGTCCAAATTCTAAAACATTTTATTCTGTAAAATCATCCCTTCCTCTAAGAAAACATCTGAACAACAGTGACAGAATATGAATATTAAATGCATACAATACAGAAATTTTTCTTCTTTTTTTAATTTTCTTTGCTACATTAGAAAAAACTCTTTGTGGTATTTTAAGATTAATGTTTCCCTTCCCTCAAGGAAAGAGAATAGAGCAAAATAAGTTTTGTTTTTAATGACTTGAGCCCTGGATATAATGTTCTAAGCATGCAATATGAAATTAAAAAAAAGAAGAAAAGAAAAGAATGTATTTAGGGATGAGCATGAGTTAGAGGTAAAACTTCATGAAGATGACAGAAAGAAGCAAAGAAAGCTTAACCAGTGGGAAGCAGAAGCCTGGGAACTGATGATGGGAAGATTCCCAAAAAGGGAAGAGCTACTATTTGATCAGAGTCTCAAAAGTGGTTCTAGTGGAGAAGCAAGTAAGGTCAACAATTGAAAGTCAAGTTGTTTCTATCTGATAAGGAGAGAAGTACAAATTCACTGTTTTGCTCCTGTACTGTGCTAACTAGCCTGTCCTCTATCAAAATATAACCTGTAAAGATCTTGGTTATCTGGATATTAGGCAGGGCATCATGCTGGTTCACTAAATGATGACATATTGTAGTTAGACTTGATACAATAAAGTTCAAATAACCAAAATGCCCTAATAAAATATAATATATATGTATATATATACACACATATGTGTATGTATATAGAAACACACATATATACACACATATGCATATATACACATACACATGCACACACACACACACACACACACACACACACATAAAACCATAGAAGATGTCAGGTAAACCTAATGGAGAATCAGAGAGGTTTACCAAATTGACCACATTTAGAGAGGTCCAGTGAACTGCGGCATGCCATGAAGTAAAAATTTCATGTTGTACCTCCTATCACCAACAGAATCCCAGGTTTGATTAACTTTTTTGGATTTTTGAGGCAGCACTGCTTGGTGGGTAAGTTGAAATGCTACCAGTTTAATGGGGATCTAGAGAAACAGAGGGCTCTATAGCACAACATACTCTGAGTCTTGGGCCACATGACAAAGAAAATCCAACATGCTAGACATATCTATGGTAGGTAATGATGCTGTAGGAAGTCTTTAACAAGCTCAAATATAAGGGCTGCAGCACAGGCCCATGGGTCCTGGATAAGAGTAATAACTGCTGAAGCATGCAACTGGGCTCTAGTAAAGACTGAACACCTTACCACGGCATGCCAAATGGTTTTGCAATCAGATTTTTCCATTGTGAGCTGGACATCATCAGATTTGCCCATTGATTATCCTGAGAATTTGCAACATAATTATATTGTATGATGGAAAAACACTGTATTCATTTTCTATTGCTGTATAACAAATCACAAATTTAGTGGCTTAAACAATACAGATTTATTCTTGTGGAGTATCTCTGGGTCAAATGTCTTGACACAGATTACTTACATCCCCTACTTAAAGTTTGACAGGCTACATTCAAAGTGTAGGCTGTACACCATTCTCCTTCCAAATCCATGCATATGGTTGGAATAATCAAGACCTCAAGGGAGACATATTATGATTAACTAAAAGGGGTATTCTGCACATTAACTCAGAGAAAGGAACTGATTTTAGGATAAAGTGTGTCAAAGGGTTTGTGGCCATGAGGTGCATGGGGCTAGGAAGCAACTAGTAGAAAAGTGGAATAGCTAAAAAGGGCACACCTAAGGTAGAGCTTGAGGAAACCACACTGACTGCCTGTTTCCAGAATGTAGACTAGACACTGAATGAACAACCAATATGTGGTGGTGAAACTCAAATATCTGGAAAACATAGTTCTCAGAACCACAACGTGGAAGTGGGGTTGATCCCCCTCTCACAACCGTATCCAAGCAATTCATTTGTAGAATAATTTCTACTTCCCATTTCCACACATTAGACTTTTCTGGATTAGAGATAATGGCTCCTAAGAGGGAAATGGTTCTAGAAGGGAAACAGAAAAGATTTCATGTAACTTGAAGTTGGAACTACCATCTGCTTATTTTGTGTGCTCGTATGCAAGGAAAGGGTTTCTTTTACTAGGGAGATAATTTACCCAGTTTACTGGAAGGAATTAGGATTGTTTTTACACAACAGAGACAGTGACAAATGTTGTATAACCCAAAGGAATAACACTGTCTGAACACTGAACTATGGATCAAATCCCTTGGGGATAATAGTTTGAATCAACCTAACAAGCAAATAGCTCAGACCAGCTAAAGTGCTTTATTTTTGGTATAACTCACACATGAACTCACCCACTAAATCTTATACTACTTGCCTATCACGTACTATTCTGGATTTTTCTGTTGGCACATAGAGAATAATGTCATGATGGCCTACTGGTGCTCTAGAATGTGCCACGTAGGAGTGTGGTAAGTTAATCCAGTGAAGCCATCTTTTGAAGAAAGGAGTTTGGGAGAAAACTCCCAATTTTTCTCTAGACAGACAGTCTTGAAATGTATTACATACACATCTTTAGGAGGTAGCCCTGAATGGAGAAACCAGTTGTCTATAGCTTTGGCTAAATTGAAAATGCACCTCTCATTGCTCTCTCTTCTTCCCTGTTTTGTTCCCCTGTGTCCTAGATCACACACCTCAGTAAAATATTTGCACTTAAGCTTTTGCTTTAGCTCTGGTTTCTGGGGAATTAAGGCCAAGATCCTGCTCATTATGAGAATATCAATATTCATGTCAAGTTTATTAATTCCAGATGATCTAACATTTCTTACATGCAAGGATCCAAACCACTGGAGGATTCTACTCACAGGTGTAGAGAAAAGCCTCCATTCAAACTATACATCATTTTTTGCCTACCAGGCCCAGAAGCAGCTCCTCTTATATAAACTAAGATCTCAGACATACCCTCTCTGATGTGTCCGTTAGCATCCAAGAGGAAACACAACCCATCATCCAACACTTTACTCTTTTCTTCCCTCATTGATGTTATTACTCTGGCATAATTCTATAGCAACACTCCCATGAATCTGAATGGGTTGAATTCAAGTGGCAATAGCCAATCACAATGCCAATTTATATATCTACAAATCTGAACTTTCCTTCTATTTTTCCCCTCCTATGTTTCTTCTCCTCTCAAAGTCGTATTTTGGTACATGAATACTTCATAATATGGTTAATACTGTAAATGAAACAAGTTCTTTATGCTTAGTCAATAACACCTTGAAGAATTGTTTATCATCCATTTATCTTAAAATCTTGTTACATTTTTTATTTTGGAGGCATTAGTTCTATATTTGCTTATGGGAAATATGCCCACTTGACCAAACAGATTAAAATCTTGAAGATGGTAGAACAAAACACAACAAATAAAAATTCATAGAATCCTTGCAGAAGTACCATCTCTTTGAATAGATAGCTACCATTGTTATTATGCTATTATGACCTTAAACCCCCCATTAAAATTTGCCTGTCAGTAGGCATAATAAATTTCATCGAGGGTTATAACATACTAGATGTTGGTCTGAAGAAGGGGATTCTTGGGTCAGTACTACTATAGATGATAAAAGACCAGCTTTTTGCAGAAGTGAGTTAAATTTGGTTGGCATGCTTTCGTCCTGTTTTCAGTATGCTCTCTTCCCTTCCAGTGGATAATGACCCATGTCTCATTTTTTCCTGATGAGACTGGGTTTATTTCCTAATCCCAGGTCCTTGGGGCCCTGTTACTAGAGAGTTCCTTTCCAAGAAAAACATTCTCATTATCACCTGCAGCCAGGATTGTCTGAATTCTCTTCCCTACATGCACATTTCATTGTTACTGGTGTTTTTCTTTCTTCACATTGTTGTAGCCACTATTTCCTTCAGTGCTGGGCTATAGCCCTAGGTGTGCTTCTTTTCTCAACTCATGCCCAGGCTGCATTTGTCCAGGCTTTCCACACATCAGGGTGTTTTGAGCTGAAACCCACCTTCTTCTCACAAACAATGCTTTCTCTGTTGCTTGAGATTTGCTGAGTTATTGACTCTACTGTATTCCCTGGGGTTTAAACTTGTAATAGGCTTAAGTTGCTACTAGTCCCCAAAGATTCTTAAATTTTGATGGATAGATACCAAATATAGAAACCTGTTTAAGCCACCCAATAAGTTTCTAATGGTAGAATTTAGGCACCTCTAATAGGCAGTTATTTGCAAATTGGTGTACAATGTGTCTGTATATGTGTGTAACTTTGTCCATCATATTTATCTATTTGTCATTCATCCATTTTCTACCCATTCTAAGTAGATCTAATATTAATGTTAGAGGGAAAACTATCTTATTTCACTGGGTGAAATAATGAGGAAAAATAGGGAGAAGTCATGTCATTGGTGGAGAAAAAATGGCAGATTCTTACTGTGCAGAAGTGTAATGGACTACAAGTAATTTGCTAGTAAATTTTCCTTATGTATGACCTTGTTATTTTAACTACACTGCAGCCAGTTTCCTCCCCTCCTTTTTCCTTTTGCAGAACTTACCCAGTCTCTGTCAGAAATCAGAATAAAGTATAAACAAAATTTGAGATTTTCAAATGCACTCTGAAGTTGAACTATTTAGTTCTGGGCATTTACTACACCACTGGCCTTGTACTGAAAGTTCTGGAAATAAAGATAATGCAGTTGATGTGGCCTTGCTCTGAATCTACATGAAACAGTATTGATTTGTTTAACATTACAGTTTGAATGAGTTAAAAAAAAAAATCAACAAAATCTAGGTTGTACCAGCTAGCATATTTTGAAATAAGCAAAAAGGTGTGGAAAAAAATCTAAAAGTAAAATATTTATTGTTCCCAATTGACACTATCAACAACAATATTTTTGCATTTATAAAAAGTGATCATGCTAGTATGAGAACAGTTAAACAGATGTTAAATGTGTGTTTTTAATACCACCATTACTGCTACCCTGCTCTAAGTCCTACTGCTCAAAGGCAGCCATTTTCACTTTTGTTTATATTATTTTGTTCATTTTTCAGGTATTTACCAATTTGTTCATGAATAACATAGGTACAATTTTATTTTCTGATTTAGCAATTTAGACATTTATCCATTTTGATATTTTGATATCCTATTATAATGGATATTTTGATATTCTATTATAATGGATATAGACTCAACTCTCTTTACTGGAAATAAAAGAGAAAAAGACAAATTTCTTAGCCATGTAGTAAATTCATTACACCATACAATTCAGTGTAAGATTGGATTTCACATTTTACGTAGTTCAACACTATCTAATACATGATTTTTTTTTCCAGCCACTCCTCAAAGGACATCAGCTGCTGCATGAATTCCTTCAGTTGCTATGAAATTATACCTCTCAAGGTTGTCCATTTCATAATTCCACAGCTAAGCACTTGGTCTCTCTCAAATTAAGATCATGTTCCTGGGACTGCCCTATCTTGATCTAGAATTCCGAATGTAATTACTACTATTCTATCTGACAGATCTATAAATATTTTGAAGGCAATATTAATTTTTTTCTTTTAGGATCCTCTTTTCAATGTTAAATATTATAAATTCCTTAAATTAATGTATTTCAAGCCATCATCCATGTTACCTCCTAAAGTTTTTTTTTTTAAGATTTTATTTGTTTATTTGACACACAGAGAAAGATCACAAGTAGGCAGAGAGGCAGGCAGAGGGAGAGGGGGAAACAGGCCCCCCGCTGAGCAGAGAGCCCGATGCGGGACTCGATCCCAGAACCCTGAGATCATGACCTGAGCCGAAGGAAGTTCAACCCACTGAGCCACCCAGGCACCCACCTCCTAAAGTTTTAAGATGTCTTGATGTCGCCATTAGAGGGGACACTGAGAGAGTGACATGCAATACATTCTCACCATTACTTCCTTACCTGGTTTAGGAAAGCTACCAAACCGTGCTTACTCATAGTGAGCTTATGCA
Source organism: Lontra canadensis (assembly GCF_010015895.1). NCBI lineage: Eukaryota > Metazoa > Chordata > Mammalia > Carnivora > Mustelidae > Lontra > Lontra canadensis. Next base: position 89,509 of record NW_022631096.1, on the reverse strand, counting down.
ACCAAGACACTTTACAGAGTGCTTTTTGCTATCTAGATTTTCTGATTCTGACCCTTTGACCTTGATATTTGGACCCAAGAACAGAGCCTAATATTTTATCCCTGTTATATTTTCTTTCTAGTTAGATCTGATATGTTGCTAAGTCTGAGAATCTTTTGAATATAAATCCTATCCTCTGTGACATTTCTCAACACTTCCATATTTGTGTCAACCACAAATATTCCATGCCTTCCATGGGTACCCTTACATAAGCCATTAATAAAGACATTCAACCAGAAAGCATCAAGAACAGACCTGCTAGACATCTCCCCGTCAGGCTGACATTAATTCTTTGATAAATGTTTCTGGGAGTTAGGTTGTCTACTCAGTTACAATAAGTTTAATAGTTTGTAAAAAGAGACCAAGAGAGCCCAAGAAACAAATAATAATAGTAGTAGTAATAATAATAAGAAGAATCAAATAATAATGAATTTCTAAGATGTTAAGGTAGGAATGAAATAGAACCTGGGAGAAGCATTGATAATGCATTTTTTAAACAACGTATCCAAAAATAATTATGATTTTCTTATATGGCTAAAAGTTATCTGTAGGTTTTAGGCAAAGTGAATTAAAGCAGAACACATGGTCATATTCATACAGATACTATAATTTAGCTGTTAACATTTAGATGATGATGGCCTTGTCTTGCTGTAGTTGGTGTGTGTGTGTGTGTGTGTGTGTGTGTGTGTGTGTGGTTTGTGTATGTGTGCCTATCACAGGGACTTATGCCTGGGAGGCATTCAAAAGTGTTTTCTGTTTATTTGTTTGTTTTTCAACAAGGGTTAGAAAGGCATGATAAATAAACAACCCAAAAATAATTGTGTTTTGAAGTACGTGAACAGATGCTCTGGTGTGTGGGGATTATTGTTGAACAAGTGTAAAGCATGACTTGAGGAAACTTGTCATGTAGGTAGTATCTGCTTCTATTGGCAAAGAGATGGTCCCTGAACCCCAATGTCTGGTGTATCAATTTCACAGTGTCAGTATATTCATTAGGTTATTTGTTCCTATTTCAGGTACTATGTCCATCTCTTCCTGGGAATGAAGGTTGGCCAGACCATCTGGGATTAGAAATAAAGAGCAAACATGTCTCTTCAAACTCGGGACACTATAGGAAAAGTTTCTCTTCCCTTTGGATATATTCCTGGTCATTGGTTTATTTCTAAACACTGTTACTGAGCTCTAGTTTTTATTTTATGAGTTAATTGGTACTGAAGATAAGATTTGGAATAAATGCATATTTACTTGCTTATTAAAATGAATAGCTTGTATGTTACTTCTTGCTAATTAGTAAACTCTGTTGGTTAGGTCTTAAAAGAAAATAATCTAAAATATAAATATTTATAGATAGTTAGAAATGTAAACTGTCATTTTTTAATGTTTCTCTTTAACCAAATTCAGCAAATAAAAAGCTGTCCTGTTTTACCTCACTTAAATTTTTAGACATATGATTACATTAACACTGCTCTATTTATGACAGAAATATTCTAATCTCTGGATCTCTAAAATCCTTTTTTTTAGCTATATTAAAGACCTAAATATGAAGTATAACATCATAAATCTCCTAGAAGAAAACATAGGCAGTGACTTCTTTGATATTGGTCTTCACAACATTTTTCTAGATGTCTCTTCAGTCAATGGAAACAAAAGCAAAAATAAACTATTGGGACTACACGAAATAAAAAGTCTGCATAGTGAAAGAAACAACAATTACAAGAAAAAAAGCAACTTAATGAATGGAAGAAGATATTTCCAAATGATATACCTGATATGGGGTTAATATCCAAAATGTGTGAAGAACCTCTACCAACACCAAAGGGGGGAAAAATCTGACTAAAGAATGGGCAGAGGACCAGGACAGAAATTTGTCCAAAAAAGACATGCAGATGGCCAACAACACATGAAAAGATGCTCACTATCACTAACTTCAGGGAAATGCAAATTAAAACCGTAACGAAATATCACTTTATACCTGTCAGAATGGCTAGAATTAAAAGAAAACAAAAAATAAAACAAAACAGAACAATAAGAACTACCAAGCATTGGCAAGGGTATGGAGAAAAAGGAGCTCTAATGTACTTTTTGGGGTAACGTAAATTGGTGGCACCATTATGGAAAACAGTATGCAGATTCCTCAAAAAATTAAAAATAGAAATACCATACAATCTAACAATTCCATTACTATTTACCCAAAGAAAATGAAAATACTAATTCAAAAGGATAACTCATCCCTATGTTTAGTTATTTATATTATTATTTACAATATTTACATTATTTACAATAGCCATAACATGGAAACACCCTAAGTGTCAATTGATAAAAAATAATGGATAAAGCTTTGGCAAATATATGCAATAGGATATTCCTCAGCTATAAAAAGGATGAAATGTTGCCATTTGTGATAATGTGCATGGGTTTAGAGGGTATGATGCTAAGTGAAATAAGTCAGACAGAAAAAGACAAATGTCATATGATTTCACTTATGTGCAGAATCTAAAAAATGAAACAAATAAATACATAAACAAACAACCACTAAAAACAGACCCATAAATACAGAGAACAAAACAGTGGTTACCAGGGAGGTGGGGACGGGATTAGAGGGATGGACAAAATGCGTGAAGGGGAGTGGGTGACACAGGCTTCCATTTGTGGAATAAGTAAGTCACGGGGATAAAAAGTATAGTAGGGAATATTGTCAATGACATTGTAATTGTGTTGTAGGATGATATACAGTAGCTACCCTTGTGATGAACACAGGCATAACATATAGACTTGCAGAATCACTATGCTGTTCACCTGAAATTAATGTGAAATTAAATGCCAACTCAGGGCTCCTGGTTGGCTCAGTGGGTTAAGGCTCTGCCTTTGGCTCAGGTCATGATCTCAGGGTTCTGGAATAGAGCCCCGTGTTGAGCTCTCTGCTCAGCGGGGAGCCTGCTTCCTCCTCTCTCTCTCTGCCTGCCTCTCTGCCTACTTGTGATCTCTCTCTGTCAAATAAATTAAAAAAAAAAAAAACTTTTAAAAAAATTAAATGCCAACTCTACTTCAATTAAAAAAATAAAATAAAATCGTGATTTCTTAGAGAAAGTTCCAAAGCAAAAACATTTTGAGTTTAGTATATGATTAATCAGATGGAAACGTCTTTTACTGATCTTGATGTATACCTGGAAAGGAACAGGTGTGTACTGGCAATTCAAAGAGAAAGGGGATTTCAGGTATCAACGTAACAGGTGAATAAAAAAAAAATTAGAAATGTGTAAAGACACATATTGCCTTACAAAGAAACCATACTGAGGAGGCAAGCAAGAAATGAAATCAGTTAGATCAGAGTCATAGAAATGATTAAAAGACAGAGTAGGTGTACAAGATTAGGAAGGGAACAAAAAGGTTTGATCAAATCACATAAAACAGAGGGGAGGAGTCAAGATGGCGGAGAAGTAGCAGCTGAGACTACTTCAGGTTGCGGGAGATCAGCTAGATAGCTTATCTAAAGATTGCAAACACCTACAAATCCAACGGGAGATCGAAGAGAAGAACAGCAATTCTAGAAACAGAAAATCAACCACTTTCTGAAAGGTAGGACTGGCAGAGAAGTGAATCCAAAGGGACGGGAAGATAGACCGCGGGGGGGAGGGGCCGGCTCCTGGCAAGCGGCGGAGCAACGGAGCACAAAATCAGGACTTTTAAAAGTCTGTTCCGCTGAGGGACATCGCTCCAGAGGCTTAACTGGGGTGAAGCCCACGCGGGGCCAGTGTGGCCTCAGGTCCCGCAGGGTCACAGAAGGATCAGGGTGTCTGAGTGTCGCAGAGCTCGCAGGTATTAGAACGGGGAAGCCGGCTACAGAGACAGAGCCGAGGAGTGAGCTCACAGCTCGGGCTTACCTTGAACCGGTCGCAGGCTCGGTGAGCTCGGAATGCGGCTGGAGGCCAGGCAGACGGGAGTAATTGGGCACTGTTCTCTGAGGGTGCACTGAGGAGTGAGACCCCGAGCTCTCGGCTCCTCCGGGCCGGAGACTAGGAGGCCGCCATCTTCATTCCCGTCCTCCAGACTCTACGGAAAGCGCTCAGGGAACAAAAGCTCCCGAAAGCAAACCCGAGCGGATTACTCAGCCCGGCCCCTGGTAAGGGCGGTGCGACTCCGCCTGGGGCAAAGACACTTGAAAATCACTACAACAGGCCCCTCCCCCAGAAGATCAACAAGAAACCCAGCCAGGACCAAGTTCACTTACGAGGAGTACAGTTTCAATACCAAGGAGAGCAGCGGAATTCCAGAGGAGGAGAAAGCAAAGCACGGAACTCATGGCTTTCTCCCCATGATTCTTTAGCCTTGCAGTTAATTAAATTGTTTTTTCTTTTTCAATTTTTTTTCTCTTCTTCTGCTAAATTTTTTTAAACTTTTACCCTTTTCTTTTTTAACGTTTTTTAACTAGTTTATTTAATATATATATATATTTTTTCCTTTTTATATTTTTTTCATTATTGGTTTTCTTTTTTTATTTGTTTCTTTTTTCTTTTTTCTTTTTTTTTTTTCTTCTTTCTGAACCTCTTTTTATCCCCTCCCCCCCCCCTCACGATTTGGGATCTCTTCTGATTTGGCTAAAGCATATTTTCCTGGGGTTGTTGCCACCCTTTTAGTATTTTACTTACTCCTTCATATACTCTTATCTGGATAAAATGACAAGGCAGAAAAATTCACCACAAAAAAAAGAACAAGAGGCAGTACCAAAGGCTAAGGACCTAATCAATACAGACATTGGTAATATGTCAGATCTAGAGTTCAGAATGACGATTCTCAAGGTTCTAGCTGGGCTCGAAAAAGGCATGGAAGATATTAGAGAAACCCTCTCAGGAGATATAAAAGCCCTTTCTGGAGAAATAAAAGAACTAAAATCTAATCAAGTTGAAATCAAAAAAGCTATTAATGAGGTGCAATAAAAAATGGAGGCTCTCACTGCTAGGATAAATGAGGCAAAAGAGAGAATTAGCGATATAGAAGACCAAATGACAGAGAATAAAGAAGCTGAACAAAAGAGGGACAAACAACTACTGGACCACGAGGGCAGAATTCGAGAGATAAGTGACACCATAAGATGAAACAACATTAGAATAATTGGGATCCCAGAAGAAGAAGAAAGAGAGAGGGGAGCAGAAGGTATATTGGAGAGAATTATTGGAGAGAATTTCCCCAATATGGCAAAGGGAACAAGCATCAAAATCCAGGAGGTTCAGAGAACCCCACTCAAAATCAATAAGAATAGGTCCACACCCCGTCACCTAATAGTAAAATTTACAAGTCTTGGTGACAAAGAGAAAATCCTGAAAGCAGCCCGGGAGAAGAAGTCTGTAACATACAATGGTAAAAATATTAGATTGGCAGCAGACTTATCCACAGAGACCTGGCAGGCCAGAAAGAGCTGGCATGATATATTCAGAGTACTAAACAAGAAAAACATGCAGCCAAGAATACTATATCCAGCTAGGCTATCATTGAAAATAGAAGGAGAGATTAAAAGCTTCCAGGAAAAACGAAAACTGAAAGAATTTGCAAACACCAAGCCAGCTCTACAGGAAATATTGAAAGGGGTCCTCTAAGCAAAGAGAGAGCCTAAAAGTAGTAGATCAGAAAGGAACAGAAACAGTATACAATAACAGTCACCTTACAGGCAATACAATGGCACTAAATTCATATCTCTCAATAGTTACCCTGAATGTTAATGGGCTAAATGCCCCAATCAAAAGACATAGGGTATCAGAATGGATAAAAAAACAAAACCCATCTATATGTTGCCTACAAGAAACTAATTTTAAACCCGAAGACACTTTCAGATTTAAAGTGAGGGGGTGGAAAAGAGTTTACCATGCTAATGGACATCAGAAGAAAGCAGGAGTGGCAATCCTTATATCAGATCAATTAGATTTTAAACCAAAGACTATAATAAGAGATGAAGATGGACACTATATCATACTCAAAGGATCTGTCCAACAAGAAGATCTAACAATTGTAAATATCTATGCCCCTAACGTGGGAGCAGCCAACTATATAAACCAATTAATAACAAAATCAAAGAAACACATCGACAGTCATACAATAATAGTAGGGGACTTTAACACTCCCCTCACGGAAATGGACAGATCATCCAAGCAAAAGATCAACAAGGAAATAAAGGCCTTAAATGACACACTGGACCAGATGGATATCACAGATATATTCAGAACATTTCATCCCAAAGCAACAGAATACACATTCTTCTCTAGTGCACATGGAACATTCTCCAGAATAGATCACATCCTTGGTTCTAAATCAGGTCTTAACTGTTATCAAAAAATTGGGATCATTCCCTGCATATTTTCAGACCACAATGCTCTGAAGCTAGAACTCAATCGCAAGAGGAAATTTGGAAAGAACCCAAGTACATGGCGACTAAACAGCATCCTTCTAAAGCATGAATGGGTCAACCAGGAAATTAAAGAAGAATTGAAAAAATTCATGGAAATAAATGATAATGAAAAGACAACAGTTCAAAATCTGTGGGACACAACAAAGGCAGTCCTGAGAAGAAAATATATAGCGGTACAAGCCTTTCTCAAGAAACAAGAAAGGTCTCAGGTACACACCTAAAGGAGCTGGAGAAAGAACAAGAAAGAAACCCTAAACCCAGCAGGAGAAGAGAAATCATAAAGATCAGAGCAGAAATCAATGAAATAGAAACCAAAAAAACAATAGAACAAATCAACGAAACTAGGAGCTGGTTCTTTGAAAGAATTAATAAGATTGATAAGCCCCTGGCCAGACTTATCAAAAAGAAAAGAGAAAGGACCCAAATCAATAAAATCATGAATGAAAGAGGAGAGATCACAACTAACACCAAAGAAATACAGACAATTATAAAAACATATTATGAGCAACTCTATGCCAACAAATTTGACAATCTGGAAGAAATGGATGCATTCCTAGAGACATATAAACTACCACAACTGAACCAGGAAGAAATAGAAAGCCTGAACAGACCCATAACCGGTAAGGAGATTGAAACAGTCATCAAAAATCTCCAAACAAACAAAAGCCCAGGGCCAGACGGCTTCCCGGGGGAATTCTACGAAACATTTAAAGAAGAACTAATTCCTATTCTCCTGAGACTGTTCCAAAAAATAGAAATGGAAGGAAAACTTCCAAACTCATTTTATGAGGCCAGCCTCACCTTGATCCCCAAACCAGACAAGGATCCCATCAAAAAAGAGAACTACAGACCAATATCCTTGATGAACACAGATGCAAAAATTCTCACCAAAATACTAGCCAATAGGATTCAACAGTACATTAAAAGGATTATTCACCATGACCAAGTGGGATTTATTCCAGGGCTGCAAGGTTGGTTCAACATCCGCAAATCAATCAATGTGATACAACACATTAATAAAAGAAAGAACACGAACCATATGATACTCTCCATAGATGCTGAAAAAGCATTTGACAAAGTACAGCATCCCTTCCTGATCAAAACTCTTCAAAGTGTAGGGATAGAGGGCACATACCTCAATATTATCAAAGCCATCTATGAAAAACCCATCGCAAATATCATTCTCAATGGAGAAAAACTGAAAGCTTTTCCGCTAAGGTCAGGAACACGGCAGGGATGTCCGTTATCACCACTGCTATTCAACATAGTACTAGAAGTCCTAGCCTCAGCAATCAGACAACAAAAAGAAATTAAAGGCATCCAAATCGGCAAAGAAGAAGTCAAACTATCACTCTTCGCAGATGATATGATACTATATGTGGAAAACCCAAAAGACTCCACTCCAAAACTGCTAGAACTTGTACAGGAATTCAGTAACGTGTCAGGATATAAAATCAATGCACAGAAATCGGTCGCATTTCTCTACACCAACAACAAGACAGAAGAAAGAGAAATTAAGGAGTCCATCCCATTTACAATTGCACCCAAAACTATAAGATACCTAGGAATAAACCTAACCAAAGAGACTAAGAATCTATACACAGAAAACTATAAAGTACTCATGAAAGAAATTGAGGAAGACACAAAGAAATGGAAAAATGTTCCATGCTCCTGGATTGGAAGAATAAATATTGTGAAAATGTCTATGCTACCTAAAGCAATCTACACATTTAATGCAATTCCTATCAAAGTACCATCCATTTTTTTCAAAGAAATGGAACAAATAATCCTAAAATTTATATGGAACCAGAAAAGACCTCGAATAGCCAAAGGAATATTGAAAAAGAAAGCCAGAGTTGGTGGCATCACAATTCCGGACTTCAAGCTCTATTACAAAGCTGTCATCATCAAGACAGCATGGTACTGGCACAAAAACAGACACATAGATCAATGCAACAGAATAGAGAGCCCAGAAATAGACCCTCAACTCTATGGTCAACTAATCTTCGACAAAGCAGGAAAGAATGTCCAATGGAAAAAAGACAGCCTCTTCAATAAATGGTGTTGGGAGAATTGGACAGCCCCATGCAGAAAAATGAAATTGGATCATTTCCTTACACCACACACGAAAATAGACTCAAAATGGATGAAGGACCTCAATGTGAGAAAGGAATCCATCAACATCCTTGAGGAGAACACAGGCAGCAACCTCTTCGACCTCAGCCGCAGCAACATCTTCCTAGGAACATCGCCAAAGGCAAGGGAAGCAAGGGCAAAAATGAACTATTGGGATTTTATCAAGATCAAAAGCTTTTGCACAGCAAAGGAAACAGTTCACAAAACCAAAAGACAACTGACAGAATAGGAGAAGATATTTGCAAACGACATATCAGATAAAGGGCTAGTGTCCAAAATCTATTAAGAACTTAGCAAACTCAACACCCAAAGAACAAATAATCCAATCAAGAAATGGGCAGAAGACATGAACAGACATTTCTGCAAAGAAGACATCCAGATGGCCAACAGACACATGAAAAAGTGTTCCATATCACTCGGCATCAGGGAAATACAAATCAAAACCACAATGAGATACCACCTCACACCAGTCAGAATGGCTAAAATTACCAAGTCCGGAAATGACAGATGCTGGGGAGGATGCGGAGAAAGGGGAACCCTCCTACACTGCTGGTGGGAATGCAAGCTGGTGCAACCACTCTGGAAAACAGCATGGAGGTTCCTCAAAATGTTGAAAATAGAACTACCCTATGACCCAGCAATTGCACTACTGGGTATTTACCCTAAAGATACAAACGTAGTGATCTGAAGGGGCACGTGCACCCGAATGTTTATAGCAGCAATGTCTACAATAGCCAAACTATGGAAAGAACTTAGATGTCCATCAACAGACGAATGGATAAAGAAGATGTGGTATATATATACAATGGAATACTATGCAGCCATCAAAAGAAATGAAATCTTGCCATTTGCGACAACGTGGATGGAACTAGAGCGTATCATGCTTAGCGAAATAAGTCAATCAGAGAAAGACAACTATCATATGATCTCCCTGATATGAGGGAGAGGAGATGCAACATGGGGGGTTAATGGGGTAGGAGAAGAGTAAATGAAACAAGTTGGGATTGGGAGGGAGACAAACCATAAGTGACTCTTAATCTCACAAAACAAACTGAGGGTTGCTGGGCAGAGGGGGGTTGGGCGGGGGGGGGTTATGGACATTGGGTAGGGTATGTGCTATGGTGAGTGCTGTGAAGTGTGTAAACGTGGAGATTCACAGACCTGTACCCCGGGGGGAAAAAATAATATATATATATATATGTTTATAAAAAATAAAATTATAAAAAAAAAATCACATAAAACAGAAGACAGTATCAAATGACAATATATTCCCAAAATGCAGAACCAAAAAGGGATATTATCAATAGAACACACTCCAAAGAAATATGAATTGTTTTTATAAAATGGACTTTTGACAGCACAGCATTGTAGATTGAGAGAAAACATCCTTATTCTCAAAGAGGTGGCAATCTCAAAATAAGACTCCGTGTTTGTAATACTTTCAACCTGGCAGGTGCTTGTACTATCTGTAAATTAAGTTCAAGTTTATCTGTCTCTTTACCTTTCACCTAAAGACACTGCAGAAAGTTGCTGAGAATTGATCTTGGAAGATCCCACCTTTTGAAGTGATTACCTTTGGTTAAGGGATTCCAAAAGATGGTCTGAGGTAATCATGTTTCCAAAGCCATTTTTGCTTTTTATTTACATTATTTTGTATTACATTTCCCTATCTGTGATGCTGAGGGATAAAATACTTTGGCCTAATGAAAACAAGGGGAACCCTACAATTTTAGAGTTTCTGTCCTTGGGAAACCATAGATCTACTGGAAAGAATAGAAACTATAGTAGATCAGGCTATAACTTTAATATTTATGAGCTCTAGATGTTGACTCCAAGTGGCTGAGTTTTATGTTGAATACAACTGAAAGACAGAGTTTGTAAAATATGTGTGTATAGTTTCTCTTGATAGTGATTATTTTATAATGACCACAAATTGGATGTGTATTCAAATATAAACATAAAAATTATTTTTTCCCTGCTACTTTAATCCTATGGTGCTATATTTGCTTGTTTTTATTTCCCTCAGAAACATTTATGGAAATACTAATTAATGCAAGTCAACTGTTTAACTTTTAATGTTATTGGAGACTTAAAGTCTCCAATAACATTAAAAGTTTAAGTAGGCTTAAAATCAAGTATTTGTGTTTAAAGTACAATTGACACTTTTAAAAGTTTTTCTTCATATATAAAAACTATAAAAGCTTTTAATTATGGCTTGCTCTGTATATAATGGATTCTATTATCATAAAAGAAATTACTTAACTTAACTACCTCTGAAAGAAAAGTCACAGAGTTTGCATAGTTTCCAGCTTAATTTTTAAGAAAATAAGAAAAATAAGAAAAGCAAGCCATTTTATAAAATGAAATATAATATTCTTTAAAAACCTGTAGTTCATTCATATGAGAATATGACTGAATTTTCTTGGCAGCACAGCTTTGAAACACGGAGATGAAGTAAACCAATCCTATTATTGGATAAACATTTTTAGAGGGGCCAGAAATTGCTAAACTCAGGAGTTACAGAGTTATATGCCTCTTGCAAGTAAGTTAAACATCAAGAGAGGTGTTGTAACCAGCTAATAATTATAAACGATGTATGAATACTAAGTCATTTATTTCTGATGCCTAGAGGAAACCAGATACTAAAGCAAAAAAAAAAAAAATATATATATATATGTTTCAGGGTTGAAGAATTTTGAAGAGAATTTATATATGTATATGTACATATACATATACATATATAATATATAATATATACATATATACATATACATATATAAATTCTCTTCAAAATTCTTCAACCCTGAAACATAGATAGAAGGATTGCTCAAATGTGGGGACTTAGAGAATGACAGCTCACTGCATCCCCAGAGAATAAAGAAGGTGAATAACCCTGGGATCATGTTTCTTTCTTCAGCTGGAGGGAATGTGGAACCACGTGTCAGATGACTGTCCTTGCGGGGACTGTAAATTGTATGTTATAATGAGCTGGTGGTATGATTCAAAAGGAACCATCCAGGGCTAATAACCACCCAATAGCCCAGTCAGCTATATAATGTGCTGTATTAGAAAACTCCATAGACTCCAGGAAAATTCAAAGAACCAAATGTGAATTCTTCTGCCAGTCTAGGGCAATCCGGACTAGTCAATGTAGAAATACGGCATTTCTGCCATGTATCACTTTATAATCTTTTTCTGTTCATCATCTTTTTTAATCCCCAAAACAATCTTGGAAACACAATCTTTGGGGACTGAGAAAAGTTTAAGTTCATATGGAAGATGGTAGAGAATTATCGTTAACCTCCCGTGTGACTTGCTTAAGGAATTTCCTCATTTGTAAAAATAGTATCTATGATACTTGTCCTTTCTATCTCACAATCATTTTGATCATGAAATACATACAGATGTTCCCATATTTATTGAGCTTCATATAATCCTAGGATCAAGTGGGATCTGGGAAAGTTAAGAAAGCCCCCGAGAGATTGCACTTTCTTGAGAAGAGAGGAGAATTGGAGTGAACCCTTTGGATCCTCAGTTGGAACTGGGAATTTTGGCAAAGTCTTATGAAAAGTCTACCACACTCTTGAAGGGAGACTTTCTTTCAGGCATGGTTCCATCTGGACTGAGTCATCTAGACCTTATTTTAGTATGTCTCACAGTCTGGTGTGTACCCAGGGTCTCCAGAACGAGTACTGGCCATAGCCAGGTAGGATTGTATTGTTTCCTTACAGAGCTCAAGGTTTCAATCACTAGGGAGAGAAATGGGAAAAGGCAGAGAAAGTTTATGCTTCTGAAATCACTTTGTTCCTATAATCATGGATTGTCTGTGTCTACTGATCTCTGCAGAAGCATCCATGTCTTTCTGATCTGCACAAGAACAAGAGATGGAGAAGGTAAGAATGTTATGCCCTGAAAATCTCTGTGCTCTGTGTGTGTGAATGTGGGTGGTGGGAAGTGAAAGGGAGGGCAAGATGGAAGTTGAGAGAAGAGCAGTGAGTTCAAAAATAATGTTGCACCCTAACAAATGTTTGTAATTAGGTACTATGTAGTAATTAAAATGTACAGTCTTCCCTCTAGTAGTTTACAATGCAACAGAAAATATAAGCAGTCAGGATGACAGGTTAGCAGTTGGGTATGTCTAGGAGAAGGCAAGGAGCAAGGGGAATGACTATTAATGGCTACAAGGTTTCTTTTGGGAATGACACAAATGTTCTCAAATTGGACTATGGTGATGGATGCACAACTCTGTATATATACTAAAAACCACTGAATTGCACATTTTAAATGGGTAAACTTTATGGTATATAAACTATATCTCAATAAAGCTGTTAAAAAGAAAGATGATGGGGACTCTTTTTTGCTAAAACAAGATAGATTAAGGTGCTTATGAATATGTTATTCTCATCTTTATCTCTGCAATGCTTTTCAAATCCATCTCATTCTTTCCATTCATTATGAATCTTAGTTCAAACCCTCGTTTAGCTCTCTGTCCAGCACTTACACATAGATAATAGCTTGTATTTCTTGAGTGGCTTCTAGCTGATTAGTTGTAAGCCCTCTTATCCAGACTGTTGCATTTGATTTCTAAATGGTTTTCTTACCCTGTCCTCACTCAAATTTTCTTAAAGCACAGATCTGATTATGTCCTGAACTTACTAAACGTTTCACATAGTTCAACACTGCCTACAGAATGAAATGCAAACTTTTAGCTTGATCTATGATTCTATCTTTCTGGTCTAATTTTTTACATCATAATCCTACTAAACCACAATTCACTTTTTGGCATACAAAACAACTCATCTTTGCCTTAAAACATACTCTACTTTTCCACTTCTCTGCTTTTTGCCCTTCTCCTAAATTCAAGCTGTCAAAATTTCATCCATTCAGCTCAAATGCTTCCTCCTACATGAAATCTTTAATTGCACACATCACAATCACAACCTTTAAAAAATTATACCCTTCCTTGTATTTAATTAGTTGTATATGTGTTACCTTTCTACTGTAACTATCCAATAAATATGATTAAGTTGAATTTTCAAATAAATGGTATATCATAAACCTTTTTATTTGTTATAATAGACAAGAGAGTTTTTTGTAGAAATGATGCAGAGTAAAATTCCCTCCAAGCCAATACGGACCTTTGGCCACATCTTATAATAACATGCATCTTTAAGTTTCTGCTTCTTTTTCTTTTCTTTCTTCCTCCCCAAGCATTTCCAATGCACTCCAGACTCTCTTCCCCAGGATCCTCATTGCTGAGAAAGCTCCAATTCTGTCAGCCAAGCTGGTCAATGCCAGCCTCCATCTATTGAAATGCACTTTGTATTAACTTAATCTTATTCAGAAACAGCTCTCAATCTGAGACTAAATTGTACAAATGGAATACAGGAGGGTAAAATGTCCTTTTTCTGGAAAATGTACAATACTGAGACACTATAGGGTACTGGTTTATGCAAAATAAATTCCTTTCAATATTCTTCCTAAGTACATTTTCATTGAGCTCATATAGAGATGAGGTTTTTGCTTCTGTTGCATAGTGAGAGATGATAGTGGTAAATATTTCTGAGATATTATCTTGAGAGTGATTATCAAAAAAGGAAGTAAAATGACTGGTGGGGAGGGCATGGTGAACAGAAATTTGGTTTGTGTGTGTGTGTCTGTGTATGTGTGCGTAGAAAATATGGCTTGGATTTCAAACCTTGGCAGTGTATAAGAATCATCTTGTATAATTTTTAAAGATACAAATTATGGGGTCGCACGCCGATTATTTTCAGTAGGTAATGCTCATGAACTAATGTTTGTAAAGCTTCTCAGGTAATTCAGAAGTATCTGGTCCTTGGACTGACATTTTGGGAACAACTGGATCTTGGGCACATGTGTAATGACATCTAGAGTTTTCTGGCTTACAAAATGTTGTCCAGACACTAGAAATTTCTCCTAAAATTTCTTGGGAATTTCTGGGGAAATCCTCATGCAGAAAGGTTGTTTTGTTTTTTTCATTCCATGATAGTCTTAAATGACAAAAAATAGTTTTGTGGATATTCATCAGAGACTTGCATTTGGTTGGTATTTTGAATCTAGCCCAAAGAATCTTAAAAATTATTTATGCCTGTGTGTGTGTGTGTGTGTGTGTGTGTGAATCATCATGAAATTTCAAAATATCACAGTTGGAATAACTGTAAATGTATACTTTATAATAATAATTAAATATTTTCTTCAAAAATTAACTATTTTAATTTTTATCATATATAAAAGTATTGACAATTTAATGCTGTCCTATTGATTTTTAAATGACAAGATAGTAATGCAATTTCTAATTCCCCTCATAGTGTCTACTACCTTAAAGACAGAACTAATTTATAAAGAGAAAAACCTCAAAATAAAGAAAAGAATGAAATTCATAAATTGAGACATGCAGACATTACATCTGAAAGGTACTTAGGCTTTATAAGTCTGTTTTTTCCCCTAGAATATATGAATTCTTACCCAGGAGAACAAGCTAATGAACTTTTCAGACTAATTTCTACCTTACCTTTAGATGGCCTTATTTAATTTAAAAAAGAAGAAGAAGAAGAAGAAGAAGAAGAAGAAGAAGAAGAAGAAGAAGAAGAAGAAGAAGAAGAAGGAGGAGAAGAAAGAAAAATCTATACCTCAGAATAGGTTGAATTTAAACTATATTTTCATCCTTAGTATTATTGACTCTAAATTTTATTTATTTAACATAGATCTTTAACAATTATTACAAATGGTTTCATATGTGAGTTTATTTTATAATGTGTAAGAAGAAGAAATGGGCCCTTTTTTGACTGGAGAAACATTTTTATAATATACAATATATTTAAATTATAAGTAAACACAAGAAATAAAAAATTTTAACTGATAGATTCAAAGTCATTGTAGTTTTTCATGTGAGTAGAAAGTCTTTTCTTCAAAAATATTGCAAGATCTCTTGCCACTCATCGCATGATTTAGAATTTTAAATAACCAATACTTACTGTTTAAAAACTCTGAAAGATTACTTTTATGTTTAATTTTCTTTTTTGTTGTTAAGAAATTATTTGACTTTTTGACTAAAAATAGATTATGCACTCCTTTTTTCTTCTTGATACTACCATTTAGGCACCATGAATTATAGGAGACCAACATTAGATGTACTAATAATATAAAAACAACTGATTTTTAACATTAAATCATTTACAAATGATCAACAAATCTGTGTAAATTATATTAAGATTATGTCATAGAAACAAGAACAAGAAGTATGTTCTTGGAAGAACATAACACGCATATCTAAGTAAGAATTGTTATTTTCTTTTGTATGTCAGTGCTATATTATTCAAATAAGTACATGCTGAGAGGATTGATAAAGTAATACAGAGACAATTATAAATACAGAGAGAGGTACAGAGGTAGAGAAATATAGATATAAATTATAGATATGAGGAATAACTTGATATTTGATGTCACGGACATAGTCATTATGAGAAAAATTAGAAATACACAACTGATTAAATATATTACCTTTGTTTTACAGAGTGGTTTATCTTGATTCCAGTTTGGGGTATGGAGCAGTATCTTTTCTATTCTTGGAGTCTCTCTAAGTCTGATTGGCCAGTGGTCAACTATTTCTATTTCACACTGTTATTAGTATGCCCATCTTAAAAATAAAGTGGAAAGTTGCAGTCTGATGCTGAAGAACGTTCATTGTACCTTAAAGAAGTCATACTTGTTGTGACTGCCCTGCAACATAGAAATCCAAAAAGTATTTCTCCAACTTTATCAGAGGAACACTGATAAAGTCTTTTACTGAAAGCTTAACCTGTGCTTAGACATGTAAATCAGTTTAGGGGATTATTGTGGTAATACCCAGTATATAGTTTTGATACTTTAAGTGTTGATTGTGAATTGATTTTATAGCTTATTCAAAAATTACTAGTCATTCCTATTGTATTTCAGGTGAGGGGCTAGAGATACTATGATCCATCTTGTTCTTGGGTATCTCACTGACATGATATTATTCCTTATTTATTTCTTCAAAATCAAGCAAAATTCTATAGAAATAGCTTTTTAAAGATACTGCAGGTTTCATGTAGTTCAGCACTTAAATGCCTTTAAAACTCTTGAGTACCACCTAATTATCTTTCTTACATCCACTGAAGTTATTAAGTTCCTGACAAAAAATACCAAGAGGTTGTACCATGAGGAATATTTCACCTGAATACCCAATATCAGAACAAAAATATTAAGTGCCATGTGTCTAGCATTATGAAGAATTCTGGGTTAAGTGCAGGTGCCCTTTCGAGAAAACTTGGTATTAATATTTCAGTCTCAACCATAAACAGCACTTCATGTGTTACTTATAAAGGAAGATTTATTACCTTCATATCCTCTTAATAATTTATTTCTTCCTTTCATCAGGTATAATCTCATACTGCAGCCTTTTGGCCTTAAAGAATAATTTAATCTATTAGCCCAGAAAACCTTTAAAGCCAATCCTTGACACTGAGTAGGAGTAGACAGTGTCACTAAGAGTATGCTGTCCTAGACGGAAGCTCAGCTCTCAGTTCATTACATATCTGCAGGAGTCGTGGAGGTTAGAAACCAAATCCTTTGGCTTCCAATCTCCTTGTGGAACAGACTTCCTTTAAATACAAAGAAGACAAAAGACCCTGAGCAAGGCCCACACCAGAGTTGGAGACTCAGGAAAATGGTTTTAACAGGAGGTTAGGGGGTAGCCTTGACAAGTGGTAATTGACACTCATCTTGGGAGATACTGTACAGTAAGGGTAGGTTGATTTACTTTACCCACCAGCTGAATAAGGGGGGCTATTATTTGCTATTAACAGAGATTCATCTTTAATTATTCACACTCATATTTTTCCTGAGGAAGAAAATGATAATGTCATCTACCTCTCTCTGTATATATTTATTATTTAAATCAAAAGTTACCTTACAGTTTCTTATGAATAAAAGGGAAATATCTGAAAAACAGTTATATTACAAGGAGGAAACACAAATGCAGCTTCCTGAATTTTTCATGAAAACTCACCCAGAAGGCACTACATAGTTTCGAATCAAAAAGCATAGATGCCTTAGGACACATAAACAATGTAACTGAATCAAAGAAATTGCAAAAGGTTTATAGTCTTAAAAATATTTCTCATTTTGTAAAAGATTTACTGAAGCAAATAAAATTACAAAATTGTGCATAAACTGAAAAATATAATGTAATGGGAGCATAGAATATTTATTATTATTCTTTTTTAATTTCTTTTTTGTAAATTTCAGCTTGATTGAGGTGTAATTCCCAAATATATTGTAAGATATTTTATGTATATATCATGGCAATATATTCATGTATATTACATATACATGAAAAAATTCCTGCCATCTAGTTAATTTGCACATTGATTATATCACATTTTTATTTTTACTTTATTTCATTTATATTTTGGTGAAATTATTATTGTTGATTTTTTAAAAAAATATTTTATTTATTTATTTGACACAGAGAGAGAGAAAGAGAGCACAAGCAGGGGGAGTAGCAGGTAGAGGGAGAAGCAGTCTTCCCAATGAACAGGGAGCCTGATGTGGGACTCAATCCCAGGACTTGAGATCATGACCTGAGCCAAAAGTAGTTAGCTGCTTAACTCACTGAGCTACCCAGGCACCCCCATATATTATTCTTGATAAAAGCCACCAAATAAGGTGAAATAAAGGAGCATATGAATACATCATGAGATGGTCATTCAAAACAATTTTCAAAAAACTTGAAGTATTTATCATTCCTTTCTTCATTTATAGGCTTAAGTAGGAAGAAAATGCTGATTACATAAGTGCTTTTAGGAACAGCACAAGATACTATGATGAGGAGGCAAGATTTTAAACTCAAAGAGCTTAAGATATAGCAAGGGAGACCTAGATAAAACAAGCATCATTTTAAGGCAGAAATATTACCAAAAATCTAACATAGATGTTTACAGAAAGAAGAAAGAACTCTTCATTATTTCTTTTTCTGTTTTTTTTTTTAATTGAGGTATAACTGACACAGAACATTATGTTAGTTTAGGTTGTACAACATAATGATTGCAAAATGATCACCAAAATAAGTCTAGGTAACATTTCCCACCACACGGAGTTACAAATTCTTTTTCTTGTGATGAGAACTTTTAAGATCCACTGTCTCAGCCACCTTCAAATCTGCAATACAGTATTATTTAGTCTCCATGCTGTACACTACATCCCATGCTTTTTTTTTTTTAATAACTGGAAGTTTGTAAGTGTTGATTCCCGTCACACATTTCACCCTGCCTCCACCCCGTCTTCTATCTGAATTATTTCACTTAATCTATGTCCTGAAGATCAATCCGTTTTGTTACAAATGACAAGATTTCATTCTTTTTTAATGGCAGAGTAACATTCCAATATATAATATATATAATATTATATGTATTAATATAATATTCCTTTATATATATTCATATGTTTTTCATTCATTCATTCATGATGGACAGTTAGGTTTTTTCTGTATCGTGGCTATTTTAAATAATGCTGCAGTGAACATGAGGGTGACTGTATCTTTGTGAGTATTTTTATTTTCTTTAAATAAATATCCAGAAGTATAATTGCAGGATCATATGGCAGTTTTATTTTTAATATTTTGAGGAACATCCATACCGTTTTCGATAGTTGCTGTACCGATTTGTATTCCCACCAACCGTGCATGAGGGTTCCCTTTTCTTCATATCCTCACCATTTGTTACTCTGGTCTTTTTAATAATAGCAATGCTAACAAGTGTGAGACGATATCTCATTGGGGTTTTGATTTGTATTTCCTGATGATTAGTGATGTTGAACAACTTTTCATATACCTGTTGCCCATCTGTATGTCTTCTTTGGAAGAATATCTATTTAGATCATCTGCCCATTTTTTAAATTGGACAGCTTTTTTGTTTGTTTTTGTAATTGAGTTGCATGAGGTAGGTGTGTGTGTGTATATTTATGTGTGTGTATATATACACATATATGTATACAAACATATGTGTGTGTGTATGTGTGTGTATTTGGGCTATTACCCCTAACATTTATATGATTTGCAAATATTTTCTCCCATTCAGTAGGTTGTCTTTTCATTTTGTGTATTGTTGCCTTTGCTGTGCAGAAGTTTTTAGTTTGAGGTAATCCCACTTCCTGATTTTTGCCTTGTTACCTTTCCTTCTGGTGACAAATTCAAAGTCATCACCAACACCCATGTTAAAGAGCTTATCATTCATGCTTTTTTCCTAGGAGTTATATGGCTTCAGGTCTTATGTTCAAGTCTTTAACTCATTTTAGTTGATTTTTTATGCATTATATAAGATAGTAGTCCAATTTCATTCTTTCCATGTGGCTATTCAGTTTTCTTAACACCATTTACTGAAAGGACTGTCTTTTCTCTATTTCTCTTGGCTCTTTTTTTGTAAATTAATTGACCATATAGGTATGGGCTCGCTTCTGGCCTCTCTATACTGTTCCATTGATCCTTATGTCTGTTTTCATGCCAATATTGTACTGTTTTGATTACAATGGTTTTGTAATATAGCTTGAAATCAGGAATGTGATGTCTACAGCTTTGTTCTTCTTGAGAGAACTTTTCAATAACAACAGAAAAAAAAAACAATCTTATAAAAATGAGCAAAGGAACTAAATAGACTTTTTCCCAAAAAGACATCTGAATATCAAAAAGGTACATGAAAAGGTGTTCAGTGCTCGCTTTGGCAGCATATATAGATATGCAGTGGGGATTATCTCATAATCTATAAAAATATTGAATCACTATGATGTACACCTGTAACTAGTGAGATGGAGAAATATACATACAGAGATATATGTATAAATTCAGTAAAAGAGAAAAGATGCTCAGCTTCACTTATCTTCAGGGAAATACAAATCAAAACCATAATGAGATATCATTTCATATCTATTAGAATAGTTATCAAAAAGACAAGCAATTACATGTGTTGGCAAGGATGTGGAAAAAAAGGGAACCCTTGAATGCTGTTGATAGGACTATTAAGTTGGTGTAGTTGCTATGAAAACCAGTATGGAAGTTTCTCAAAAAATTAAAAAATAGAATTGCCACCTCACATGATCCAGCAATTCCACTATCCCACTTTTAGGTTTATATTTAAAGGAAATAAAACTGAATATCAAAGAAGTATCTGTGCTCCCAAGTTTACTACAGCATTATTCACGGGAACCAAGATATGAAAACAACCTAAGAATCTATCAAAGGATGAATGAATAATCAAGATGAGATAAGGACACACACACACACACACACACACACACACACACACACTGGAATATCTTCCAATCATGAAAATGTGGGAAATCTTGCCATTTGCAACAATATAGATGGACCTTGAGGGCATTATGCTAAGTAAGGTAAGTAAGATAGGGAAAGACAAACACTGTATGATCTCATGTATATCTAAAAAGCCAAATTCATAGAAACAAAGAACAGAACTGTGGTTGCCAGGATCTAGGGGGTGGGGAAATTGGGGAGATGTTGTTTAAGGGTACCAACCTGCATCTAGTAGATAAATAAGCCCCGAAGTTCTAATGAGCAACATAGTGATTATAGTCAATATTGTATTATAAACTTCAAAGTTGCTAAAAGACTAGATCTTCATTGTTCACTATAAAAAATAAGTAATAATTATGTGAGGTGATAGAGATGTTAACTAACACAACAGTGGCAAATACTGCAATATATAAATGTATCAAATTAATACACTGCGTGCCTTAAACTTATATAATGTTGCATGTCAATTATATCTCAATTAAAAAAAAAGAAGGAAAAGAAGTTTTCACTGAGAGCATGTACCACTGAAGGGTTAGCATATGCTCATTTCAGAATATTTAAGTAAAGGTAATGAGCAAGTAGATGGATAGGAGCTGCTCAGCTAAGAAACAGGTCTTTGGGCTTATGAAGAAATAAAATCTATTCACATAGTGGCAGTCACAAATAACAGAGAATATAAGAGATAAGCACAGACTCTTGGAGAATGGTTATGATTGGGAACCAAGTGAGGATAATGGTTGTTAGATTACATATTACTGTATCTAAGCAAAGTAGCTTATACATATAAATTAAGTATCATTTACTCAATAAATAATAGGTCCTGTTTTCTCTATAGAAATTGTCAGTAGGATGGTCAGAGAGTTAAAAATATGACACAGAAGCAAGAGTGAATATGGGTTAAAGAACAAGGAATGGTTACCATGATCTAATGTCAAAGAGAAGTCAACGAACATAAAGACTGGCAAAAACTTATATACTAATGGTCAAGTGTTTACTGTGAAAGTTATTTGGCAAGAAGTGAAAGAACTATGAGATTGTGGGGGAAAACACAACAGCTACTCTTTCAAAAGATTTGGTAGCAAGAGCATAAGACAAAGTGATGCTTGAGAGATTGGCAGTGAGGAAAGGCGTTTTCAAGGGAAGGAAAAATTTGAGACAATTAGTAGGCAGAGCAAAAGTAAGAAGAAAGGGAAAGGCCTAGAAAATGGTGATTTAATGGAATGAGCTTTCAAGAAAAGAAGAAAAAGGCTAACAACCAAAGTCCAGGTAGATGGTTTAACACTAAAAAATGGAGAAATTAGGGCTGTTTTCTTCTTTTCTTTCGGACAAGACTGAAGAAGGTATCAGACACAGATTTGAAGTCTTTATATAGAGGAGAGTCTACATGGACTATTTGAGGTGCATTCCTATCCATAGTTCAGTGGGAGATGAGGTCTAACCTGAGAAGGAGGAAATATGTTCCAATATAAGATAGGGTTGAGATCCCTTTTCAGGGTGATGCCAATATTGACTCAGGAGACAGATAACCATTTCTGAGCAGTAGTGAGAGAAGTAAGATTGTGCAGTGTGAATCTGTAGTGGAATTAGTACCACTTACTTTCTGCAGCAATGCTAATAGAGTCTGAATGCGGTGAAAAAAGACCATAAGGACTACTCAGCATTGGGATTTATTAGAATACAGGTGGCAAAAGTCAAGTGGGTGAGGGACTTTACACTATCACTGAGAAGACCGTTAAAGAGGCTCAATATGGTCTCACAACCTAAGTTAGGGAGAAAAGTGAAGTCAGAAAGAGGTTGATGAACTAGGAATATAAAGTGGTTTAAGTGATTAGAACTCACAGTGGGAACAAAATTTAAGTTAGTTGCTAGTGAAGGCAGAGAAGGGGTGAAAAGTAAGCTAGTTCTTTCAGAGAGAGAAATTTAATGTTCAAAATCAATAATATTGATTGAAGACCTATAGTGAGCAAAAGAGTAAGCTCTTATTGATCCAGAATGTTTGAGGAATGAGATATTTAATTAAGTAAATATGCTGACTTAGAATAAGTATTATATAAATAGAAACTATCCATGTAACATATTCCTACACATAATTAAGTACATGGGATTTTGTCAGAGGAACTATTATGTTATTGCCAACAGTCATGAAAATATCTGAAATGTTGGACATCTCTAGTCCTGAATTAATATTAGTGGTACATTAAAGTAAAATGAAGTAGTACATATACATATTTATGCCTATTTTTCTTTTTCTATTTACATATATATATACATATATATGTATGTGCATAGTTTTAAATCTTATCTAGACCTGTAAAATCTTCTGGGTAAGGCTGCATAGACCTAAGTGTGTAAAAGTTCTTCACACACATTACCATCTTCTGAAACAGGTATGATACACTTTGATAGGAGCTTGAAAGAGGAAGGGGGTGGTAAATTGCTTCTATATTCACTCAATTGTATCAACCATATTAATTAATGCAAAGAAAAATGCACCTTAGTAGGCTGTTGGAAAACCAACAGGTAGAAAGTTCTTGAAGAACAACATTAATTGGGAGGAAAAGAGAAAAAGAGACAATAGGATAATCAATGGCCACAGCAGGTTTTCTTCCTATGAAGAAAATTGAACTAGATATGCATAAAAAATCAGCTAAATGCAAAGCTTGGGACTCCTCTTTTTCCTTGTCTTCCAACTGTTTATTATGGAATTTTTCTACATTATAATTTTGATACACAAAGGGATATGCAGTGGGTTGTCAGATTCTACAGAGTAAATAATACATATAATTCACACTTTACTGAATAAATATGCTCTATTTTGAATGATTCAGAAAAGCCTTCATGATGTTGGTTACTGTTGAAAATATATTGGTTCTCAGAGGAATTAAAGCTAGTCTACCCTAATCCAAGCTAATCTATCTATACTGCACAGTTCCATTTGGCACTTAATACCATGCACTTATAAGAAAAAAAATGAATAAAAGAGGCATAATTTTAGCTATGTTGGACAAGGAAAGACATGACATTAACTACCCATCCTCTGTTTTAATGGTTCAGAATACTCATGTAATTCCCCACACTGGATGAGGTGGCAAAAGATATGTTATTGATTTTTCATACTGACTACAAATTGGGTGAAATGCCTATCCTATGCCCAAACTAACGTCTTTTGCTTTAAGGAAATGTAGCAGTAGGGTTTGCTTTTTAGGAGTCAACTTGGTTAGAAGAGGCTAGATTGCAGTGAGGAAGAGAGCCATGATTATAAGGGAAATGTATTTCCCTCTCATGGAACTTCTGAGAGAAGCAGTCAGGACTGTGGGTGTTATCACAGGGTTATAACAGGGTGATCTGTTATCCTCAGCATATGGCTTCCCAGTTTCCTCCAGACAGCACCAAGTCCAAGCCAGAACACTAAGCAGGAGAGACAGCCAAGGCAAACACCTTTAGAGATAGAGAAATGATTGTGAAGTAGCAAATATCACTCCCATTAATATATCTCGAGCTTGAAATTAGTTCCTGGATGCAACTAGCTGTAAGGGGGCCTGTGAAATCCTACCTTCAATAGGGTTTCCATTGACAAAATGAAGATAGAAAGAATGGATGTGGGACAGCTGGCTTTTCTAACATTCATCCTGTTTGGGATGGAGAATTGCTGTGTCCTCCCATGGTGGTGAGAGAGAGAGACAGGGAGACAGAGACAGAGAATGAGTTCTCTTTTATTCTTCTTAGAAACAAAGCAAAAACACTACTTTTACCATAAGGGTCCCACCCTCATGACCTCATCTAATCCTAAGTACCTCCCAAAGTCCCTGAGGGTTAGAGCTCCTCAGAGCCCATAACATCATCCAAAGTTGATAAATCTGTTTCCTTGGCTTGTTCACTTGCATAAGACCTATTTACAGAATGGGGAAATGAACTGCTATTGCCTCATATAATTAAATCCATTTAGAAAAAAAAAAAAGGCAAAAGAAAGAATCTTTGTGTCTAAGGCATGCTGATTTGTAAAAATATCTGTATGTTATTACTCAAAGTAGTGCATTTCAAGACAAAAATTACCCAGAAACACAAATGTAAATATATTTATATACTTGCAATCCCAAGGTTTTTCAGGTAGTTGCTGGTTTTTATATAATCACTATTATAAAAATATTTTATTAAATAGATAACTTAGAATACAGTGTGAAACGTTTTGATAAAAAAGCAAATTAATTTTAAAAATTAGACTAAATTAATATTAATTATTAATAGAGTACTATATTAACATATATTTTCTTGTTTTATTCCATTAATCTGTGAGATAGATATGGAACTGGAATTAAAACAAAATTTCCATTTTACATAGGAACTAAGTGAAGTTCTGAGAGGATTAATGACTTGCCCACCACCACCCAGCCAGTAAGTTAAGTAGAACTGAGATCAAAATTCAGTTCTTCCACACTTTCTATTCTCAAGGTAATATTTCCCACCAACTGCCATACCAAACAGGAATTCTCTGCTGATTTTATTTGCTCTCCTAGAAGGTGATAAATTTAATGATTTCCTGTTATAAATTTTACTTTGATTTATTTTTATGTCTAGAGGATGTAATATATAAAAATGTAATTATTGAAACAGCTTGTTCAGAATTGGAATTTAAAATATTTTATCATTTTAGACACCACAAACTATAGGAGACAAACATTAGATGTACTAAAAATAAAAAAAACAAATGATTTTTAATATTAAATTATTTACAAATGATCAACAAATCTGTGTAAATTTTATTAAGATTATGTCACAAGCCAGCAGCAGTTGAGTGTCAAGGATACTCATAACACCCTAAGTAGGATAGTTTCTAAACTGAAAGAGTTTGGTTAAGAAAGCACTGGACATTGGGGAGGGCATCTGTCGTAATGAGCACTGGGTATTATATAAGACTGATGAATAAGTCTATATAAGACATATAAGACTAATGAATCACAGACCTATACCCCTGAAATGAATAATACTTTATAAGTTAATTTAAAAAAAAAGATAAATGCATATCAAAAAAAGGACAAGAAAGCATTACTCTATTTATAGAGAGAATCATATTGCCATATAATATTTCTATTCTGCTTGCAATTACAAAGTATTTCCCCACCTTTTCCTCTATTCAATAATATCCTGTGAGCTAGGCAAGGCAGGTATTATTATTTCAATTTTACAGATCATCTCTGGATCAGAAGGTTTTCATGGCAGACATTCCATCTTTAAACATGCACTGAGAAGCCACTGTATGTCACGTGTGATGCCAGGTGCACTGGGACTGGGAAGCAAAAATGAGTTGTTTCCCCAGTGCTTCCAGAGCAGCAAGAGAAAGGAAACACAATCCATCACTGTGATGCTGTGATTACTATGATACCAGTAGAAGATACAGTGAGCAAAGGGAGGTAGAAATGGTTTCAATACTCAACAGAGAACAAGTATCCAGGTTGTCTGAATTAATTCCAGTGCCTGTTTCATGATAAATTGAATAGCCATGATTTTGTGATTATAAATGTTTTTGGTATTCAGAAAATGAAAGAACATTAGAATGTGCTAGAACTGTTAGAGTTGGTGGGGTTCAATTTCAGCTTTCCAGAAAGGTCAGAGATTAGACAGGTGCAAGGGAGAAGGGCCATTCTGAGAAAGGTCACCATACTTGTAAAGCATGGACTTTGTCAGAAGCAGAGTGTGTTGGGATAGAAGTCAGTTGACCAGGGTGACAGAGGCAAAGTATGTGGACTGGGAACAAGTAGGAAATAAAGCTTCACTAGTAGAATGGCACAAAATTATGGGTGACCTCTCATGCCAGGTAGGAGAATTTGGTTTATATGTAGAAGTCAACAGAGTATAGGGATTTTCTGAGCAGAAGAGTGACATAGGATAGCAGTATTTCAGAAAGATTACTGCAGTGGAAGGATGGATTAGAGAAGGAAAGAGTAGGGGTGGGCTAATCAGTTAAAGAGCTGTTACAGTATTCCACACATGACGTGATGAAAGGCTGGGCTTTGGTTTAGTAGTGAGAATTGAGAAGAAAGTAAATTTGAGAGACATTTTTTTTAAAACGATTTTATTTAAAATATTTAAAGAGAGAGCGAGTGAGCATTTGTCAGCAGGGGGAGAATCTCAAGCAGATTGCACTCCTGATGCGGGGCTAGATCTCATGACCTTGAGATCCTGACCAGAGCTGAAACCGAGAGTCAGAGGCTCAGCCAAATGAGCCACACAGGCCCCTTATTGAGGTGACACTTGAGAAGGAAAGAATTACTGAACACAGTAACAGACTGCCTCTAGCAAATTTCAAAATGGAAAACATCGAACATAAAAAACTTTGCTCTTTGTACTCACTGTAGTTTTCATCTCGTACTTTCTATTAATTCTTTATGACCTGCCATTTAATAAAGCAACTGTAAGAATAATTTAAAAATTTGGGAAGAAAAGTGACAATGATTTTCTGAAAAGTACAATGAGACAAGAGATGTTGAAAGTATACTGCATATAGTAAGTGCTCAATAAATGTTCATGTAGAAGTTAGGTTTTAAAATTACCAAATATATAAAGTAAATCCCTTTTTCAGAAATTAGCTTTTGGATCTAAGGTTGTAACATTTAAGCCATATGAAACATGAAGACAAGAACAAAGAAACAGAGATTTTTAAGTGTCTGAAGCAGTGGAATGTCACCAGAGAATGGTTTAGAAGAAAAAAAAAATGACACAATCAATTTAAAAGGTGACATATTGAAATATAAGTGAGAAGTATCCCTTTTAATTTTTATAACAGGTAAAAAACTGGATTGACAAAATTATCTAAATATAGATTGGTAGTTGGCAGAGTTCATTCAGAAAAAATATACCTGCTTAGTGACAAGAAAATAGCAATGAAATCTTACCTTTGTCAATTTTCTTTACATGAGAGTAGCTGCATTTTTATTATAACTAAAGGTGGGTGAAACTAAAGATACCCTTAGATTATTTCATGGGATTCAAATTTGAATGACTAAGTTAATTATAAATACAAATCTTCTAATATCTGTAAATCCAGATCACTCTCATAGCACAGAGGCCAATTTGTTGGTAAATGGCTTCAATTAACATAATGAAGAATGAAATCATAAAATCACAGCTTGAGTGCTCAAGATACCATTTTAATTATTCAGGACAACATATAACTAAATAAAATTTGATAATTATGTTTGTAAAGGTATTTGTGGACAACTGAGAAAAAGCAAGAAAAGCTAAGCCAAACAAAAGTATGAAAATTTGTTAATTTCATAAGCAAGAAAAGTACCACCACCTCCTCAAAAATTTCCTAGCAAAAATTTCAGTTACCTTACACATTCTAAACAAAAAGTTGAAATAATTTTGAAACACACAAAATTGCTGTGAAATGAATTTCTAATAAGCTAGAATTGAAAAGGGCCAATTATTTTATTTATATGGATTCAGAAATTAACTACGGAAAAACATCTCCAAAGTGTATCCCTGTGAACTCATTAAAAATTTTCTTTATTTACATGCTCCGTTGAGTGTGGTTTTGAGTTGCCCAGATATTTATTGATGCATTCATGAGTCTCTCCCTTCCAAAATCTTTTCAGGGATTTATAACTGAAATTAATCTGATTTTATTATCTTACAGAACTAGTTTGTTCATATCCCTTTTTTAAAGATTTTATTTATTTATTTATTATTTATTTATTTATCTTTTATTTATTTATTTGTTTTAGGGAGAGAGAGACAGATGAGAGTGGAGAAGGGGTAGGAAGTGGGAGTGGGAAAGAATTTTAAGCAGATTCGGTGCTGAGATCATGACCTGAGCTAAAACCTAGAGTCCAATGCTTTACCAACTGAGCCACCCAGGGGCCCCAGTTCATACCTTTTTTAGAACACTTATATAGACATTCTTCTATAGATCAGTCCTTCCTGGAATGTGTGAGGAACTCATTAAATATTTTTTGAGTAACTACATTAAATTTTGAATTCCTCCTCTTCCTTCTCTGGTACCTTGAATACAACAAATGCTCAGAAAATTAGTTTGAGTTTCTTCATATTTTTGCACCCTCCTCACCAGTATTAAATACCATGCCTAAAATGAGATAGATAATTTAGATTTCAGATGTCTGTTTTATCTATGATAAAATTACTTAAAAGCTAAAATGGATTCAAATGACCATCAAATTTGTTTTTGTTTTGCTAAATGCAAAATGTTGATATTAGGTGTGAAATAAAAATATTTTTTCTGGAACAATAGTAATGAAATAACATTTTAAAAATTCTAATGTCATATTTTTCCTAATGTTAATTTAGAAATTTAATCTAATCTATTTTTTCCTCATTTTTTTTTGGATGGCTATTTGACATAATGAACTTAAAATATAAACCCACCTTGATTTTTGTATCCTTTGACCTTACCTTAGTGTTCAGGTTATTTATATTTTAAGATATTATCTTTAAATAAAAACGCGTATGTGATCATTCAGTTTCCTACATTGTCTTTTAAATTAAAAAACCTTTAATTTTCTCTATAGTCCCATTGTCTTACCTGGCCAGTATAAAGAAGTAATGTCTGACTTAGGTTTTAAGACATAGGCTTTCCTCACTCTGGTTTCCTTTTCTCTGTTCTATTCCAATAAATACATGAACCATAATAAGGACCGAAAGAGAAATCTGCTGATGGTATAATAGTATTTCAAAAGCCCTAGGCATGAATTCTGGAAACATGTAACTTTAGATATATGTATGCCAATCAACTGTTGAGCTCTTTTTTCTTTTCAATTAATTGACAATAGAATTTCTACCAGGGACAAACGTCACCAGCCTGTTTAATGACATTTCTGAATATTTCATATATTTACAGTACTAAATAGTTTATCGCTTACACATTTTATCCCTGTTAAATCATATCAGAAGTGCCTTATAGAGCACACATGCAAAACTAATTCTCAGAGAGGTTAAGTCATCTACCCAAGCTGGCAAAATTACATTTTAGTTGGAATTGAAATTTTCTGATTAAAATCAAGTGATAGTAGCAATACTCTTTACCAACTCATCTTTATAGGTAACAACTTACAACTTTCCGAAGATTTTTCTCAAGGAGAAACATTCAAGTTTCCAGATGAATAAGAGGTTACTTCTTAATAACCTTCAAAACATATCACTACTCCCTTAAAATAAGCCTGCAATTGTCAAGCTCCTGTTGGTTAATTTCCTTTGCTGGGAAGACTTGATCCCATTTTCATTGCTTTCCTGCTGGCAAAAACCTGCTCATGTCAAATCATATGTATTAGAGCACTTTTGATTTTCTCTATAATTCATCTTTTTTTTTATATAATAGCAGTATGTGCCCATGATAAAACTGTAACTTGCAGAATAGGAAATAGGTTTAGGAACAAGGTAAGAAGACATTTTTTTTCTATAATTAGAGTGGTTGAACAGTGAAATAGGCTTCCTCTTAAAGAAGTATTTATCACTGTGCTGAGGCTGGTGTTGTTATGACCACATGTCAGAATGGCAATGGGAAGAAATATGCATCGGCTGAGAGGTTAGTTTCTTATCAAAGGAATCACCTCGGGAGTTTATTAGTAGTTTTGTCCCCCTTTAGTTCTGGTTATTAACTAGATGCTAGGTCATTTTTATAATGTGGCATTTTTAGAAATGCCATTTTAGATGACCACTGAAAAACTTTTGTTTCAGAGAAAGCTCATGCATTAGGGCTGGAAATGTGTCAAGTGAGGGCTTTGAGCTGCGTTTAAGCTGTGAATCTGAGCTTGAGGGTTGAAAACTGTTAATGAAATGCATGTGATACACAGTGTGGAAACAAGAAAGAAAGGAAGGAAAAGAGGAGAGAAAGGAAGAAAGAAAGGGAGAAGGACAAGGGAAAAGGGAGGGAGGAAGGAAAAGCTAGACTCAGATGAAAGAGGAGTATCTAATACTTGTACTAAATTCAGAGATACCTAGAGAAGAGTAAAGAAGGAATTAAATATGATTAAAATCCATAGTAAATTACAGATTGGGTCTCTGGGCAAGGACATTTTTTTTCCTTTCTTTTCTTTGCTTTTTTCTCTCTCTCTCTCTCTTTTTCCTCCACTGTCAGGAGGACTTTAGGTAATGGGAGAAGAAGATGGAATGTTTTATTTTTACAAATCCCCTAGAAAATGCAAGAAATGTATGAGCGTAAGGTAAAGTAGGAAAATGAATACCAAATATCCAGATCCTTATAGTGTCTTGGCTGGATCTAAGCCTTCTGTCTTTCTTTTTTTTCCCTTTTTAATTAAAGGTATGCTGAGATTCATCTGCATTCCTTTGTGATCATAACATTTTTTGTTTTCATAAAATTATAATTCAAATAATTTCAATTGTCAAACAATTTCTTTTTTTAGAGACGCTAAACAGACTTGGAGTATGACCATATGTTCCAAGACTGACATGATTCCCAATCCAAAAGTATAAATAGCTTCTCGGAGTAGCTCTCAGGGTGACAGGCATAGAAAATCATCAAGACACTTGTCTTTTTATATAGCAAAACATACTTAGATAACATTTCCACAAGATAAAAAGTTGCAGTTCTATTCAACTTTTTTATGAATAATACATCACAATACAACTTCTGTAGTGTCACTGATACCAACTTTATAGTGAATTTCCCTTGTGAGACAACTCAATTTCAATGAAAGAACGGGTATTCACACACACACATATGTATATATACATATATTCACTACATAATGCAATTTGATGTGCATAAATATGAATGTATGATAATGATTCATTTTGTCTAATGAACTCAAAATATAACTAAAATATTATTGTGTATAATTAAAAGAGTTTCTGGTCAGAGTTTGTATAAGAGGATTTTAGAGTAATATAATCATTACACATATTTTATTATATAGTTTGACACTATGTTTGGAATATGGAACATATAGCACTTACAGGTGAATAACAAAATACATTCCTTAGAAAATAGCATCTTATTCAATATTTTATCATTTATAAAAATATTTGAATAGTTCTTCAAAGGAAAATCATCTCTTTATAGTATTTGTGAAGTCCAAAATTATTCTTGTCTAAAAGACAACTTTTTGCTGATTTCTTTCATTCACTTATGTACTAAAAAAAAATCATGGAGGAGCTATTATGTGCTTTTATTTTTTCCAGTTTCTTATTGCGTACCAAGTACTAGGAATAAAAGAAATGATTATGACATGATTACTGTCCTTAGGGAGCTCACAATGTCCTGCAGAAAGAAACCCTCATGGGAAAAAAACAAACAAAAAAAGCCAAAAAACCAAAAAATACAACTAAATGAAAGTAATTGCTTTTTTCACACTAAGGATACAAATGAGGTAGTTTTTACATTAAGACTTAAAATTGCAATAGACCCAAGTCCCTCACCTTTCTCCTACCCCAGAATCTGCACCTTGCAAATAGCTCTAAAGCTACCTAGAGATATTCACAGTGAAACACGGCACCTACAAGTCTGAAGGTCGACATAAGGTCTGGCCTCCATTTTGTAAGGTTGGGGAGCATAATAAAGGAAGGTGACGACCTCACTTTTATTCTGTTCATAGCAAACAGTCTGCTCCCAGAATGTTAAAACATCCCACGTGCCTGTCCCCTTGGTGCACAGACATGCATGTTACCCCAGGCACGCTTCACTGGCTGGTCAGAATGTGTGCGTACTTGTTACGGACAGTGCCCAGGCCAGCAATGTTCTCTGGCCCCGAGTACAGGGCTGGCCCATTGGCCTGGATTTTTCCAATTCAACCTGTGTCAGAAATCTCTTGAGACATTCTTTTACTGAATAACCATACAAGGATGAATGTGGAGTATATTTTCTAATACAGGGTAAAAGAAGGTACGAGAGAAAGTATGAAATAGCTGACTTTCCCTTCAGTCTTTTTCTGCCACCCCTCCTGTACCAAAACCATCTCTGTTCTCTCATTGCCATTACTGTGCTAGTTGCACCCTTTCTTTATTTTTATAGAGCACTTTGCAGTTTATG
The DNA here is from genome assembly GCF_010015895.1 of Lontra canadensis. Taxonomy (NCBI): domain Eukaryota; kingdom Metazoa; phylum Chordata; class Mammalia; order Carnivora; family Mustelidae; genus Lontra; species Lontra canadensis. The sequence continues at coordinate 56,590 of NW_022631096.1, read as the reverse complement.
AAGCTAATCCATATGTTCTTTCATTAAGTAAGATGTTAACACTTTGGTGTAAATTAGTTTAAGGCTTTATCCTCACACGATACAGGATATAGACATGGTAAGTCAAAATGATGAACATTTTGTTATAGTTACAGTAGCTCAATTTTTGAAGTATTTAGTATTAATCAGGTATAGTCATAAGTAGGTTCCACGTATTGCTTCATTTGATCTTTAATCCTAAGGAGTCACTATCATCGTTATTCTTTACAGATGGGAAAAGCAAGGCAAAAAGATAGTAAACTGTAAGACTAGAAGTGTAACCCAGACACTAATGCCAGAACCTAGATGCTGACTTGTGAACTATACTACCCCCCTCTGGACATTTTCAGGCATCCAGTATTTGTGTTAGGTCAATCATTATTGGGCAGAGAAATGACAAAGCTCCAAAACACACCCTGTGGGTTACTGCTTTATTCTAAAACTAGTCTTGTGGGTGACATTCAGATCTAAAACAGATTGAGTGAATAATGCTGCTTACTGAGAGGGGTTCATTGTAATCTACCTAAAACCACAACAGACAGAGAACATGAGGTCTTAGAGTCATTTCAACGTTAATTAACTAGCTAATAAAGATATATATTCATTAAGATCAATTCTCTACAAAGATTAAGAAATGATAAAAAGATATAAAATACACAATTGATATCTGAAAATATCAGATTTTAAGGTTTTCCTCCTACAAAATGAAGCAGATATTGGCAATGTTCACTTTGTAGGAAAGAGTTTTCTCATTATTGTCCCCATTGCTTCTAATCTAACAGTTAGATCCCTGGTAATAGTTAAAAGAGGAAGTAGCTTCTTGCACACAGGCAGCTGCAAACTAGCTAACTGGATTTTAGGTCAGTGGGTCTTTCTCTGTATGTTTAGTGTATATAATAATTTTCCTCTTGGTGGAAATGTATTGCAATACCCCACTGATTTATTGTTTTTGTATATATTGTTAATTCAAAGACTGGTATTCTCCAGGAAATTAGGGCACATCAGGGCACACAGAGCTTTCTACTTTCCAGAGGAAAGACCAAGAGAAAAAAAAGAATATAAATATAAAAAGCTTCAAATCAAGACTAAATCCCTATTTAGTCCCCTGGCTTGCAGCACCATCAATCAATACAAAGCAATTGCAATTAGTTAGAAGAGAGCTAAACCTTAGATTTGCTGAACAGATGGAAAAATAGAAAAGAAATGAAGCCATCTTCCATGATCAGACAAACAAAAAACCACATGACTATTTTCTTCTCATTGATTTCCCTTGTTAAGATATGTTCATTTACTAGTTTTTATTTTGAAGGTTCTGGTGAGAATCTTGAAACTAGAATCATCTTCAATGAAGTATTTTGCTCATTACTCTTCTTATAAGAGGTAAATTCCAAACTGGCTTGGGGAAATAATTGTTCATGCTTTAATTAGCCATCCCCAAATACAAATAACCCAGAGACCTCTTTAGCTCATTCTAGTATTGGGCATCCCAAAGTCTTCCCCAAATACTCTGATGACAGTATGGAGTATAAAATAAATATAACACATAATTCTTGATTTCTCATACATTAAAATTCAAAGTTGAAGCCAACACACAAGATAAATAGTAAACACATTAGGGTGTGAGTAGCGAAGATAGTTCAGTCAAGAAGTGAAGCTTCAGTTGTACTTTCAAGATAGACAAGATTTACATAGAGAAAAAGCATAGCTCTTCTCAGAAAGAGGATAGGAGAATACTAGAGCAGAATTGTGGAGGCTGGAATGTAAACAATGTGTTTGTGGGAAAAACAAAGACCTTATCAATCAATCAACTTACTGAAGTTACAGTGAAAAGAGACTTCATTCATAAATGGAAAATATATATACTATATATATTAAGATATAGATGAATGATTACACACACACAATTTGAAAAGTCAAATAGGATTAACATATTGAGGCCCAGGGGAGGCAAAGAAACTGGAACTTTATCTTAAAAAAAATAACAAACAATTGAAGGTTCATCTTAAAGTCCAACTCAAATCTCTCAATTTTATAGAACTTCAGAGATGATAATAAACATGCATCTATCCAACCAATAAATTTCCGGGAAACTACTCTGCACGAGGCACACATTCTTCACACTTAGTGATCTGAGGGCCAAATAAAAAGTCTTAAATATAGGAATATATTTATAACATACTTAAAAGAGCAATACCAAAGATATGCAGAGGTAGAAAAAAGGAGCTGCACTGAATTAATCTGTATTGAGGGTGATAAGGAATGAAATATATTGAGTATTAGTTAGCCAGATGAAAAAGGGATGGGAAATCCCCACAGAAGGCACAACACAGCCTTAGAGAAGCAGATACTGGTGTCTATAAAACTATGAAGAGTTGGATATTGTTGGACATAAAATAAATAGGTAAGAATGAGATATACTATAGAAGTAAATACAAGCCAGATCATGGAAACCATGATATACCAGTTGAGAGTTTAACTGCTTCTTGTGGTCTATGAGTAGCCATTGAGAGTTTTAAAGAGGGCAGAATCATGGCAATTTGAATTGTAGGTAAACAACTCTCAAGGCTTATAAAGGGTAGAGAGGGACACAACTGGAAAGGCATACTTGGAGGGAATAAGTATGATCTTGATGAAGATCATCATCTCCAGACTTCTTAGTCTCTTTGTTACTCTTCCAACCACCACATACAACCTGACTTGGCTGTTGTCTCTCCCTAGTATGGTATACTCTTCTCCATATTTTCTTGGTTAACTCTTAGATATTCTTGAAGTCTTTGTTCAAGTATTAATTTATCAGTGGGCTTCACTTGACAAGCACATTTTTACATTTCTGATCTTCATTATCCTATTCTATTTATGTCAGCCTATAGCATGTATCAGTGTCTGAGACGTATTCAATTTTATTGCTTTTTTTCTATCTCCAGCAAATAGAATGTAAACTCAAGAAGGTCAAAGGTTTTTTAAAAATATTTTGTATACAGTCAGTTTAGCTTTAGAAGAGTGCCTAGCCTATAGTGCGCACTCTTTAAACATTTGCTGAACAACTGAAAGAGATGAAGAAGGAAGACCAGATTTAGGAAATATTGAGGCCTGATCAGTTATTGGATATGGAGGCTAAGGAAGAGCCAAAAATCCCTCCATTTTCTAGCACAAACAATGGGCTAGATTGTAATTTCTAAAGAAGAAAGAGAACGCTGGAAGAGGAGCAGGTTTAGAAAGAAGGTGGAGCTCTGGTTTGAATATATTGAATTTGAGATTCCTGTGGGATTTGCTGGTAAAATGTCTGTCCCGAAGCTCAGAGGACCAGCTTGAGCCGGGGAAGAAAGTTTAGAGGTCATCTGCATGTTCCTGGTTGCTAAGACAGTGGAATGGATGAACTTGCCCTTAGAGAGTGGTACATGAGGGGAGCAATGGACCAAAGACAGGCATCTAATAAGTATCATAAATCTTTAAAGATTTTATTTATTTATTTGACAGAGAGAGATCACAAGCAGGCAGAGAGGCAGACAGAGAGAGAGGAGGAAGCAGGCTCCCTGCTGAGCAGAGAGCCCGATGCGGGGCTCGATCCCAGGACTCTGAGATCATGACCTGAGCCGAAGGCAGCGGCTTAACCCACTGAGCCACCCAGGCGCCCCCGAGTATCATAAATCTTAAATGAATTACAGTATCATCAATAATAAATGTTGAAATACTATCTTTCTGTAAGATGATTTGGGGACTAACTGGAACTGGTGAGCTAATATGGGGCAATCTCAAGAAGAGAGGCAGTCTTTTAATTAACACGGTAATCACAAAACTCCCCAAAGCTTATATTAGTGCACCACCAATTATCCTGATAGAGCTAAAAAGATCCCCACCATGATGTTATACTCTACTTAGAGAGAGCTTTGTAGTTTCCCCTATGTTCTTTTCAGGGTGAGGTAACAAACCCTAAGATTTTTATACTTGTCAGAAAGAATGAGACCCAAATTCCTCGACTGCATTTCTCACAAAATTATTTTGAGGCTCAGCTAATTGATACCCAATCATTCACTGTCCCTTAAACAACTGGGACTATGTAGCAGGGTTCTGGAACTTTACATTCACAGATTCATTGTCCTTATAATTGCCTGGATTAATTTTATGAGACTGAAGAGGCTACATCAGGTTTAAAATACAAAGGAATTTGTAAAAAAATTTTATTACATATTTTTAAGTAACTTACACTTTAGATCTAATATTATTTTGCGATTGATATATGCCATATCTATGTATATATGGGGTTTATATATTTATTTTCTGGAAAATCAAGAAGGATTCTCAAACCATTTGATTCTCTTTTTTCTTCCGCATCCCTCTCAACTTTCAAAAGGTTATTGTAACATTCCACTAGATGTGGTTTTGAAAGGGGAGTTATTAGATTCCCTAAACAAGAGAAATGTGTGAAATATTAGATTTGTCTTATCTCTAAACTAGGGACAGTGGCCACTCTTGTCTGGAAGAGTGCCATTTCAAATGATTAGATTCTGGCAGACTGGAGAGATGTATTTTAATTAAATTACTTTTCAATTTAATCTGACACAGCATGTAGTCTCTACGGATTTTTCCTCCAACTTTGCATTGAGGTAAGGAATTCTGAAAATAGGTAGGTCTGATACTCAATATTTTCTTATTCAGAAAATGGAAACAGAGAAAGTTTAATCCCAGACCTATTTGTGTATTAAAGGATATGCAAAAGAAGGTTCGAAATATTCAGGGCTACTTTTAGATTTAATAAAATACTAATATTTTTGAGAGCCTGTTTTTGAGATTAGACAACACTGGATGTTGCTCAATAAGGGCATCCAATGGTAAGATGTCATCCTGAGAAATTTTAGTATCCCCAAAACTGGGAGACTGATTTTCAGTCTCTGTGAGTCCCAAGAAGCAAAATAATAATAATAATAACAATAATAGAGTTGGGGATATATGGATCTGAATAGCCCATGCAGCTATCAAATGTTGAAAGCCACTTGCTAAAAGTAAAAATTATGACCTATGTAATTAAAATTCTCTATTAAGCCAGTGGCAATTACACTTGGAAAAAGAATCTTGTGAAAGATAGAGAAAAACATGCGAAGGGAAGGGAGTGAGAAGTTAGGACAGACTAGCTGGGCACCCAGACCAGTGACTGGCCATGATTTATTATCCTATCTAAAGATCAAAATGAGGCATGAGCTCAGTATTGGAGTTCATGGGGCACTGATGGAGACACCAGTGGGACTGTCGGGATCGTAGACTGTGTTGTCACTTCCTTTGCCAAGAATCTCCTATCAAGGCAGCTAGTGGGCTGCGGAAGTGTCTCATTACCTCACTTCCCAAGAGCCTCGCCTCATCCAAACATCAGCAATTTCACTCTCAGCTTTCAGAATAAAAGAAAGAAGGTGTTTTATCAACAATTAAGACTCCCCTTTGTGCTTTCCATCAGGCCCATTATAACTATTCATCAATACCACTGATCACAAGTGAAATGATCAAACTGCTATAAGATACATACAAAGATCACAGCCAGATATGGCTAGAGTTGTAGTTAAAAAAGCAATACATCATACTACCAGATGTAAGGAATGAATAGGTCAAAAGGGCATGATTAGCAAATTCCACCCAGTCTCTCTGATGCTTACTTTCTGAGACCATATTGTTGGACACATGGACGGTCTCTAAAAGTGGAGACTGAAAGTCAGAAAGGCAATGATAGGAGAGTGGTTTTGTGCAGGCCTCACCTCCGGATGAAGGAGGAAAACAGGAAGTAAAGCGGCCATTATTTTCTTGCTGAGTCAGTGAAAGGAACAAGGGAATCCATGCTACAGAAAAGATGGAAAAATAATCCCATACAAATGTTCTTCAAACTCCCAACAAGTTGCTGTGTGTCTTAAATTGAGACGTTGAAATCCCAAAGGGCAATGACAGTTCTACTGAGATGTATTGGAGAGGTTGAGGTCTGGCTCAGGGGAGCTGTACAGATACTTCTGCATAAGAAATTTCAACTTAGGAATGTTTATAGATAATAACAGCCACTCATCAGGACATAAGCTTGTCAGTTCTGCCTAGCATCAGTAGATGCTTTCATGCTCACCCTTATTTTAGTCTCAGCCTTTCTGCTGTCCCAGGCAGCGGCTTTCAAATTCTTTGACTACAACCTACAGGAAGAGCTATATTTTACATCCTGACACATAAATACAGACATATGAAATTTAAGTGAGGGAGTCACAAGATAATACCACATCGGAAGTATTTTGATACTTCCTTTCCTTTGCCATTCCACTTAATTTAATTTTTCGTCACGAGTCACTGGTGTTTGCTTGTGACCTGTGTAATCTGCAGTGGGAAAGTCCAAGATTTTTTTTCCTTTTTAATTGAAGCAAATTCTGTTTATAAACTTATTTATGCCAAACAAAACAACAAAGTGCAAATATTCTCAGAGACATTAAATAAGAATATAAAGCAACAATAATTGCCTGTGAATCTTAATTAGGATGTGCATTTGGTCATTTGTACTATGGATCTATTTAAGTGGGTCCCACTGGATTCAAGAACATTAAACTTATCAACCATATGAAGGATGCTTTGTACGAAGATTAAAAGGAAGGGTCAATACAAATGGAGAATATTTATTACAGTCTTTTATTTTGGACCTATGTAGTCTATTATGTTTATCCCTATTAGTATATGGATATATAAAATTAAAATTTTGAATACAGTTTTATTCATCCTAATTTTACTTTACGAGGCAAGTTACATTTGCAAATAAACAAATTTACTTCTCTGTACTTATACATAGCCAGAGGTTTGTTTACAAATAAGAGTCAATTCTGTAAGTCACTACAGCTTTTATCTTTTGTATGAAGAGCCACTTTTTATGAAATGCCTATATCTAGGAAATACATTTCCAGAGAATTTTTTAATCTGTTTCAATCTTCCTCATATCTGATATATTTTTTCTACGTGCAGAAAGACTTAAGGAAGAAATCAAGGCAGTTATTTGTATAATCCAGAAAATACATTCACTCAATAATGTCAATGGAAGAAAAAAATTGTTATTTAAGTTTTTCCTAAGTATTTTTTTTTCCTTTTCACTAGGTTTAAAGGGCCCTAATGATTTGGTCAAGTTGCTTGAATTAGTTTTATGTTGAAATAACTGTTGGGGTCAAAAGAAAGTTTAATCTAAATTCTATAGACTGGGGAAATCCCCCAAGTGCCACCAGATTTATAATTCATCCTCACATACAAAATAACCATTATGGCTTAGAGAAATAGACATTATAGTCTAATGAAGACAGAAACATGACAATTTACTAAGGAACCCATGGGTAATTTATAATTTCTTTTTAAAACTGATTAAGAATGAATCAAGATAAAATATTCTAAATAAAAGGCTTGATTAAATTATTTTATTCACAAACACTTAAGCATAATTAAAGTCAACTGGAGTTCAGAAAAAGGAGAAAAAATAAATTATTAAAAGAAAATAACTGATTTTGTATAAATTAAGCCAGAGAGTTGTAAAGCAAAACAAGGACAGATGATAATAGGATTCAGGTGGGATGGAAGGAAGGAAAATGAGAGAAGACCTAACCTCAAGAGGTTGCTAGAAAGGAAGGCTTGAAATGAAATATTCCATAGGTATGTTCTAGTTCAATTTTACAATTAAGATAGTCTTAGGGAATTTGCATGTTATTATTCAGACCATTTTAAGATTTCTTCCAAACATATCATATTAGCTGATGAAAATCTCACTTTTTAGATATCTAGGCTATAAGGAGGTTTCTGAAATCACTGGTTGTTTTATGTGCACTTAAAATGATGTCATAATTAAAACAGAGAAGATTGAGCAAGAATCAACATCTCTACAAAGGACTGCCTTTGTTTGCATCATGTTCCTCGAGCTTTTGATCTAGGACTGAAATCAAATGCTTGACCTAAATTGAAACAAATTAAATATCTAATATGGGGTTTTTATGTATATATATTTCCTTTCTTTTTTTTTAAAGATTTTATTTATTTATTTGACACAGAGAGAGAGAGAGATCACAAGTAGGCAGAGAGGCAGGCAGAGAGAGGGGGGAAGCAGGCTCTCGGCTGAGCAGAGAGCGTGATGCGGGGCTCTATCCCAGGACCCTGAGATCATGACCTGAGCTGAAGGCAGAGGCTTTAACCCACTGAGCCATCCAGGCGCCCCTGTATATATATTTTCAAAGGCAAATGAAAGTTTACGAAATAGAAAATATCTCAAGGTAAATACCAAGCCAAAGAGAAATTTATACCTTCACATTTTCAGTGAAATTTACCAAAATAATTTTTAAAAGAATATATACAATTTTTTCTTCAAAATAAAGAAGAAAAAATGGCCTTAAGTGAATTAAAAAGAAGTGAATTGACTGGATGTTCTGAACATAATATATGACTACAGACTTCTCAGGCTGAATATAACAATGGGATAAGGGTTAAAAGTAGAGCTTCATTGCATGTTAACATTTTTTAGAGAACTGTTATTTTCAGAGCGGTTTTAGGTTCATAGCAAATTGAGAGTAAGGTATAGAGATTTCCCACACACACCCCACTCCCACACATGCATATGTCCCTCTTTACCAACTTTCTCCACAAAGTGGGGGGGGCCATTTTTACAATTTCTAATTTTCCATGGATCTGCATGAATATGTATGATGTATTCGCCATTATAGTGTCAGACATTTTCTTAAAATCTTAAAAATTTCTTAAATTTTCTTAAAAATCCTTTGTTTCACTTATTCATCCCTCCCCTGCCCCGCTTACATTTCTAGCAACCTCTGATCCTTTTATTACTTCCATAGTTTTAGCTATTCTAGAATATCATATAGCAAGAAGGATACAGAGTATAGTTTTTACAGGTTTTTTTTTCACTTAGTAATATGAACTTAAGTTTCCTTCATATCTTTTCATGGCTTGATAGTTCATTTATTTTCAGCACTTAATAATATTCTGTTGTCTAGATGTACCAGAGTTTATCCATTCACCTACTGAAAGACATCTCCGATGCTTCCAGGTTTTGGCAATTATGAATAAAGCTCTTATAAACATCTGTGTGCAGGTTTTTAGTGGAAATAAACTTCGTATAAATACCAAGAAGCATGATTGCTGAAATCATATGGTAAAAGTATGTTTACTTTTGTAAAAACTGCCCAGCTGTTTTTCAAAATGACTACCATTTTGTATTCCCTCCAGCAAGGAATGAGAGTTCCTGTTGCTCAACTTCCTCTCCAGCATTTCATGTTATATTATGGATTTTGGATATTCTAATAGGTGTGTAATGATGTCTCATTGTTTTAATCTGCATTTCTCTGGTGACATATGATGTAGAGCATCTCCTCATATGTTTGTCACCATCTGTATATCGTCTTAGGTGAGGTGTTTGCTAAGGTCTTTGACCCATTTTTTAATCGGGTTGGTTTTCTTATTGTTGAGTTTTAAGAGTTCTTAGCATATTTTGAATAATAGTTTCATATCAAATTTGTTTTGCAAATATTTCCCAGCTTATTGGCTTGTTTCCCAATTCTCTTGGCATTGTCTATTGTTGGGCAGAAGTTTTAAATTTTAATGAAGCCCAGATTATCAATTATGACTTTTTATGGATCATGTCTTTTGAGTTGTATCTAAAAAGTCATCACAAGGGCGTCTGGGTGGCTCAGTTAATTGGGCATCTGCCTTTGGCTTGGGTCTTGGTCCCAGAGTCCTTGGATCAAGCCCCGAGTTGGGCCCCTCCTTCTCAGGGGGTCCTGCTTCTCCCTCTCCCTCTGCCTACCCCTCTGCCTACTTGTGCTCTCTCTCTCTGTCAAATAAATAAAATATTTGGGGGGGAAAAGTCATCACCATGCCAAGGTCATATAGGTTTTCTACTATTTTGCCTCTCAGAAATTTTATAGTTTTGTATATTACATCTAATTCTATGATCCACATGGAGTTAATTTTTGTAAAGGATATAGGTATATGTCTCAATTCTTTTTTTTTTTTTTGTACATAGATATTTAGTTGCTTCCCTCTTAGAATTTTGAAGTCTTCAAATACAGAATTTTGAGGAAGAATTCTAATGTATTTGAATGCTTTTGTCATTATTTTATGTTGGATTAACTTTCAAAGTGATCAAATGTATCAGAAGTTCACAGACTCTCCTAAATGGAGAGCAGAGCTTCCAAAAGCTCACTGATGAACTTGATGCACATTCTGTTTGTTTTTCACACAAATGAATAAAAGCTATTGAGAAACACCTCGCTTTTTTTCCTTTTTCTGTAAGAGGCAGAATAAATTGTCATCTTTTCTCTTATCACTTCATATATTAAATATTTGTCTAATGACACTGTAAAAGATGTAATTTAGCCACTGAGCTTAAAATTTTGATGTTCTACCCAGCTATAGTCATTTCAATATGAATTCTGTACGTATGTTCTCTACCAAAGTGCATGGTTAGCCTAATACCAAGCCTAGTATTTTCACTAACATTTTCAAAATGGAAAGTCTGACTATTTAATTCACCCCAGGTTCTAATTTTATACCAAAGAATACTTAATTTTTTAATCATCATTACTACTTATAATAGTATTAAATCATTTCTAAACATTTAGCTTATTTTTAAAGTTAGAGAAAGCAGTGTATGTTTCATTTGAAACATTTTTTCATGTAAAATTAACTACAGAGAGTGTAAACATTGATGTATCACTGTCCATCTAAATTGTACTTCTGCTTTCTCAAATTCTACCAACCTCTGACAGGATTTCCATAAAATAGCTTATTAGAATAATCAGTATGCAATTAATTGAAAGGTTAATTTGGGCACAACAGACATCTTTACAAAGTTGAATCTTCCTCTCTATGGACAAGGTATAATTTTCCATTTATTCAGGCCTGATACATTGCCTTTCAGTACAGTTATATAATTTTCTTGATATAAATTCCAAAAATCTAAAATCATTGTATTATCACTTCTGGATAGTTTTGGACCTGTGACCTAGGTGAAAATTCATTATGAACCACAGAAAAACAGATACTTATTGTCAAGAATTGTAACACATCTAAGAGTTTACCCTGATTGCAAGCTAACAATTTAACCTGCTCCCATTTCCTGAACAATGACAGACCGACCACATGAGGCTCCTGGATCAGAGACAGAGCAGTTTAATACTCACTGCAGGAGCTAGAGTCTTGACACTTAACTCTAGTTCCACAGGATATTAAGAAGGCCAGGTGACACCTGCATATGCAGTAGATTGAGTTTTAACAAAAACTAAGCCCCACCCACATATTTTATCACAGGGCATTTAAGATTTCTGCTCTTTGCTTTGGAAGGAAGCACGCTTTTCTTTAAAGACTGTACACAAACCTGTCTTTTTCTCTGGAGAAAGTTGTTACCATGATCTTCAGAGGCTACTTGCTTACTATGCAAACACCCTTTAGCGATTTTCCAGAACTAAGCACAGTTAATATCTCTCAAAATGTTCAGAAATGTAAGCTTAAATAAAATTTCCTAATTCATACCACAGAATCATGATATAGTAAAGCTTTTGTTTGTATTTTCCTTGTGTGAAAAGTATATTGATTATTTTTCTGGGTAAAAATAGATTGTGCAGACAGGTACATGTCAGCCAGATAAAGTGAGAATTTGAGGTCAACTTGGTGGAAACATAAATATTTGTCTTTTGGTTATTGCTAAATCCTAGTATCTATAATAGTGCCTAACACACTGTAGACACTCAAATAATATCTGCTGCATATATTCATGGATCGAACAGGTTGTTCATAGTTTTTCTTTTCCTGATTCCTTTTTTTCTTTAAAATATTTGTTTTTGGGGCACCTGGGTGGCTCACTGGGTTAAGCCTCTGCCTTCAGCTCAGGTCATGATCTCAGGGTTCTGGGATCCAGCCCCACATCCGGCTCTCTGCTCAGCAGGGAGCCTGTTTCCCCCCACCCCCCACCTGTCTCTCTGCCTACTGTGATCTCTCTCTGTCAAATAAATTAAAAAAATCTTAAATATATATATATATATATATTTGTTTTCAGGAAAAAAAAAAAGATTTACTTTGAATTATCTGTAAATTTGGAGAAAAAAAAATCTTTTCCAGTGGCCTAAGATTCAGGGTTATCTTTACTGACTTCATCATAAAACACATACACCACATGCACACACACACACACACACACACACACACACACACATAATAAAGGGTATTTAACTAAGACCATCAAAGCTGGTATAGGTGGTGATAACATATCATTGTAACACCCATAATCTCAGAACCTATAATTACTAAATAAAGTAATCTTTCTCAAACAAAATCTTATCATCGTATTCTTTCACTGAAACTTTTAGAAGAATTTATGTCTTTAAGATAACTTAAAAACTCCAAGTCGTGATTCATGGTATGGAGCTTCTAATGCCATTTTGATAAATATTCTGCAATATAATTTTATTAAATTCCTTTTCATTGTTTGAATACAGGAAGCACTTGGCTTTTGTTGTTGTTCTTTCTCTCTCTGGCTCTCTTTCTTCCATGTATTATTTCTGTACCTCTGTATCTAATATTGTGTATGTTTAAATAATTTATCCCCAAATAAGATTATATGTTAATTCTGCTAGAAAATCGCCCTTGAAACCTTATCAGAGTGAGCCAAATATCCTGCCTAAGAAGTTGTGTGTCAACTTATAAGTTTTACAGTTACCAAGTTTATACCATATAATAATTGATCCCTTCTGTAATGCAAATTACATGTATCTTTTAGCATTTATCCCAGCACTTATGACATCATTTGAGAGCCCTTGGATGCTCACTGATTTTGATACTAAAAATTCATTCCAAGAATCTTTACCTGCATTGGACAAGGGTTGTTTACAGTTATTTATTTATTTTTGAGCTCAAGAGACTGACACCTTATAAGCAATCATTTACTTATCACTCATTGAACAACTTCTAAATGCAAAATTCTGTGAAGGCCATAATTCGAATAAGAGAGTTGCTCTCCTTAAAGGAGATTATAAGTTAGGGAGGTACACGTATATAAAAATAAGAGAAGGTAATGGATATGAAGTGGAGGAGGAGCACAGAAGTATGTTGAATGTTTCATTAGTATTACAGTATAAAAATCTATCTGATACAGTGAGAATGAGCAGTTGAATGCTTTAAAAAAAGCTCAATTAAAGTAAAAATTAAAAAAACATATTTAGAACTTAAATATTTGATTTGATTTGAACTTAATATGTAGGATTACAGAACTTATTCTGTAATGTTTACTTTAAGACCAAGAATTTTCTTCCAAGTATGGTTCTGGATCACACAAAAAGGATTTTGTGTGATTTTATTATAAAAATTATACTCACAATGTCTCATTCAAAGTATTTTAGGTTTTTATTATTTATTTATTTATTTATTTAAAGATTTTATTTATTTATTTGACAGACCGAGATCCCAAGTAGGCAAAGAGGCAGATAGAGAGAGAAAGGGGGAGGCAGGCTCCCTGCCAAGCAAAGAGCCCAACGTGGGACTCGATCCCAGGACCCTGGGATCATGACCTGAGCCGAAGGCAGAGGCTTTAACCCACTGAGCCACCCAGGCACCCCTATTTTAGGTTTTTAAAAGAGGAATGAGATTCTATAACTTTGGATGAAGAAAACATTCCTTCACTTTTTTATGATCTCCCTCCACACTAATTCCTCAACCTGACCTATTGCAATTCAAGCAAAAATATGTTTTCCCTTTATAGTGTTTATAAGGCACTCAATGTGATCTTAAATATAAATGTCCCTATTCATATTCATATATAATTAATTTATATAATGATTATACAAATAATAATAAGTACCCTGCGTAAGCAGGTTATGGAACATACCAAGTTTATACTAACAAATGATGTTTTGAATCTAAAGTCCCTGTTCCGTATTTTATGATAAACAACATCCCCTACTGAAAAGACTGAAGCAGAAATTTAGAGGAAAGGCTCTTGGGTGGCTCAGTCATTAAGCTGCCTTTGGCTCAAGTCATGATCCCAGGGTCCTGAGATTGAGCCCCTAGGGCTCCCTGCTTGATGGGTGGTCTGCTTCTCCCTCTCCCAATCCCCTTGCTTATGTTCTCTCTCTTGCTGTGTTTCTCTCTGTCAAATATATAAATAAAATCTTTAAAAAAAAGGAAATTTAGAGGTAAACACCAGGACAAACAAATTAAATAAGGTTCTATTGGAATTAACTAAACACATGTGTAGACTTGCGGCTCTGCCTATGAAGGATTAACAACTACAGGCATTGCTGAGAGCAAATTACTAAAAACCTGAAGGAAAAAAGAAGAAGAAGGAGAAGAAGAAGAAATAATTGCTTTCCCTGCATTCTACAAACTTTAATAAGTTGTGTTTTCTTTTTCATTTAGTTTAATGTTTTTAAAAAGTTTCACGGAGACTTCTTCTGTGATCTGTGTGTTATTTAGAAGCATCTTGTTTAATTTCTAAGTATTTGAGGATTTTCTAGATGTTACTGATTTCTAGTTTGATCCCATTGTAGTCTAAGGCAACTCTGTATGATTTTTATTTTTGTAAATTTGTGAAGGTATATTTTTTGGCCCAGGATGTGGTCTATTTTAGTGAATATTCCAGGTTGTGAGCTTGAGAGGAATGTCTCCATTTTCTGCCTTATACACGGCTGTTGAAGTTCCCAGCTGCCACAAGAGAGTCACCAATTCGTCCTTACACTTGTATCAGTTTTTGTCTCATATATTTTGACACTTTCTTGTTAGGTTCACACCCATTAAGGATTGCTGGTCTTGGAAAACTGACTACTTTGTCATTATGTAACACCTTTCCTTACCCCTGTTAACTTCCCTTGCTCTGAGATCTGCTCTGTCAGATATTAACAAAACTAAGTCTGCTTTCTTTTGATTAGTGTTGGCAAGTATCTCTTTCTCCACCATCCCTTTACATTTAATCTATATGTGTTTTTATATTTTAACGAAGGTTTCTTGTAAACGACATAGAGTAGAGCCCTTTTTTAAACATCCACTTTGACGATGTCTGTTTTTTAGTTGGTATATTTAGACAACTGACATTTAAAGTGATTACTGATATGGTTGGATTAGTATGGAGTATATTTGTTACTTTTTTTAATTTGTTGCTCTGTCCTTTGTTTCCATGTTTGTCTTTCACTCTTTTTCTGTCTTTAATGGTTTTAACTGAGCTTTTTTTTTATAATCATTTTTTTAAATTTATTTTCAGCATAACAGTATTCATTGTTTTTGTACCACACCCAGTGCTCCATGCAATCCGTGGCCTCTCTAATACCCACCACCTGGTTCCCCCAACCTCCCACCCCCCCACCTCTTCAAACCCTTCAGATTGTTTAACTGAGCATTTTATGTAGTTTCATTTTTTTCTCCCTTCTTAATTCCATATAAATTATACTTCTTATTTTTACCTTTTTTAATGTTTGCCTTAGAGTATGTAGTATGTACTACAACTACTCCAAATTTGCCTTCAAATGACACTATAGCACTTTACAAGTAGTACAAGTAACTTACAATAACAAAATACTAATTCCTCTCTTGTCCCCTGTGTCACTGCTTTCATTCATTCATTTCATCGATACATAAATGTATAGAGACAGTGTATACATATATGTATAATCAAATAGGCTGTTATTATGCTTTTGAGGAATTTTTTATTTGTTATATAAATTAAGGATTAAAAAAAATAAAAATTTTTGTTTCACCTTCATCTGTTCTTTCTCTAATGATCTTCCTTTCTTTATGTAGAGCTGAATTTCCTACCCACATCATTTTCTCCTCTCTGAATAACTTCTTTAAACATTTCTTACAAGGCAGATCCACTGGCAACAAATTCCCTCAGTCTTCAATTGTCTGAGAACGTTTTTTTTCTCACTTGGGAAGGATAATTTCACAGGGTACTGAATTCTAGGTTCAAGTTTTTGATTCTCCCAACACTTGAAAGATTTCAATCCACTCTATTTTTGCCTCCATGGTTTCTGAGAAGTCAGATGCAATTATTATATTTGCTTCTCTGAGGGTAAGGGTGTTTGTTTGTTTGTTTTGCTTTTGTTTTTGCTTTGTTTTTTTTCTTCTAGTTTTTCCAGAATTTTTTTCTTTATATTTGATTTTCTGTAATTGAAAATTTATATGCCTAGGTGTAGTTTTCTGTTCATTTGTTTTTTGCATATATTTTGCTTGGTGTTCTATGAGCTTCCTCGATGAGTGATTTGATGTCTGATGTTAGTTTGGGGAAATTCTGTTATTATGGTTTTAAATATTTGTTCTGTTGCTCTCTCTTTTCCTTCTGACATTTCCATTAAGCACTTGTTACACCTTTTGTAGTTGTCCCATAGTCCTTGGATATGCTGTTCTGTGTTTTCTCAGGCTTTGTTCCTTTTTCAGATTTGTAGGTTTCTCTTTCTTTCTTTCTTTTTAAAATTTTTTAAAATTTCTTTTCAGTGTAACAGAATTCATTGTTTATGCACCACACCCAGTGCTCCATGCAATACGTGCCCTCATTAATACCTACCACCAGTTTTGTAGGTCGTTATTAAGACATCCCTGAGTTCACAGTTTCTTTCCTCAGCTGTGTCCGGTCTACTGGTAAGCCCATCAAACACATTCTTTATTTCTATTATACTGTTTTGATCTCTAGTATCTCTTGTTGGTTCTTTCTTAGGATTCCCATCTGTCTTCTTACCTTGTCCATCTGTTCTTAGATGCTTTCTACTTTATCCATTAGAGACTTCAGCATACTAACTAAATTCCCAGTCTGATAATTCTAATAGTCCTGCCACACTTACGTCTGGCTTTTTTTTTTTCTTCCAAACTATATTTATTTTTTGTTGTTGTTTTATTTTGTTTTGTTTGTCTTTTTAGTAGGTCTAATGATTTTTAGTTGACAGGAAGTGCTGTAAAGGGGACTGCGGCTGCATAGTAGTGATATAAGGGGGCAGGAAAAACACTCTGTAGTCCTATGATTAGGTCTCAGTCTTGTAGTGAATTTGTGCCTCTGGAAGGTGAATGTCACAAGTACTTCTCAGTTTTTTCCTCCCTTAAATGAGAGGGGCAAGACAAGGCTAGAATTCCATTTTTCTCTTACCCCAGCCTGGTTAGGTATCCCTTGTAACCCCATGCTGGTTCAAGCTCTGGTAAAATAGTTTCTTTTGAATGCAGGTCTTGTTAGGAATAACAGAATGGTCTAGTATATTTCAAAATGGTTACTTTCCCCTTCCCCTGCCAGAAGCATGAGGGGATTTTTTTCTATAAACTTCACCTTCAGAACCTAGTACACCTCCTAGCAATAAAACTCATAAAAATGTGAGGTTCCCTATGACTGAATCCCCCTCCCCAGAGTTTTTTAATTTTCAGATGTGTCCACACTTAACCTCTAGCAATACGTTAATTAGTTTATGTTTCCCTGCCTTGGTACTGGTTCTCACGGAAGTATCTGTCCAGTGGTTTCTGCTCATGTTGGCATTGTCTGTATACACCTGTCTGTTTCTCCAATTTGAGGGCAGTGGCTTATCCTGTCACATCAACACTCTGATCTAAGAAGAGTTGCTAGTTTTTCAGTTCAGTTTCTTACTTGTAAGATAGAGTAATGAATTCTGTGTCCTGTACATGATGAACCAGAAACGAAGATATTTGTATCATTTTAAGCTGCTAAATTGGTGGCAATTTTGTTATGCAGCAATAGATACCAAAATTTTAGCAAATTGAATAAAAAACAGGGGTGCCTGGGTGGCTCAGTCATTAAGTGTCCGCCTTCTGCTCAGGTCATGATCCTAGGGCCCTGGGATCAAACCCCTTTTCAGGCTCCCTGAAACAGCGGGAAGCCGCTTCTCCCTCTCCCACTCCCCCTGCTTGTGTTCCCTCTCTCACTGTGTCTCTCTCTGACAAATAAATACATAAAATCTCTAGAAGGTTTTGAAACAAAAATATTTAACAAAAACATCTTAGTAGTTACAGAAAAAGAAAAGTTACAGCAAAAGAAATGACAAAATTAAACACCATTTCATATTAAAAATTCTTTGCAAACTAGTAATACAAAGGAATTTTCTCATTGTGATAATCTACAAAACTCCTGCAGTTCAGAAACAAGGCAAATGTTTGCTCTTACCATTTCTATTCAACATTATTTTGAAAGTTTTAGCCACTGTACTAAAGCAGGAAAACAATGAAATACTTACATATGAGAAAGGAAGAGATAAAACTTAATTTTTATTTGTAGACATTGTGATCAAGTATATAAAAAAATCCTAAAGAATATTACAATTATCACCATAATAATAAGCTACCTGAACTAATCAGTGAATTCAGCAAGTTATGTGATACCAGGTCAATTTATAAAAGTTAATTATACTTTTATGTGTGAGCAAAAAGAGTTAAAACTGAAATTTTAAGACCATTTATAATAGATCAAAAATATGCAATAATTAGGGAAAATTTTAAGGAAGTGCTAAATAATTTTGTTAATTTTGTAAGGAAAGTAACTCTATCTTACAAAAAGTAAAAAAAAAAAAGGTCAAACTTTATCTTTGCAAATTTCGAAGTAAATGGGTAAAATTTCTAAGTTTTTCATTATCAATCTAAGCAGGAATATATAGATTTATTTATTTCCACGCAAGAGAAATCATCAATGAAAGCTCTTAGTCCAGCAAAAGATACTGGGTATTCAATATATAGATTCATGGGTTGATAGGCAAAAAACAAAACAAGCTAAGACAAAAGGAAGGATTTGACTCATTTCCTGATAGTCCGGGGTCGGGGGGATGGTCCTAGAAAGGATATGAATCTTTAAATATCCTATACATGTAAACGCCCTTCTCTCCCAACCCTCATTTAAAAAAATAATAATAAAATAAAAAAGACCTAAAAAACTAATTGAGAAACTCAGTATAGACACAAGCATTTCAAAATCAACACAGAAAGATCACAATTTATCAAATGAGTAAATTTTGATATAGAATTAAATTCACATGGTAAATTAGAATTATTTTCTTGCCCTTATGGTTCTTATTAAAATATAAAAGGCATGTAAAGAATGTGAACATGGAAATAAACAAACATTTTCTATTTTACATGACAGCATCCTGTGACTAATAATCCAATTATAAGGAAAAGGAAGAACGGAAAAAATGGTGTCTTTTACTTACTCTTGATAAAAGCAACAGGAAGGAGACCGGCATCAGGGAAGATAAGTTCGGTCTTAACAAGCTGATGCTCACTGTTGTAATTACCTACTGTGTCTATTTTTGATCCTGCCTACTTTGTGATATTTGATATCATAATGAACTGTTGATTGTATTTACGAATATTTGCAAGGTGCTCATTTACTACTTCTTACCAGTGGGAAATTATGTTTTGTGTATTGAAAAATGGCTTGACCAGCTGAAAATAATCCCATGTTATTTCAATTAAATAGAGATACACTTTGCCTAAACTAAGTTCCATAGAGGTTTGTTGCAACTTGCAAAACCACATCCGGGAAAAGAAAACCAAAACAACAGAACCACATTACTTGTATAATTCCCTCCAAGCACAAACTATGCTGATATATTTGTTACCAGAAACAACTTAATGATTTGTGAATGGCAAACACATTTTGAAAATAAAATGATTATTTTATCCCCCAAAAATTGCCAATAAATTTTTATCTTAAAAACCATAACGAGCTTTTTGAATAATATATCACTCTGTGATACCTTCTTAATATACATATAGAGAAAAACTAAAAATGAATTTATGTTCAAAAATCTCCTGTCGTATTCTCTCTCAAGAAACCCCAAATTAAATGGAATAGGCAAACTCACATGGCTATTATTAAGCCACTATCAGTAAGCAATTATTACCTTAAATAGACCTTTCAATCAACAACATTTATTAAGCAACATTAGGCTGTGCAACTTGGAAAACTATTAATAGTTGTTTAAAATTTGTCCATAATGAAGATTAATGGAATTAGCAGTGGTTGGTGGTCTGCCAGACACCTGGTCATTATAAACATCACATATTTCATAATTTTGTCTCTCCCTCAAACTCAAGAAGAATCTAGTATTATTTTATTTTTATAGGAGAAGAAAAAGGCTCAAGGAGAAGACAGAATTTGGCCAAGGTCACAAAGGCAGTAAATGGTAAAAATAGGATTTGAACAGTGGTTTATCTGATAATATAACCTGTAGGCTCTTGTTCATTGTATTTATTTCTTTTGTTCCCAAGATACAGCATGCAGGCTGTTTCAAATCTGGCAGTTGCAATTGGCCATTTGTGTTAAGGAAAAAGTTCCAGAATGTTTGCTATTATACTGACATCATAGGCTGAAAAGAACTCCACACTAACAGCTGGAATGTGCTCCAGGTTCAGCTCCGTCCCTGGGAAGCCCCATGGCCCTGACCAGTAAGTGCTCCTTTGGGCTTTGGTTTCCTTATCTTTAAAAAGAAAAATTGCATTAAATCTTCTTACCATTCTTCTGTTTCTTTCTATAAATCAGCTGAAAGGTATACCAAAAAATAGCAGTATTATTAAAAAAAATTCATTTTTTTCCAAGTTAGATGCATTTCCTCTCATCACTTATAATAGCTATGTAAGTCAATGCTATGGATTCTCACAACTTATTTTACCCATTTATTCCTTCTGGACATGTAAATCGCTCTATGTTTTTGCTACTATGAATAACATGAGGAGGATGTTTCCTTGCATATATGTCTTTGTAAAAATGTTTACTTAGGTTATTTGCATTCCTAGAAGTGGAATTATTAAAGAATACTTTTATTTAAAGTTTATATATAAAACACCTTATTAAAAAGCACCTTCTTATGGAATGGATTTATGAATAAACATTTTCTTAAACCCATGACAACACTGAATGTTATTATCCCTTTTAATAATTTGCCCAAATTGCAGGTCAAAAATAGTGTGTAATATTTTTTGAATGGTATTTTAAAAAATCTAATGATGGCTATTTTCCCATATGTTTATTCCCTGTTTCTCTTGCCTCTTTTGTCAATTTCCTGGTTATGTTTTCAGCTGGTTTTCATTATTTACTGATGTAAAAGATATAAGATATATAATGTATAATAGTGCACAAATATTAAGCACAGAGCTCAATGACTGTATTAGCTTTTTTTATGTCTGTGTAAAGAGTTCTTTCAAAACTGAATGGCTTGAAATAACCAACATTTATTATCTCAGTTTCTGCCAGTCAGAGCAGCTCAGCTGGGTGGTCGTGACTCAGGGTCTCTCCTCGTTTCAACTGGGATGTTGCATAGGGCATGGATATCTGATGCCTTGACGGAGGCTGGAGCAACCACTTCCAGGAAGACACCAACATGGCTGGAAGATGGACAGCTCAGCTCCAAGCTGTTGACTTGCCATAGGAATGGCTCCATGAGGCTACCTGAAGGTCCTTACCACAAAGAATCCGGATTCCCTCTAACTGGGAAAGCCAGGCAGAGGACAAGTGAGGAGAAAGCCTTTTAGGACCTCATTCTTACTGTCACCACCTGTCACTGCCGCTCTAGCCTATTCATTAGAAGTGAAGCACTAAGCCCAGCCCACATTCAATAATGCAGTGGTAACTCTTGGAGTGTCAGAGAATTTTTGAGCATATTTTAGAGCCCAGTAACTTTTTACATACATAGTTACACTGATGTAGCCAGCATTCAGATGAAGTTACAGAACTTCTCTAACACACCATAAACCATTTTTGTCTGCTCTTCAACTTCATATGCAGTTGACCCTTGAGCAATGCAGGGGTTTGGGGAACTGGACCCCCCACACCATTGAAAATTGCATATAACTTTGGATTCCCCCAAACCTAAGTTCTAAGTGCCTCCTCCTAGAAGCCTTTTGGACAACATAAACAATTGGTTAACACATTTTCAATGTTATATCTATCATATTTTATATTCTTACAATAAAATAATCTAGAGGAAAGAAAATGTTATTGAGAAAATCACAAGGAAAAGAAAATACATTTATAGACTGTATTTATAAAGAAAACAACAATGAACAAACCCATGTATAAGTGGATGTGTTTGGTTCAAACCCATATTGTTTAAGGGCCAACTGTAAATAGTATTATATATAAATAAAGCATAGGATTTTTGCTTGGCTTTTTGCACTTAATATTATGTATGTCAGATTTATTCATGTTGTTGCATGTAGCAGTTTATTCTTTTTTTATTACTGTATTCATTGTATAAAAGTATGTTTTATCTCTATATTTTAGCTATTTTTTCACATTATAATTTTACTTGTCAATCTTTACAATATCCATCTTTGACTTACTGTAATTCACCTTAATATTAGTTCTTTGATCAATTCTCAAAGAATGTAAGAAACTTGCAAGATTTTAACTCCATTTGTAGATAATATTGTTTTAAAGTTTTACATATTTATCCTATTTGATGCTTTTCATTCATTTCGGAATTCTGTCTTTCCATCTGAAATCTTTTTCCTTCAGCATGACTTTGTGTAGCATTTCTTCAAAATTCAGTTCTGATGGTAAAAGTCCCTCAAGAATTAATTTCTAAAAATTATTTAGCCATCATTATTTAGCCATCATTTTTTATGGACATTTTGACAGGATACAGACTTCAAGTTTGACCATATATATGTATTTTTTTAGCACATTACAGATATAATTTCATTGCTCCTGGGTTATATAATTTATTGGAAGTCAGCTGTAATCTTACCATTACTCCCATAAAGATGATGCTCCTCTTTTCCAGTGAATATCTTTAAGATATTTCTCTATTTCTGAATTACAGTACTTTGTGATGTGCCTGTGTATGGTTTTATTTGTATTTATTTTGCTTGAGAATTGCTAAACTTCATGAACTCATTCATTTCACATTTTAAGATCTTGATTTCTAGAAATATTATCTTTCTCCTCTATTCACTGCCATTCCTTCTCACATCACATGTATATATGACATTTCAACTATAAATCTTAATATCTCTTATGCTATGTTTTCTTCTTTTCATTCTTTTTTGTTCTTCTACTTGGTACTGTTTGGATATTTTTACTGACCTGATTTTGAGTTTATTAATCTCATCTTCTGCTATGCTCACTCTGCTGTTCAATGTATCCACTGAGTTCTTAATATCAGTTATGTGTAATTTTTAGTTCTAGCATATCTGTTTTTTCTTATAATTCTACCTTCATATCACAATTATTCTTAATTTCATTTCCTCTATTTTATTTAACTTACTTAAAATAGTTATTTTAAAGACTTCGTCATAACTCCAATGTTAGAATCATCTGTGAGCCTACTACTTTTTGTTTTGTTTTGTTTTCTTTTGATTATTGGTCATGTTCTCTTGCCTCTTTCCATATGTGGTAATTGCTACTTTTAAATTTTATACCTGCAGTGGGTATAAGACTGTAGATTATTTTGTTTTCCCCAGAGTGATCTGCCCCATTCTCTGTTAGGCAGACAGGGTGAGAAGCTGATTACCACATTAAATTAGAAACTGAGCTGGCTCTGGGTGAGGTTGCAGTTCCAGGACTGTTTTATTTCTAGTTTGTTTCTAGTCTTTGAATGTGGCCCTCATAAAATTTTTATTGAGATCCTAGCCAATCTCTGTACCCTGAGCCCCAAAGATTGCAGGACATTCACTGTTGCCTTTCTTGGTTTCTTTACTTAGTTCTTGACTTTTTCACCTATGTAGCTTAAAAATCTTACAGAATTTCTTGAAGGGAGACTTGAAGAATGCCTTGTTCTCATCTATGCCTCAAACACACAGTCAGATTAATTATGGTCCATCTAGTGAAAGTTAATTGATTATGTAATTATAGCTTTACTCCACATTTTTCCAGTTTACTAACAACTTGGCACTGTTTTTTATTTATCATCCTTCTATTGTTTTCTCAACTATGATATTCTATTCTTTTGATTAATTTAAAATTATGTTTCTTATCCTTTCCTTATTGATTGAGAATCTCTTAAATTTTGAATACCAGTCCTTTATAAATTTTATTAAATGTAAACATTCCAATTTCATCTTCTTTCATTCTCTTTATGTTACTCTTTGATAGCAAATACACTTAACACACCATAGTCAGTTTTTTCTTTATGGTTTGTGTTTTGTTTGCATTATGCTTAAAAATGTTTCCTACTTCTAGATCAAAAGGTACTTTTACCTTAATGCCTTTAGCCTTCTTAAAATTAATTTTTGTGTGTAGCATGAAGCTGAAATCCAATTTCTTTTTTTCCTCTGACTATGCCCCTTTTTATCCTTTCCTCCCTTCTTCCCATCATCTTTCTTGCTCACAATTTCATTCTCCTTCTCTCTCATCCTCTCCCACTTTCTTTCCACTCTCCTATCCTTCCTTCCTTTCTTCCTTCCTTTGTCATGTGCCTCACTAATTATCCCTTTACCATTTATTAAAAAGTCCATCACTTACCTATAGATCTATACAACCTTATCAGTCTTAAGTTACATCCCCATGTTAATTAATTTCTTGGCTTTTTAATTCTTCTTGCATTATTCTACTATTAACTTTTCACAACTGTATTGTCATAATCACCACTGCTTTATAATAAATTGGCATGTGATAAAGAAACCTTTCTCACTTTGTTATTATTCTTCAAGATGACATTGACTTTTCATGGATGCTTATATTTCTATATACTTTACATATTCAGCTTATGAAACTACACTGAAAACTTACTGAACGTTGATTCTATTATATACAGAATCATTTTAGGAAATTTGAAACATTCATTTAATTTTTCAAACTATGAACCTGGTATATTTTCTCTTTTATTTACAATAGGTCTTGTAAGTATCTTTTAGTGAAGTTTAACTTTTTTATAGGTATTATACATCATATTTTTAAATATACACTATATTTTTAATCTCCTAAATGGAAACTTTAAAACTACATTGTTGCTTTGTAAAAAAACATTTTATGTTGATTTATTTTCACTAATCATTCTAAACATTATTATTACTTTAATAAATTGCCTATAGATTCCTTTAGGTTTTCTACACAATTATATCATACTTAAAGAAAGACTGTTTCTTCTTTCTAATCTTTTATAATTTATTTAATGGGTAAAGATTGTGTGTTCCTCAAATGTTTGGTATACTTCACAAGGGACAAGAGAACTTATTCTTAAGTCATCTGTTCTAGAATTTAAAATTTATATATTTCATCAAAATTTCATATTTGTTAGTTAAAATTGATGATATTGGTTAAATGTAATATCATATACGTAATTATTTCTACTTCTTTTCTAATATTAATTGTGCTTTCAATAAATATTTGTTAATATATTACTCTAGTCATAGAACCAATTTTTATTGCTTTAGTAATTGATCTCAGTTATATTATTTCCATTCTATTACTTTTTCATATTTCTTAAATTGTATGTTTAGTTCATGAATTATTAGCATCTCATCTTTGGTAATGTGCAATTGATGCCATAAACTTCTGAGTACTATTTTAGCTACATACTGAATTTTTATATTTAGTATATTTAAATGTATATATTACCTAGTTCTAAATATTTTCTACTTTTGATTGTGATTTTTTAAATTTGTGGATTATCTAGATGTATGTTATTGTATTTCTGTTACAGAATTTAACCTAATTTCACTGGTTGTTAGAGATAGAAGTCATCTAACATTTGGCAAAATTTGTTTATAAAATATCTTTTGTCAAGTTTCGTAAGTGATACATGAGGGATTCAAAAAAAATGGGTATGATATCTATTCGATCAAGCTAGCTAATTCTGTTGTGTAAATCTTTTACTATCTTTATTCTTTAGCTTGACCACTCATAGAGTCAAAACAAAAGCCATATACCCTCTCTGTAGAAAATTTGAGAAATATGGAAATTAAAATGAAGCGAAAATATTACTTGTAATCTCACCATTGAGTGATAATATTTTGATTTCATTTTTCTAACGAATCACTTAAACTACTTCTGAAATATATTTTCCATAAGTTTTAGATATAAATCAATAGAAACATGAATATAGAGATATAGACCAATTACCTCCCTACCTTAAAAATCTGTTACCGCATCTCTGGGGCTTACTTAACCAAAACAAGTTAGGCCTATATGTCTCAAACATTAGTCTTATCCCTCTACTATTTGTGATATATCTGAAACAGCTACATGGTGTCACTAATGAACACTAGTTCTACAATAGTCTATTACTTGTTTTCTGCCTGGATAGTACCTAGGTAAAGCTATTATAAAGTGGAACTGACTTCTAGGCCCTGACTTCAGTGAGAAGCTCACTGAATATCAAAAAGAAAAAAAAAAAAAAGTACAGGTCACAATTTCTTAGTTTAAGGTCCTTGTCCCAAAAAATTTACCCTCCTTTCCCTTAGAAATTAACTTTACACACTGTGTGACAGGCAGCCTTGTTCAAATCACAAAAGGTTTTATTATACACCCACTAGCTTTGATTCCCTTATCTATATACTACATTTAAATAACTTAAAAAAGGACTTTTCAAGTAATTAATGCCATTCTTTGCCTGATACAGATTTTCAAAAGAGACCATTTTATTAATTAGCTTGCTAATAAAACAAAGTTCTTTGTTGCTGTTCCTTCAGTTGGAAAACAACGTGGTTTTCCTATCAAATTCTCCATTAGTCTCATAATAAAATCATGTTTTGCTATCCATTTCATCTTAAGAGTCAGGTTACTAATAAAATTTCATGTGATAAAGATTAATTAGTCACTTGTCTGAATCCTGAGGGGAGTTTCATGGACTGTGTTGATTTCTTTTTAGTATGTTTGTGATAAAGCTAATTCGATGTTGTTAAAAAAAATCTGACTCTTGTTAAAGATAGTGAGGAAGACTCCATTTCAAAACATTACTACAACGGGGTATCGCACCAGGGAAGAGAGATTGACCTCAACCCCAAATACAACAAGAAAAAGTGGGGACTGTTAGAAAAGGAGCAGAGTTAAGAGAGATAGTGGATGGAAAATTATTGAGAGCATAGGCTAATTGTTGCAAAATGACCTAATAAAATACTTACTGAAGTCAACCCAAGGTGATCAGACATCACTTGGGGATGGTGAGGAATCAGAAGTTTGGTCAGATATCCAGAGTGATCATATATTGGAGGGTAGGGATTTTCTCTAAACTGATTTAATAGATTTTTGCCAAAATTGACTCTACAAGGACAAAGACTAAAGCCAGAGGTTGGGCTGAGTAGAGCAGAGAGCTCAGCGGAAACTGAAGTTTGACCAAACAAGAACATTTTTGTCACGTGATCGTTTTATATGCATAGAGATTGATGGCTAAACCAGTACCCAGGCACATACCTAGCATTCCAAAGAATAAGTAGTATAAATCAATATACACATGAAAGAGTTAAAAATTCAGTAAAATAATGAGAAAATAAAAAGGAGTAATGTTTTCAGCAAGATTCTGCTTTATATTTGTATAATCTAAAATTCTCAAAAGATGTTCTAAAGAGAATGTTAAGGCTCATAAACTCATCCTTTGATTTAAAAAAAAAAAAATAAGGTTAGAATCTAAACTACTCAGTTCCACAGGCTGCTACTCTTTACACAGCACCTGGATAATCTATTTTCAGTCTGGTATATTTATAACACATTGTTACCTTCAAGATAATGGAAATTATCTATGAACCAGTCTTCTACCTTGACAGACACATAAAATCACTGATGTAGAATTTAGTATTGCAAAATTTTGAAAAAAAGATTTTTGGAAATAATTTTAAATAATAGAAGTATTAGAATCAGACAAATCTAAGGTGAGTACTTGAACTATGATTTATTAGCTTGGTATCAGTGGTATCAGTGATATTTATTAGCTTGATACCAGTGAAGGCTTGATACCAGGGATATAATGTCTCTGAGTTTTATTTTCCTCATTTGAGGACAGTAATATGAACCTATCTTGCCGGTTCATTGTGAGTATTAAGTGGAGTTTTATATGTAATGCACGGGAAACAGGGTCTGACACATTGTAAGTATCTGATAAATAACTTTCATTATTATAATTTTCTGCAACAATAAGAAAGTCATAGTCTTCGTAACAGACTTGAAAGTCCTAGGTCCCACACTACAGAAAATTTAGTCTCTGCATTGTTCCAACAGAGGGAGCAGAAATATAGAAAGTCTATTCCCAGACTTGCTATTCTATTTATTTTAAGTATTCAACAGAGGAAAGGAGTAAATGAAATGAGAGGACCTTTGCCAAGGGAACTAGCCTTTTTTATAGTGTGTCCTCTGATTATAAAATGAGAAGGCAGCCACTTTTCAGAACTACCATAAAACAATTAAATAGCTATCCATTGTTACTGCCGGCTATTGCCATAGTCCACCTCCCTTTGGGAAAAGACTAACCCACAATACACATATTTCCTATACCTGTGAGGCCACACAGGTATTCACATTTTACAGGGAGTAATATTTTCTTTTCTCCCTAAGGTATTTTATATCCTTCTAGTCCATAGCAGAAATAGTAAAAATTTCAAATTTAGCAAATAAACAAACAAAAAAAAAAAAAAGAAGAAGAAGAAGAAGAAAGAAAGAAAAAGAGAGAAAAAAGAGAAAGGTCTAAAATCTCTAATACTATACACACTAAACTGTAACTGCATATTATTGTACTATTTAAAAATAGGTTTATCATTTGATGCTATAACATGCCTATATATGCACATATTCACATGTAACACTAACACAGTGTAAGTTAAAATATAGAGTAAGTTAAATATGTTATTTGTTTTTATAAAACCAAATCAGTTTATTGACTCACTATATCATATACCTGAAACTAATATAACACAGTGTATTAACTGTAATGGAATTAAAAATAATAACAATAAAATAAAAAAAAATTAGTATGATGTTTTTTTCTAGAAAATAAGACAAAAAAGCTTTTAATTTCAATTTATAAATGACAATGCACTTTTTAATATGGTGCATAACTGAATTTCACAAATTGTATTCTAAATGAAAAATATATGCTTCCAGTAAACAATCTCTAAAGACAATGATGTGCCTCAAATGATTTTTTTTAATCCAAACATTGTTTACTGAAACAAAGTATGTCTATATTCTTTTGTTTTTAACTTTTATATATCACAGGGCATTTTGTTATATTGTTCAAATAAGGTGATTATTGAACTTTATGAAAATTAATTATAGTAAATTATTATAAATAAAAGTATTTCAAAGATAAATCTTACTATACACTACAGAGTTACATTTAAAGAGTAGTTTCATATTAGATCAACACTCCTCAATGTTTGTCCTCTCTGTTACTATTACAAAACATTGGTCATTGGTAGGCATGCTACTATAATTTTTATACATGGCTCATAAAATTTGAATTTTTTTCTGTAAATATGAATTTTAAACAAATCCCCCAGGTGATTTTTCAGGTAGATCTCAGATAACATTTTCAGAAAGACTGATTTGGAGGACTGGACTGAAATTTTATTCTTCATTCTGTAATTAAAAACAACTAAAAATATATTTAAAAGTGAACTGCCAGGTTTATGAAGGTCAGGTCTTCTGAGACTTTGTTTCTGAGGGTTACATGTGTTTCACTGTGGAAAACTGTAGTTGAATGCATTTAAGGAGAATGACACTCCTATATGACTAATGGTCTCCAACCTTCCAGGAAAGGGGCTTGATAGGCTTTATATCACATTGTACTTTAAAAACTTTATATCACACCATACATTGTAATTTTATGTCACTAGAACAATAATTACAGTGTATATGTAGTGTGCTGTGTACATCAAGCAAAAATGATCTCTTCTCACACGGATTCCTAGGAACATATACTTCCACAAAGTTATAACAGAATTAGAGGAAGAGAAATTCTAGAATAATAATGAAATTGGAAATTCTTATTTAATGTTGAAATGGCTGTCAAATTTTGAGAGAAGATTTAAATTTCACAGCTCAGGAGGTAAGAAGATATGTTATAGGTTTTATTTTTTTGAGGATTTTATTTATTTATTTGGCACAGAGAGAGAGAAAGCATAAGCAGGGGAATGGCAGAGGAAGAGGGAGAAGCAGGCTCCCTGCTCACAGAGACCTGGGATCATGCTGGACCCTGGGATCATGCTGAAGGCAGATGCTTAACTGACTGAGCCACCTCGGTGCCCCATGTTATATGTTTTAATAAAAACAGAAAGATTACTTTCTGAGTGAATTCAGGCTTATGCATTTAATCTTATCATCAACAGAGACATCATATGAAAATTGAATACTTAGTTCTTTCCTGGAATCAGTAGAAACTGAAACACTAAATGTAATTGTCTTCAAAAGTTCAAAAATTTATGGATGATAGGTTCAAAACAGCATATTAAGGAAGGGTGAGACATCCATTCAATTGTCCAATAAATATTTACTGACTTTTAAGTCCTAGGGGATGTGCTACAGGAATATTTAAAAATAAAATTTTTGCCACTAAACAGTGAATGGGTTAACCAGGAAATCAAAGAAGAAATTGAAAAAAAAAAAAAAACACCTGGAAATAAATGAAAATGAAAATACAACTATCCAAAACCTTTAGGATGCAGCAAAAGTGGTCCTAAGGGGGAAGTTTATAGCAATACAGCCCTACCTCAAGAAGCAAGAAGAATCTCAAATATACTACCTAACTTTACCCCTAAGGAAGCTGGAAAAAGAATGACAAAGCTTAGAACCAGCAGATGGAAGGATATAGAAGATTAGAGCAGAAATAAATGATTTAGAAATTAAAACAACAACAATAGAACAGATCAGTGAAACCATGAGCTGGTTCTTTTGAAAAAAATCAATAAAGGGGTGCCCTGGTGGCTCAGTAGATTAAGCATCTGTCTTTGGCTCAGGTCATGATCCTGAGGTCCTAGGATTGAGCTCCATGTCATTGGGCTCTCTGCTCAGCAGGGATTCTGTCTCTCCCTCTCCTTCTACCCCTCATCCCAAATAGCACTGTCTCATAAATAAATTAATTAATTAATTAATATTTTTAAAAAGGAAGAAAAAATCAGTAACATTAATAAACTTCTAGTCTGACCTACCAAAACAAAAAGATAAAGGACCCACATAAATAAAATCACAAATGAGAGAAGAGAAGTAACAACCAACACCACAAATACAAACAATTATATGAGAATACTAGAAAAACTATATGCCAACAAACTGGACAACCTGGAAGAAATGGATAAATTCTTAGAAACATATAACCTACCAAAACTGAAAGAGGAAGCAATAGGAAACTTGAACAGACAAAAAACCAGCAAAGAAACTGAGTCGGTAATCAAAAAACTCCCAACTAACAAAAGTCCAGGGCCAGATGGCTTCACAGGTGCATCTACTAATCATTTAAAGAAGAGTTAATATCTATTAATCTGATAGACAGTTAATAGATAGAAAGGTAATATCTATCAAACTATCTCAAAAAATAGAAATGTAAGGAAAACTTCCAAATTCATGTTATGAGGGCAACATTACCCTGACACCAAAACCAGATAAGACCTTCCTAAAAAAGAGAATCAAAGGCCAATATTCCTGATGAACAGGGATGCAATAGTGTTCAGTAAAATACTAACAAACCAAATCTGAAAATACATTAAAAAAAAAAAAAAAACCAAGTAACTGAGATCAAGTGGGATTTATTCCTGGGTTAACAAGGATGGTTCAATATTTGCAAATCAGTGTGATACACCACATTAATAAAAGAAAGGATAAGAACCATATGATCCTTTCAGTAGATGCAGAAAAAAAAATTTCACAAAGGACAACATCCATATAGGGTAAAAATCCTCAACAGAGTGGGTTTAAAGGGAATCAACATAATAAAAGCCATATATGAAAAACCCACAGCTCTATATCATCCTCAGCAGGCAAATACAGAGCTTTTCCTCTAAGATCAGGAACAAGACAGTGATGCCCACTCACCACTATTATTTAACATAGTACTGGAAGTCCTAGCCACAGGAATCAGAAAACAAAAGGAAACACAAGGCATTGGAATTAGCAAGGAAGAAGTAAAACTTCTGCTATTTGCAGACAACATGATACTCTATGTAGAAAGTCCAAAAGACTCCACCAAAATCTGCTAGAACTGATACACGAAGTCAGTAAAGTTGCAGGATACAAAATCAATGTATAGAAATCTGTTGCATGTCTATACGTCAGTCATGATGCAGCAGAAAAAGAAATTAGGGAATCAATCCCATTTACAATTGCACCAAAACCAAAAGATATCTAGGAACAAACCTAACCAAAGGGTGAAAGACCTGTACTCTGAAAACTGTAAAACCCTGATGAAAAAAACTGAAGATGACACTAAGACATTCCATGCTCATGGATTAGAAGAACAAATACTACTATAATACCTCTACTACCCAAAGCAGTCTACACATTTAATGCAATCCCTACCAAAATACCAATAGCATCTTTCACAAACCTAGAACAAACTATCCTAAAATTTGTATGGAATCACAAAAGATCCCAAATAACCAAAGCAACCTTGAAGAAGAAAAGCAAAGCTGGAGACATCACAATTCTGGACCTAAAGTTATATTACAAAGCTGTAGTGATCAAAACAGTATGGTACTGGCATAAAAATAGACACAGAGATCAGAACACAATAGAAAACCCAGAAATGAACTTAGTAAGATCAATTAATCTTCAACAAAGCAGAAAAGAATATCCAATTGGAAAAGACAGTCTCTTCAACAAATAGTGTTGGGAAAACTGGGCAGGAACATGCAAAAGAATGAAACTGGAACATTTGCTCACACCATACACAAAATAAACTAAAAATGGATTAAAGACCTAAATGTGAGAACCAAAATCATCAAAATCCTTGGGGAGAACATAAGCAGTAACCTCTCTGACATTGGCCCTAGCAACTTCTTTCTAGATAGGTCTCCTGAGGCAAGAGAAACAAAATTAAAAATAAACTATTGGGACTACATTAAATAAGAAACTTCTGCACAGCAAAGATAACAATAAAAAAAAAGACCTTAAAGGTAGCCTATGGAATGGGAGAAGATATTTACAGATGTCATATCTGATACAGGATTAATATCCAAAAAATATAAAGAACTTATAAAACTCAACACCCCAAAAATGAATAACCAATTAAAAATTGACAGAAGATGGGGCGCCTGGGTGGCTCAGTGGTTTAAAGCCTCTGCCTTCAGCTCAGGTCATGATCCCGGAGTCCTGGGATCGAGCCCCGCATCGGGCTCTCTGCTTAGCGGGGAGCCTGCTTCCCTTCCTCTCTCTCTGGCTGCCTCTCTGCCTACCTGTGATCTCTGTCTGTCAAATAAATAAAATCTTTAAAAAAAAATTGACAGAAGACATGAATAGAGATTTTTTTTTCCCAACGAATACATACAGAGGGCCAAAAGACACATAAAAATATGCTCAGCATCACTGATCATTGGGAAATACAAATCAAAACTACAATGAGATATCACTTCACATGTCAGAATGGCTACAATCAACAACACAAGAAACAATAGCTGTTGGTGAGGATGTGAAGAAAGGGGAAACCTCTTGCAGTGCTGGTGGGTATGCAAACTGGTACAGCCACTCTGGAAAACAGTATGGAATGTCCTCAAAAAGTTAAAGAGAAATATCGTATGATCCAGCAATTGTACTATGAGGTATTTACCCAAAGAATACAAAAATACTTTAATACAAAGGGATACATGAACCCCAGGGTTTATAACAGCTTAATCTACAGTAGCCAAATAATGGAAAAACCCGCGTCCATCAACTGATGAATGGATAAATAAGATGTGGTATATGTGTATGTATGTGTATACACACACACACACACACACACACATATATATATATATGATGGAATATCACTAAACCATTAAAAAGAATGAAATTTTTCCATTTGCAATGACATAGATGGAACTGGAGAGTATTATGCTTCGTGAAATAAGTCAGTCAGAGAAAGACAAATAGCATAGGATTTCACTCATGTATAAAATTTAAGATACAAAACAAATGAGCAAAGAGGAAACAAAAAGAGAAAAAAGCAAACCAAGAATCAGACTCTTAACTATAGAGAACAAACTGATAGTTACCAGAAGGGAGGTGGGTGGGGGGTGGGTGAAATAGGGGATGGGGATTAAGGAGTGCACTTGTTTTGCTGAGCAGCAGGTGCTGTATGGAAGTGTTGACTCAATATATTGTATACTTGAAACTCGTATTACACTGTATCTTAACTAACTGGAATTTAAATACAAACTTTAAAATGAATCCCAAATTTTAGAAGTCTCTGTTTTCATGGAACTTGATTCTTTGGAGATTAGAAGAAATAGAATTTAAAAATATTGATGTTAGTAGAATAGATGAACATAGGGGAAGAGGAAAGAGAGAGAGAGGGAAGCAAATGGTAAGACACTATTAACTATAGAGAACACACTGACGGTTGCTGGAGGGGAGGTGTGTAGGGGGATGGGCTAAATAGGCAAGAGAGCACTTGTGTTGAGCACTGGGTGTTATATGTACATGATGAATCACTAAATTCTATTCCCGAAACTAATATTACACTGTATATTAACTAACTAGAATTAAATAAAAATTTGAAATAAAATATCAATGTTAGTGGTATGATTAGAAGAGTACAGGTTTCTATTGAAATAGAAATTAGAAGAAGGTAATTCAAATAGTGGTATCAGGGATTTTTTTTTTTTTTTTTTTTAGAAACCTTAAACAATGATAGATAAAGAACAGATAGATAAAGCTAGATAAAGAAGAAGAGGCAAGAAATGTGTTTCTAACAGAAAGCCATAGGTGAGAGCAGGCTATGTTTAGCTGATGGAAATAGGTTTAGCTTATCAGGACCAGGTGTTTAAGGGGTGAGAAATGGCAATTGCAAAATAAAAGTGGACTAAGTCAGGCAAAGTATTGAAAAGCAGGCTAAGGACTGTAAACGTCAGAGCA
The DNA here is from genome assembly GCF_010015895.1 of Lontra canadensis. NCBI lineage: Eukaryota > Metazoa > Chordata > Mammalia > Carnivora > Mustelidae > Lontra > Lontra canadensis. The sequence continues at coordinate 21,639 of NW_022631096.1, read as the reverse complement.
ATGGGGAACCTCTGAGATCTGTAAGCTAACATTACCATATTTGCTTTTTAGAAATGCCAATCTAGCTATAGAATTAAGACTGGACTCTAGAAAGAGAAAGCAGGAAGAGGAACACTACTTAGCTTTGATGGTGGCCTGAACTGAGTAGGAGTAGACGTCAAGAAAATACATGAATTCAAGAGTCATTCAGAAGGTAGTATTTGTAGGTATTTGCAAGTCATTGGATGAGGTGAATAAAGACGGAAATACAACCAATAGCAATTAAATTTTTCATATATTTGAAAGGATAATGTTAGCTTTCCTCGAGATAGCAAACATGGAAGAAATAATCTAATGAAAATCAATATCCGTTCAGCTTTGGAAATGTTTTTATGTTTTCTATGAGATCTATAAGTGAGTCTGATGCATGGGCTATAAAATACAGGATTTAAAGTTGAGGAATGATATAAGACATGTAGAAAACAAACATCAAGATGGCAGGCATAAATACTTCTTATCAGTAATTACATTAATGTAAAGGGATTAAATACTGTGATCCAAAGGCAGACATTGGGAGATTTAAAGAAAAAAAATCCAACAGTATTCTATTAGAGATATATTTTAGATTCAAAGACACAAATAGATCGAAAATAAAGAGATAGAAAAATATATACCATATGAACAGTAACTAAAATAGACCTGAAGTAGGTATACTAATATCAGACAAAATAAATATTGAGACATAAATTATAACTAGAGATTGAAAAGGACATTTCATAATGATAAAAGGTCAATCCATTAAAGGTGAGTACTTATAAAAGAACTGACAGAGTTGGAAAGTAAAACAGTTGGAGATGTTAAAAATCTACTTCAGTAATGGATAAGACAATTAGGGAAAAGATCAAAGGAAATGCAAGATTTGAACAATGCTATAAACTCATTAGACCTACTAGACATCTATAGAAAACTCCACTCAACAATAAAAGAATACAGATTTTTCAAATGAAACATTCTCTCAGTATAGACTATCTGTGAGGTGATAAAATAAGCTTCAATAATTTTAAAAAGATTGAAGTCACACAAAGTATGTTCTTCACTAAGTGTAATGCAATTGAATAAGAAATCAGTAACAAAGAAATCTGAGAAATTCACAAATATGTGGACATGAAACAATACCTTCCTAATAAGCAACAGGGCAAAGGAGAAATCTCAATGGAAACTTAAAAAAAATTAGAATACACTTAGAGATGAATGGAAAATGAATATACAATTACCAACATTTATGGATCTATAGCTAAAGCAATGTTTATAGGGGAAATTTATAGCTACAAATGACTATATTAAAGCTCAGAAAAGAGATCTGAACAGAATTATAAATACAGATTTTCCTATCATCAATATATAGATCAAGGATTTTTATTTTCTTTATTATTTCTCCTTTGATTTGTTTTGTAAGTCTTAAAGTGGTTTATAGAAAAGTTGGAGAACACACCACAGTTGCTTTATTTTCTGATTCCTTCCTGTCTTCCTTCCTCCTTTCCTTCCCTCCTTCCTTCCTATATATTTTCATTTATTTATTTGTTTGCTTGCTTATTTATTTATTTATTTTATTGAGGTATAGTTGTATATTATTTTCAGGTGTACAACACAGTGATTTATAATTCTGCACATTATGTAATACCCACCATAAGTGTAGTTACCTTCTGTCACCATGCAATATTATTACAATATAACTGACTATCTTCTCTAACTGTACTTTTCATCACCATGACTTATTTATTTCACAACTAGAGGTTTGTACTTAATCCCCTTCACCTATTTTGTCCAACCCCCTGCCTCTCACAACCAACCAGTTGATTCTCTATATTTATGATTCTGTTTTGGTTTGTTCATTTATTTTGTTTTCCAGGTTCCACATATAAGTGAAATCATATGCTATTTATCTTTCTCTGTCTGACTTATTTCACTTAGCAGAATACCCTCATGTTTATGTAAACATTATTTATAACAACCAAGTTATGGAAGCAACCTAAGTGTTTACCCATAGAGGAATGGATATAGAGCAAGAGTTTTTATCTTTGTGGCTTTGGATTTCATAAAGTCTATGATACTCCTGATTTTGAGTTCAAGTTGAGAGTGTGCTTTTTTGTTGGAAGAAAAGCTTCTAACTTTTGTCCAGCTTTTAAAAAGATCCATAAGCCTCAACTTGATTGAAAACTGATATTGGTCGTAATTGAAAATTTAGGAATAAATAAAATTATTCCTTACCTTCACATATAATTAAAGAAGGTGATGAGGAAATGATGCTAAGGCAGTTTTATGGGACACACTAAGTGTGTGGACAAGATTGGAGGCTTTAAAGATGAAAAAGATGGTTGTCACACTGGGGTAACAGCTGTATCACAGCAGCAAGTTGCCCCAAAGAAATGCTGCCAAAGTATTTAAGTCCTAAGTGGGGTTTAAGTATGGCAAGTTAAGGATGGGAAATGCTCACAGCTTTGCCAAAAAGGGGTCAAAGGTGGCAGCCAGGCATGGCGAGTGTGAAAGCCACACTATTCTGGGTACTGAGCACAATAGAAAGTGAAAAAGTTAAGCTATGAGGGTTAATAATTCATTCAAGAACTTTGGCTGGGGTAGAGCACATGCTAAATGTTCTTACCAAAACAAAAAGAAAAATAGAGGAACACAAGGAAAACTTTGAGAGGTGTTGGATGTTTGTTCCTCTGACTGTGGTGATGGTATCACAAGTGTTTGCATAACTCTAAATTCATCCAACAGTACGTGTGAAATGCGTGCAGTTCTTGGTATAGCAATTATATCTCAATAAAGCTGTTAAAAAAATTAAAAATAGGGGTGCCTAAGTTGCTCAGTTGGTTAAGCATCTTCCTTGGGCTAAGGTCCTGATCCCAGCGGCCTGGGATCAAGCTCCAGGTCTGGCTCCCTGCTCAGTGGGGAGTCTGCTTCTTCTTCTGCTTCCTCCCTCTCCCCAACTCATGCTCTCTCTCTCTCTCTCAAGATAATAAATAAAACCCTTAAAAATTTTTAAAAAGTAAGACCTGGGCAGGGGAGGGGGGAAGAAGTTTCACTGGGAAGAAAATACTAAGTTAAAACAAAAACAAAGTTTTAAGAAGGTTCATAGCTTAGTCTTTAAAATTATCATCAAAGTTCGAAATGGGGTCCTTAATAACATATCCCTCTGTACCTAAATCAGAGATAGAAATAATCCTAGAAATGCCATGATTCTGACCCATTACATACATTCTCAGGTTTCTGGCCTTTATAAAGGGGTTCATAGCCTTAAAAAGGGTCAAGAGTTTAGGAAGTGTTTTATATTACTTACAACTTGAGAAATCTGTATTACTGAGGAGAGAAAACACACCATTTAAAAATATTATATAGGTTTGTGCTTGTGTTTTACTTAATTTTACATGTGGGGACCAAACTGTTGCTTCAGGGCACCTGAGTGTCTCATATGGTTAAGCGTCTGCCTTTGGCTCAGGTCATGATCTCAGGGTCCTTGGACCATCCTGAGTCGGGTTCCCTGCTTAGTGGAAAACCTGCTTCTTCTCCCTCTGCCTCTCCTCTCCCATCTCATGCTCTCTCTCTTACTTGCTCTCACACTCTGTATCTCAAATAAATAATTAGTCTTTAAAGAAAATCATTGCTTTATCCTAAAAAGTAAATACAATGGCCTGGAGACCTAGTGATCAGAGTTCACGAGGCTGTCCACTTACACATAGTACCCAGCCAACTGGTGGCTCTCCTAGGGTAGATTGGATGATCACACAAAATGCTTTGGTTTTAAGAATGTTTAGCAGCTCTTCATTTCCTTCCCAAGGATTCAAGAGTACATGGAAGTTGCATTCATAATTATTTCCCTTGAGTTTATGATTTTTCTACCTGTATGTCACTTTACAATGTAAATTTTCCTGAAAGTGGTCTCGTTTTAACAATTTGGGTGGGGGGCACCGGTGTGGCTCTGTCCATTAAGTGTCCCACTCTTGATTTTGACTCAGGTCATGATCTCAGGGCTGTGGGATCAAGCCCCGCAATGGGCTAGACTTGAAGCCTGCTTAAGAATCTCTCTCTCCCTCGGGGCGCCTGGGTGGCTCAGTGGGTTAAAGCCTCTGCCTTCAGCTCAGGTCATGCTCTCAGGGTCCTGGGATTGAGCCCCACGTTGGGCTTTCTGCTCGGCGGGGAGCCTGCTTCCCCCTCTCTCTCTGCCTGCCTCTCTGCCTGCTTGTGATCTCTCTGTCAAATAATGAATAAAATCTTAAAAAAAAAAAAATCTCTCTCTCCCTTTGCCTCTACTCCCACCCCACTTGTGCATACACTCTCTCACTCTCTCTAAAAAAACAACAATAAGCACCCCTCAAAAATTTAAATAAAGCAAAACAAAAGAAAAAAAATTAATGGGAATTGGTGGATGAAATCCCTTTCTTGCATGACTCTCTACACTTAGAGCGGTATGGAGACCCCTTAGATGGAAAGTTGAGGACAGAGAGTTGAGCTCGGTCTGCAGAGTGAGGACCATTGTGATCTTCCATTAAATTTCCAAGCTCCCAAGACTAATTATGCCAAAAAATATAAACATTCTGGAGTAACAGAAGAAAGAAAACAAGCATTTCACATTGATTTTGATGCAGGTGCATTTATATACATTTTGAGAGGGAATCTTAACCACATCTAGGAATGGGGAACTTAAGACAAACTCTCTGAGTTTTTGTTTCTGGTTTTCAACGTCCATATAATCCTTACTATTTACAATGAACTTTTATGTAGTTTCAATCCTCACAACCACTCTGTGAGGTAGGCACTTTTCAGTTATTAATTCTAATGAGGCATTTTCCCCATAAACACTGAAGGATGCCAAGAAAACTTTGCCTTTAGATCTAGTTTCCATGTATTGAAAGAATAAATACAAGGGTTTTTTTTGTTTTTGTTTTTGTTTTTTTACTGTTTTTTCTAACTTTAGTTTCAGAAATTACATAAAACATTTCTTTTTTTTTCACAGTCTGTCTTTTAGAGAGAAGATAAAAAATATCTGAAAGGTGCCTTTGGATTCTTTTGAGATTCACTCTAAGCTTCTGACTAAGAAGTGTTTCTTTGTTTTGCTCACATTGTTTCAGGAGCAAGTGCATGCTGACTCTCTGGCTGTAGGTATTCTGAAAATGAGTGCTGGGGTCTTGCCTTTGGAACCAAACACATCATGATTTAAGTTTGAAGAACTTGGCGTCGTCAGGCTGAGTTCACTTGTAGGTGAGGTAGGGCTGTTCCTCAACGTTATATTTACCACAGGGTTTAACTGTTCTATTGTATCTTTTACAAGTCATCCATTTTTTGGATTTTTTTTTGTACTTTTTTACAATTTTCCCTTTTTTTTTTTTAAAGATTTTATTTATTTATTTGACAGACAGAGATCATAAGTAGGTAGAGAGGCAGGCAGAGAGAGAGGAGGAGCAGGAAGGAAGGAAGCAGGCTCCCTTCTGAGCAGAGAGCCTGATGTGGGGCTCGATTCCAGGACCCTGAGATCATGACCTGAGCCGAAGGCAGAGGCTTTAACAGACTGAGCCACCCAGGCGCCCCTTCTTTAAAACAGTGTATATGGGGTGTCAGTTTGGGCTTCAGTTTCAGGAGCAATCCAGAGTCAGCAACTGGAAACAGTGTGGACACTTTTGTTCAGCAATGCTCTTACCATCATGTGGTGATTGGTAGGTCCAGGGAGGTAGTGGGCTGGCCTGAGCTGTTATCTTATAGTTTCAGGGAGGCAGCCACTAGGTAAAGCTTCTGCCTTTTTTTTTTTTTTTAAGATTTTATTCATTTATTTGAGAAAGAGAGAGAGAGAGAAGGAACAGGGAGGAGGAACAGAGGGAGAGGGAGAAGCAGACTCCCAACCCAGAAGGAAGCCCCACGTGGGACTCGATCCCAGGACCCTAAGATTACTTAATGGACTGAGCCACTCAGGTGCCTCTTAAGCTCCCCTTCCATGCAGCTCAGACCTCGTGAGATAGGGAGAATCCTCCAGAAGGGGGCTTTCCAGGATGTTCCTTATTTGTGAAATAGTATTGCTGTGGTTTCTTAAGGTTCTTGTGCCTCAAATGCCTTATCTGTAAAATGAGGGTAATAATAGTACCCACCTCATGTGGCTGTTGTGAAAATTAATTGACACAAAGATTTATAACTGTGCCTAGGCAAACAATAACATCCTAATAACTCATAGCTAATGTTGTTATAATCACATTTAATCTCAAGGAGTTCTGAACTCTTACCCACATGTTGGCAGAAGAAGAGACCACAGAAGCATTCAAGTCCCTGGCCTTTATACAGCCATGGGCTGAAGCAACAGGGCCAACACCTAATCAATTATCAACCATATTTTGCTAGGGCACCCTGCCCCACACGTGATTAATGTACTCTTGGCTTCTCCTGCCTCCTTTTGTGTTCCTGATTTATGTCTTTGCATTTTATTGTGAGTAATATGTTTACAGAAAGTTAGATTATATAGTGAGGAAAAAAAAAAAAAAGAGAGAGAGAGAGACCAGAAGTGAGAAGGGCAGGTGTATATGAGTTACAGCAAGATTTTTTGTGTCAGTCTAGCTCAGTACTTCCAGTATGTTCTACGATCCAGCCACAGTGAAATCTCTCTTGGTTAAAGGCAGAAATCCAAATGACTTCCAATTCATTCCAATTTTCAAATAGAAGATTTTAGTGGACTCATGCAAACACAAACTAGGTTGTTACATACATAAACAAATAAAAAAAGACACGGCCCAAATTTAAAACAAACATACTTCTTAGGGAAAATGAAATTAAATAAAATGATCACCAAAAGTTCTTGTACACTGAAATATAAATTGCGTGGTGAACTTGGACTACCAATATTTTTCATGCTGTTGCTTTGCAAAATGATAGCACCTTCCATTCATTAGAGATAGAAAATAACTAGGAACCTCTGGAAAGTTAGATGCAGGTGCAAAGCTGTTGGTGCCAGCCTGGGATATAAACTTTATATGTCCATGAAGACGGTCCACAAACCCTGACTGTGGCACAATGTTGTTAGGATAACTTAAGAAATCTTAAGTCCAGGGAAAAGGATTTATTTTTTTGTGCTCCCAATGCTTACGGTGCTTTTAGTTGAGCACAGCCAAGAGAAGAAATGGCAAAGTAATTAAGATGACGTCTAAAACCCAGATTAGTTCAGCTTGCTTCTTAGAATAGTTAATATTAACTGACTTTTACATTTAGATTCACTTAACTTGGCAAATGCCATGAAAACTAAATCACATAAGATTTTCTCCACCGATACTTTTTCTACAACCGGGAAAAAATGTCCTAGCTTAAGAAATACTTTAATTTTGAGATGTTTTACAAAGAGTTAGACTACAAAAAAAAAAAAAGACCTTATGAACAATAACCAAACATTGTGGTTAGTCTTGAAAAATAGTTTTAAGAAGTAATCGATTATTTTAACAAGTAAATAAAATGAGTAGCATTTTACCTCCACACATTTCCCCACACATTTACCTAGTAGCATTACACCTCCACACATTTCCCCTAAAATGAGTGGGTAGTGACTATTTTTAAAGATATGTTCATTGATTTTGTTATACTATTGGACAGTTTAGGAAATGTTAGAAGATACTGTTTCTAGCATCCAAATGCAACTTAGCATGCTAGATCTACTTCAGGACTCCCAGAGTCCTTGTGGCTCAGTTCAAAGACAAATAGATGATAACTTATGAAACCCCAGAAATTCATGGAGACAATTTCATACTACCACTACAGACCCAACTAAATGGTATCATATATTTTTTAATTGTATGGATTGAAATGGACAGAGAAATAGTGGATTTGACAGTGGACTTCTCCTCCTACCTCTCGTACACTATCTTGATGATTCGTCCTGAAAAATCAGAAGTAGAAAAGAATTTCCTCTTACAGTGATTAAGCAGCATAGCACATAATCCTAGAAAAGCATGACCTATGTGGGGCAGGCTCAGAAAGGCATAGAGTTCAAGAAAAAAACAAAAAAACAAAACAGTTAAAAAGTCATTTTATACAAACTCCATCCTTGGTTTTCATACTTGGAAATACATGCTATTCAATAGATAGTTCACGCCAACCTTTGTAAAAATCCAGTTTCTTTCCCTAAATATTTCTCTCACCTCCTCCTTTATATGTCCAAACTTTGAGTTCTGAAGTCACTGAGGGCAAATTAGCTATCTCATTCACAGGTGCCCACGAGCTAAGTATTTTATATTATCAGCAATCTTCACCCAGTTACTACAACATCCCCATTTTTTGCATATGGGTTAACTGAAAAATGTAATTTGCCCAGATTTATATAGCCAAGATACTCAAAATGTTTGATTTCAAAACTCGTGCTTTAAAACCACTATGTGTGTTTCCTCTCATTATTCAAAAGAGCTCAATTCTATAATTTGAAAGAGAAGCTATTTCAAAATATTTCTAATCATTAGCTCAGATTCACTGACAAATGTGTTTGTTTACTCCTCTGTCTCTCTCTCTCTCTCTCTCACACGCCCATGCACTCTGGGATACAAATGCATACATACATATATATGTTTTTCCTTCATTATTTCAAGTTTTTATGTGTGCTTAATTTTAAAAATGGATTGTTTCCTTGCTTTAAAAAAATATCTAGCTGATAATCATTCCATTTGAAATGATAATTGTTAACTTTGTGTTCTTACTTTTGGAGTCACAAAACTATTTTTTTTTCCCACTCAGGTTTGCATTATTTTTCCATCTGTGCCAAACCTCTCCTGTGCAGGAGCCAGGGAAAATAGAAGAATATTTAAGAGGAAGATAATAAATAGGAGAATAAGTGTTCATGTTTAATGCATTCAATTCTTCAAATTTTCCATTATTATTTTATATATGTTTTGTTAAAGAACAGTACAGAATTTGTTATAAAATGTTCACTAAAACTTGATAATAAAAAGTGAAAAATCTGATTGCAAAATTCTTTTTGACTAGTTGAAAAAGAAAACTTAAAAAAATTATTCAAAATATTTAAAAAACAGTGTTTCAATAGTCTCAAGTGTTACAAAAGAAATTATTCATAAAAGTTCAAGGGATTTAGTTCTTCTGTCATTTCCTTAAACCCTGTGCAACAAATTAGTTTACTTTTGAGTCAGGAAAGAATAAATAAATGAATTGTATTTCAAGACACCCATTTCATATAAAAAAAATTGATGTCAGAAAATAGCACCCTAACAGAAAATTTGCTTGTAAATATAAGTATTTATACATTTCCAGACAGCCATTCATGGCCAACAACTCTAGAGTCAATCATTATTATATTAAAATATGGTCTTTATTTGTGGAAAGAAATATTTTAATATACTCTAACGGTGATATTGAGACCACTGTCTCAGTTCACTGGTATGTCCACCAACCAGAAAGCTCCTCTGAAGCTTTGTCCAAAGTTTGTATTGGGATTTCACTATCTCGGCATAATTATTAAATTATTGGCCAGGTGCTTGAACTCAGTCTCCAGCCCCCCTAGCTTTCTTAGAGGTCGGGCTGGCCTAAAGTTACAATGCTCTGATCACACAGTTAATCCTTCTAGTGACCAACCCCCTCCTGAAGCCAGATAGTCACCCCCAGGAACACACTATGTCATTTCGCATAACAAAGAAACAACTATTATCAGAAAATTCCAAGAGTTTTTGAAGTTCTATATCAAGAACTGGGGATAAAGATTAGATATATTTTTATTATATCACAAATGCCTATTATGTGTTTATTTTCTCTAGTATCATAACTGATATACAGCTTTTAGTATTTTGTTCTGCCACATACACCTTAATATTCTTACTTTTTTGTGGTTGTTTTTGAGATTACTTTCCAAGGCAATATATTCTTTACATATAATTCTTATACAATATTTTAGAGAGAAAGAGAGAGAGCACGCGTGCATGACGGTGAGCACAAGAGTCACTATAATTAAATGAAAAGAAAAAAATGAGAAAAACAATTCATTCTAAGGGCACAAGAATACTTTTCTACTGGTAGCTTAAAATTAATTAATTAGAGTTAATATAGGTTAGGGCTGAGATTAGAATAGACCAAGATTCCAGGCACTTTAGTCTCAACTACTACCCAGCTCTAGAGATGAGAAACCTAAAGGAGAAGCAGAGGTATTAGATGAAGCACTCAGGTGTGCCTGTGGGGTTCCTGAAGTCATGAACATTCTGCAAAATTCCATGTCAAACAACCATGGGAAGCTTTTCGAAGCAGAAGATGCCAGCATCCTCACAGAAACCAAGGGGGCGTTATGGGATAGTTTAACAACCAGAGAAGCAAACTAACCGTGTTTAGCATAGAAGCCCACAGTCAGCCCTCTGCTGCCTGAGAAGAGCCAGAGTCCCAGACAGCCATAACTTGAAGCATTCAGTGATTGACAAGGGGGTCAGTGCTCTCCACGTAGGAAATGCTTTACTGCCTGGTCTTTCCTGAAACCTACATCTCTTCATTTCAGCTTGTTGCCAGAGTTGCAGTCTGACCTGATCCACATCTCCCTCAATCTCAAATGCCTTATACTTAGTCCTAACTTATCCACAAACTAGACCATTGGTCCACAACTTTGGCGACACTTTTGAATCGACAGGCAGAGCTTTAAAAATGTTCATGCCTGAGTCTACCTCCAGGCTAAGTAGAATCCCAAGAATTAAAGCTTGTGTATTTGTGTGTGTATTTGTGTGTGTGTGTGTGTGTGTGTGTGTGTGTGTGTGTGTGTCTTCAAACTCTCTGGTGTTTTCATGTCTATCACTGCACTGATCTGACAGGATCAGCCTTGCCATGTAGTAGTTACAAAAGCAACATAAATCAATAGCAACATTATGTTTAGTTTGAATTCTGTGGCAAGGTATCAGACTAAATTTAACTCAACTGCTCAGTGCATGAATTTGAAATGAATGACCAGAAACCATTTTTTGAAAGGTAGTAGATAATCTCTCAGAGCAAGATAGTAAATTTTTATCCCTTAAAGTTAGGGAAAGCTACAGAGTATCATTCATATCAGGCCCATAATATCTTTTGTGAAAGATATTAGCACCACACAGTATCAGATGCCCCTTCATTGCAGAAATTGGTACAAGATCAATTAGGAAGGAAAAAAAAAACAGAGCAATAGAATTACAGTTGTTGAAGTCAGAAAGCCTTTACACTATAATGACTGATTTTTAACAAGGAAGACTAAAAGAATGTTTTCCAATTAGTGTATCACTTCTAATATGGATAAGCTGACTAAGCCAATTAGGTATGGATCAAAGAAGAATGCAACCTGATAGAGGTGATTCAGACTGATTTGAAAGATTTTTATTACAGCCCATAATTCTGGAATGATACCGCCTACCGTTCTAGGCACTGAGGATAGAGTGACTGAAATACGTGACATCGTCCCTGGCCTTCTGGAATCTACATTTGTCTACAGGAGTCAGATGAGAAACAAAGAATACAAAATTCAATGTTAGGTGGTAATAAATGCTATGAAGATCACTAAAGCAGAATAAGGGGATAAAGGATGATGGAGGAAGATGGTGATTTAGAACAGGTTGCTAATGAGGATTTATCAAAATGGGTGAAGTTTGCCAGAGATCTGAATGAAAGAGTAAGGCATACAAATATCTAACATAAAGGCATGTGAGGCAGAAAGAACAGAAGGCTCAATGGCCTCAAGGAAGAAACGAGCTTAGAATTTTAAGAGCCACAGAAATTTATGCCTAAAATAGAGTGAGCAAGGTAGAAAACAATAGAAGACACAGTTTGAGAGACAGCTAAGGGCCAGGTCATGCAGACCTAATAGACCAAAATAAACCTGGAAAAAGAAGAAATGGAAATAGAGCTAAGCCCTTGTTTATAATGACCCCAAACTGATTGACTCTAACAGTAGTTTTACACAATTTTAATAACTATTATCCATAAATAAGTGGTACATTGTCAAACAGATTAGGAAATTATTGATTAAAAAACATTAAGTATATTTCTTTGCTGTAATACCTCAAAGGGTCTTTCATAATCTGATTTGGGTTCATTCTAAGACAGAGTCTTTCATCTGAGTTTTTTTTTTTTAATTTATTATCCTTGGTAATCTTTTTTTCATAGATTATCTCCCGAGACTAGAGTTTGTTTGGCCAAACACCATGAAAAGATCTGTATGGAAAGAGATGAGCGGCTGACACAAAACTCAGATCTGTAGTTTCATCCAAATGTTGTTACTTGTCAAAGGAATGTACAGACACAGAAGCATTTAAGAAATAAATTAGAGTATCTGGCAAGAAGTTTTGTTAAGGAGATTTGCCCTTTAGAAGGACTGACTAACCAAGTAAAAAAATTCAACAAATATTTGGTTCTTCCAATATTTCTTCTGCCCTGTTCCTCTTCTCCTGTGCTTTCAACTGCATACATGTCAGTCTGTTTGGTCTATCCCCCAACTCTTGAGTGCTTTTTCCATTTTGGTAATGTCTATAGAATTCTGTAGTTTACTAGTATTTGTTTTGGTTGTGTAGAGTCTAGAACACTCTGCTCACAGGAAATCTTCATTCTCTGTTATGTGGTTTTTACTTCTAATATTTCTATTTTTCTTAAAGTTTTTATTGGCCAAAATTACCACCTGATCTTGCATATTGCCCAGTCTTTCCATTACAGTTTTTAACATATTAATCACAGTTCTGAAATTCACTATTAGATGTTCCGGGACTTGTGTCAAACTGACTCTGGTTTGGTTTGCTTACGTCTTTAGGAGAGAGAGTGCTTTGTCCTGCCATTTTGCGTGCTTCCTAACTTTTGTTGTTGGAAGCCAGACATCTCTTTTAAAACTATAGAGATGAAGGTAGATATTTTCTGTAACTCTTGGAAATGGGCATGCCTTTTCTTCTGGTAGACCTTTAGTGTACAGAGTTGAGTTAATTTAATTAAGAGTCAAGCTGGCTTTGCAGTTTGTTGTGTTATAGTCACTTTAAGGATACCACAGTTTTAATCCTCTAGAACTATGTTTAGGATGAAAAATAGGTTGTCAGTGGGCTTTCTTTAGTGGCTTCTCTTTTTGCTTTTGGTCTTCTCTGTGAGCTATGCCTCAGAGAAGGTCTGTCTCTTGCCTTCTTGCCTACAAGGGACGTATTACTAGAAACTCGCTAACCTGTCGTGCGTGTGTGTGTGTGTGTGTGTGTGTGTGTGTAGGGGTGTAATCTCTGTTCTAAATAAGCCTTAGTTTTAGGCAGTCACCATACCCTTGGTCCCAGCGTATGTAGCAGTCTCATTTCACTGTTCATCCCACAGCTGTATGCCCAACCCCATCCCACACACATAGATTAATGGGTTTGTCCATGATAATTTTTTTCCATAGGTTGTCTTGCATAAGAGAGGTAGGGCAGAAGGATCTTGGTGAATTTCCTCACTTCTCCTTCCCTGGCTACTATTTCCCTTCCCCAATTCTATACAAGGGAGACTTACTTGGGATTTTGTCTATATTTCTCTGAGTGCCCAGTCAGATTTATATAGAAAAATTCTTCAAGAAGATGTGAACTTCCTCTGTTTCTGGGCTCCCAGGGTCTTCACCCTAGCTGGGCAGGGCATGCAGACTTTACACCAATTTCCCATCACCAAACCTAAATTCTCTCTGGCTGTATCTTGCCCTGGGGAGGCAGTGCTGGTATTTCATCTCTTCTCGCTCAGACCTGCCTCTTCTGAGATTCGGGGCCAGTTGCCTGCCTTGCTCAGCTCTCTAGTGAGGAGTTCCAGAAAAGTTATGAACTTGCTGTTTTTCTGTGTTTGGTTGTTGTAAGGTTCAAAGCTATACTCATTTCAACTCTATGTACATATGGAAACCAATCAAAAGAGTAAAAAAACCCCAAAACCTGCAGAGGTTACTGAGGCAATATCTAGTCTATACATGGTAGAAAAACAATAGTTTTCTCAATTGATTATCATACCTGAAAGTGTCATAATATAATCAATAACAAACATCAAGGATAAGACCATTTTCTTTACAGAGTCAGCCATTTATAGGAATGATGACTCAAGGCCTCGTGATTATGTGGACTAGAGCTAGGCATGGCAACTATTTTTGGTTGTTTGCTTCTCCTAGGGGGCGTAAGTTTCCCCTGAGCCAAAGCAGGGGAGATGTCATACTTGCTTTTATACTCTTCTCCCATCTACTTAAACCTGAGCTTATAATTAAGATGACTTTTTAAAATTAAACTGCTCTTATTTTATTACAAGTGTTAAGTTCTCCACAACCCATCTTTGCTTTGGGTTTTCCATGTTCCACAAAATATTCCATTTGGGATTTAAGGGAAGATACCCGACTCCTCACTAAAGATACTGGTACCTAAAACTGGGAAGAAAAGCAGCAGCATCTGCTTGTTCACAAAATCTGCATCTCAGCTTTTCTACCTTTGAGATAGAGCATTCCACACTATGCAGGAGTGATATTCTTTGTTATCAGCGGACTCTTCAGGGGGCCAGATCAATAACAAGCCCTAAGCACTGCAAATCCCATTCACAGTGACCAGATTTGCAGGAACAGAATCTGCTTTCCTGGCCCATCGGAGTATACAGGGCATTCCAGTGTCCTATCTCCTCAATGAAAATGCACACCCACTCCGAGTACTGAACGCTATGCTCTCTCCATCCCCATCTTTCTCCTCCTTCATGGTGCATTTCCTGTCCCATCGCCTCTCTAGAAGCTGGTCCAAGATTTGATCTTCACCTTCCCTGACCTGCCAATGACACTCATTTCCTCTAATACATTCTGTGACACTTGATTATATCCTGTGTTGTATCTTTCTCCAAACATTTCATGGATCATGCCATTCTAAAATTACTAAAGTTCCTAAGGGGGAAAGCATGTCACTCTTACTTTGCATTCTCCCGCTGCCTTGTACGTTGTCAGGCAAATAGCAAGCATGTGACAAATACTGAGCTGAAGTAAGTTTAAATTTCTGTATTGAAGAAAGAGAAAGAGAAAGAGTGGGAGAGAGACTTTGGCGATAGGTATGAATGACATTAAGTCTAACAGGGGAGAAGAATCTGTTGACTATCATAGGCCCGAACTGAGGCTGAAATTCCTATAAAATCTACCTCCCCCCAATTTCTGCCCTCCAGGGTTATCTGCCCGCCCTTCTGTGTCCCAGACACCAAGGCACGTTCCCGAGGCTGCTTTGTGTCTCTCCCTCGTGTCTTTTCTACGTCCGTGCGGAGGTTCCACCGTCTCACGGAAGGGCTGCTGCAGATCACCCCTCCACGGGTCCCCCGCGTCGCGGTGCCCAGTGAAAGAAGGCAGCACCGCACGGGGCAGCTGCAGCGATTTCAGGAAGCATCAGTGCATTGCCAGGGAATTAGCAGCCATCCAGAAGCACTTCGTGGGTGAGCGCGTTCCACTGTCGGATGTTAAGGGCGACTCAGAAATGGCCTGATGGAACTGCTCACAATGACAAATGTGACATCTGCCGCGGAGCCCAGCGCGCAGCTGTCCGCATCGTCTTGTCCGTCGGGGCTGTGGCTGGCGCCCGGTTCCGCCCAGCTCCGGAACAACACGGGGTCTTGATCTGGTTTATGGCTTCGTGTTTCCATCAGCGAATGAGCTGACAGTGCGTCCCTATGATAACAGAAGCTGATGACAGCTTTTGTCACCCGTCTGCCAGGGAACATATGCTGGTGTGATGGAGAATTTGCGTATTATAAATTGCTACATGACCTCCGGCTTCTGCAGGTTTATGGTTGTTCCCAGCAAGATATTCACTGCAAAATGGTTCAAAATTGCCTGCTGAGGATTCCGAAAACACCGTTCCTGTCCAGCATGCCTTCCTGGATGGCTGCGGAACGACCGCCTATTTCACGGCCCAAAACATTGAATCACTTGAGCAAAAAGGCTTATGCAACACTCGCTCAGTTTTGTCGGTGACGTTTCCTTGCTTGTAAGAAGAAAATGAAGCTAGGTCTATTGTGTATCTGGCTTCAATTTACTGGCCAGAGCATTGCCAGTTATGTTTGGACTAATAATATCATCAAGCCCTTTCAGAATTTCAGGGGGGACTAAACAAAATACAACCAGACAACAACAAAACCATCTATTTGATGCTGCCACATCCTAGGGCTTCTGCTTTTTACTGGAAAGAGGAAACATTTGGCTGCCTGGAACTAGATTACATTCATATTCATGGAAGAGAGTTAAATGGATATTTCTGGCCAGGAATTTGGATATGATTAATTTTAAATTGAATCACAATGAGAAGATGGCCATTTAAAATGAATTTCCAAAATACTCTTTTGTTATGCTATTTTAAAGAAAACTCCAAGCAAACCCTCCCATTCAAAAATAAGGTATACATTTAAATATAGTTTCTCCCTGAAGGTAGTGTCAGTAAGCCAATTCCTTGAAATCCATAACATATGGTGTTTTGGAGAAGCTGTATTAGGCAGCGTGTAAAAGTAATTTATGATTTTCATTAAAGAAACATGAAATTTATTTATTTGACACTAATACCCACATCCAGGAAATTTCAAACCCAGGGAATAAATGATCATTGTTCCACAAAGCCTGGACTATTGACAACCCTACTCCACTCCTGTCATTCCCATTATTTCTGTCCTCAGTAGATGTCTGGGGTGCCACCAGGCTCTGCCTGTAGAGTCTGGGGTGAATGTTTGGGCAGAGTCCCGGGGAGCCTTGTACATCTACAGTTACCTCCTCGTGCAGAATTCTCTCTCTCTCTTTCTCTGTCACTCTTTCTCTTTCTTTTCCTTTCCTCTCTCCCTTTCTATGCTTTCCTTTATATATATATATATATATATATATATATATTTGTGCACATTTATTTACACAGTTGGGTTCCTTTTACATACAACATGAGGCAGCTTATTTCATTGACTCCTAACAATGTGTGAAGGTTATCTTACTACTACTGTAAACACTATGTTATTTCATTCAGTTTATCTGCAGGATGCAGGGTAGAGCTCCACTGAATGGATATACATAATTTACTTTTTTTTAAAGAAATGGAAAAAACATGTTTACATTGAAAAAATAATGTATGCACATGGTAAAAGGATATTGGGCTGCACAAAAGAGAGCAAAAAGGAAAGCAATAATCTGCATTTACTGCCAGCTGTCTTCTTCAGAGACCACAGTGTTAACGATTCCTAGATTTTATGGTTGTTTCAGCTATAAGAAAAACAATTGTATCTTGTCATCTAAGCCCTAATTTGTCAAATTTATATCATATCTCTTTATTGTCAAATCTCCCCCCACCACCATGATGATGAGGAATTTAACAAAGGTACAGTACTTCCCACTCCCTCTCTGTCTTTGGATTTGGATACTATTATTATTATTATTATCATTATTACTTTTTCATTATCATCATCATCACTGTTATCATTAGCAGTATTACTTGTAAACCTGGTGCTTGTTTTGATATTTTTAAATAACCCACTTAAATCACTACTGCTTGATTTATCAAGTTCATCCAGTTTATTTTGTGCTAAGATGATACTAGCTCTCATTACAGATGAACCTCAAGTCTCAGAGGCTTAATACAATAAAAATTCATTCCTCACTCCCATCACTGTTTATCTTTGTACTGGTCAGCTCTCCTGGAGGGTTTTTTTCTCCTTGAAGCTTTTATGCTATTTTCTTTCATATAAGAGTATTAAAAGTTTGTGATAATTTCTCCAAGAGTCATTTTTGTCCCTTGACAGGATTTTGCAGTGAACACATATGTCTTCAGCTTCAGAAAATTGGGGATATAATTTTTAATTATTCTTTTCTCTCATTGTTGCTATTCTACTTGACAACTTGTTATATTTCCGCAACTCTTAATATTTCTACATTTTCCAGTTTTTGGTGTCTTTATTTTTTCTAGGATTGATCTTATCACATTTCCTTTTTAAAATTCAGCCTTTAAATTCAGAATTTCTTCTATAATTTCAGAATCATATTTGAAGTTTTTAAGGAATCATTTTTCTCTGATCTTGGTTTATATTTCCATTGCTGTATGAAATGTGTTTTTCAGTCTCTAGATTATATGCTTAGAAAAATTGTTTCTGAGTCTCTAATTGGCCTATTTCTTCTATATCCAACTGTTCCAGTGGTTTCTTGTGACTATCTTTCATAGAATTGATTTTCTCAAATATCCGTTGATTTTCATAGTTGTTTCTTAGTTGTCTCTTAGAGAACTCTTAGAGAGTTGTCTCTTAGAGAACTCTTAGTTCTCCAGAAGGCCTCTTCTTTGAATGGGAGAATGACTAGCAAACCCAGATAAACTGAACACAGTGACAGAAAGATTTCCTGTAAAGTGTGGTAGAAAGTGGTATAGATTAGATTTCTCAGAAAGCAGGGTCTAAGATGTCGATAGGCATGAGAAAGTTTATTGGAGATTGCTCTCAAAATCAACTCCTCTTGGAGAAGAAAAGAAAAGAAAGAGGAGATAGCTGAAGAAGTTAGGCCATGAAGAAGTCAACACAAAAATTTAGCCACACCCATAAAGAGTTCAAAAACTAGACAAGCCCTCCATGGGTGCCCTAATTCAGTCAAACAAATTGAATGTTTATATCCTTGCATGCGCCAGTCATTTGAGGAGACAGGCTGCTGGAAGAAGGGTGACATGACTTTAGTGAGCAGCTTTGTTCAACTTAAGATGCTTCTCCAAACACGTAAGCAGCTGAAGGCTGTTCTTGGGTAATGGTCCCAGCATTGGGGGAATGAGTCCTTCAATCCAAAAGGGACTGTGCCATAACATGGTATCCATCACAGGAGCATGCAGACAATCGGGGAACGTCCATATTGTAAAGTAAGGAGGACTTTGGTGTGTGGTAGAACTTTTATTTTTCCACTTCTTTTTACTGAGGAAAACCAGTGATCAGTCTGGCTCTGCTTCTTTCTTGGACCACGCTGTCTTTACTAATGGCCCCCTTCAATACATAGCCTATTTCCTTTAGAGAGAAGGTCACAATCTTCTTTTTGAGGTCAAAAGTAATAGCTATCAGCCATTCTATTTTTATAGAGAAGGGAGACAACTGCCTCAAAAACCACTTCATTAGATCATCCAGTGGTCACCCCAGAGTACCTATTATTGTTCCTTTCATTGAGTTATGCCAGAGTGGGGAAAGGCCCATATTTTCTTCTAATGTCTTGGGTTATGGCTTAATCTTTCTTTGAACATCAATCCCATCTCATCTGCTGTTTTCCTGGAACTTTCCAAAAATGTAGTCCATTCCTAGCACACTCCCTTGTGCTTCTGCATTATTATGACTGCTTTCTTCTTAAATTTACATTTTCTTTCATTTCATTTGTGAGCAGGAAACCTATGGATCAAGTTCTCATTGTGATTGATGGCAAATGCCAAGCCAGCTCAGTAGAATGGAGTGAATATTGGTGAAGGTTTCAGGCAGGCATCTACCTAGTTCTACCACTTGTGACCTATGTGACTTAAGGCCAATTATACACACTTCCTGACACTCATTTTCTTTTTAAAGTGGGAATAATAGTATGTACTAAATCAAGTTAATATAAGGACATAAAAATGTTTAGCACAGTGCCTGGAACATAACCTGCGTGGAAGAGAGGACTCTTCTCCCACAGCCTTTATGTCCCTCATAATGCCTATCAGTGTGCCTTGTATCCTCATGAAAAAGTAAAACTTCAAAACTTGAATAAAATCTAAAATCTATCAGAAGACCAGAGTGCAAAACATTTTAAGGATTTAGTGAGGCCTGGTATATTTTTAAAGTGACTGAACAATGTGACAGCTTCAACAGTGCTGCATATAATATTACCACTGCTGACTACTACCTTGAGATTTCACAAAATGTCATATGTAATGGTGACAGCATTTTACCTTACAGCTTTCTTGCTTAACACCTTTCCTTTTAAAAATGTTTTATCTCTTATTCTTTATAAAATTGATTGAATAAAATAAAGATAAACTAGTTATTACCTAGAAGCAGGAGGTCAATCACAGAGTACTACAAGATATATTAAATTCAATTAGAGTTTCTCAGTTGTGATAGTTAAATGGCATGAAAGAAATATCAGAGGACATGGCCATCTACTTGCCAGATATTTGACTTTGCTTTAGGCCCGTCACTTTAACTTTTAGCCTCCTTGTCTTTGGGTCTCAAAGCAGAATAATATGGTCTCCTGCATTAGCTTCCTTGGGATACTATCAAAAAGTCCCACAAGTTGAGTGTCTCAAATAGCAGAAATTTATTCTCTACAGCTCTGAAGCCACATGTCCAGCACCAACGTGTTGGTGAGATGGGTTCCTTCTGGAGGCTCTGTGAGAGAATCAGTCCTATGCTTCTCTTCTCACTGGTGATGGCCAGCAGTACTTGACATTCCTTGGCTTGCAGAGGCATCACTCCAACCTTTGCTTTTGTCCTAATTTCCCTCATCTTAGACTGACACCAGATATTGGATTAGGGCCTGTCCCAATTCAGTATGGCCTCGTCAGAACTTGATTACATCTGCCAAGACCATATTTCCACTTACGGTTGCATTCACAAGTACCAGGGGTTAGGACCTGAGCATCTTTTGGGGGAGCAAGTTTCAATGCATACTAATCCTAAACTTAAAAAAAAAAAAAAGTTATAGTGGCTGTTTTGCTTAAGATGCTTTGTGTCATGAACCAAAAACCCAAACAAGTAAAAGACGAAATATTTTGGGAAGGATTCTGGAACATCCTTCAATTGAGTTGGACACTATGAACAAAAGGAAATTGAGGACAGCAATGTTACTGAAAATTGGGGAATTCTTTTTCCCAACTCGTTGCCCAACTACATACCACTGGTCCATTCTTCTCTCTAGTAGTAAGCAAGTTTTCTCTGTTTTCATGTTGTGTAACAGAAAAGGGCTATCCAACATCTTCCCAGGGCAGAAGACAAAGGTCAGACAGAAAGGTACCATGAATCCCTCTGTAGATAGAGTGGGCATGGGGAAGTAGGGAAGGCCCTGGAAGCTCAGGGGAGTCTTGTCTACTGACCTCATTTTTCTCAGTGAGGAAGGATGTGGGCTTATCTTCTGCGAGAAAAGAGATTTTGATGGTATAAAAAAAGTCAATATTCAAGTTTTGTAAAAGCTGTCAGTGATGAAGAGCCATTGAGGGTGGTGTTAATACCCAGACTGAGGCTGGACACCATGTGTGTTTAACAGACTGATCTCCTCAGATGTTTGTCATTGGTAGTGGTGAGGAACTCCAGTGTATCAGATGAGTATATCAGACAATTACCAGATAAGCCCTGCATTCTTGCATAAGCAACACAAGGGGACATTTTAAGTTCATTTAAACTTGACCTTTTGAGAGTATCTTCGTGGTAAAATGGCTCATCACAAAAGGGATATCACATAAAATCTTAGTCAAAAATTTTTTCTCATTTCTTTTTAGTTATCTTTAATCCTTAGCTTCTAAGGAAAAACAACATTATTTTTTCATAAGTCAGGGCTTCTAAATGGGTTTTGGGTTACTGTTTCTATAACAGGAACTCACACACAAAAAAATAAACTTTTCATTTCTAAATACATATTATGTGTGCTCATTTCATCACTGGACAAACTTAGATAAGAACCGTTTGCTGTTTTGTAAATCTAGCGACTTGTCAAGAGTGAGCAGGAGGCGGCCCAAACTCTTGCCACAC